>NW_016803311.1:4033295-4109444 GCF_001698545.2 Rhinopithecus bieti
AATATATTTTATAAATATATTTTACTTAAATAAATTGAGGTTACACTGTTGATTTTTTAATGGAACCAAATAATATGAACAATTTTTTAAATACCTTTATACTTTTCCAACATGATTTCTAGTAATGATGTGATATTCTAATCATAATGTATTTTAAAAGACCTTTTCAGTTATTTTAAATGAATACCATAAAATACCCTGACATATAAATTTTGTGCACATCTTTATTAGCCTAAGTTCTCAGTCAAAGGCATTCCATTTTTATTGCTTCTTAATACCACTGGCAAATGTTCTTTAACAACGCAACAAGTTAGTCTCCTACCATCATTGTAGGAGAAGACCTTCATTCATGTAGTTAGCATCGTTAATTTTTTTGATGATTCGATTAGTGAAAAATGACTCCTCCGTGTTCGTTTTGCTCTTCATTTTATCAATTTGGCATTAACGTTATTTGGTATAAATTTTTATAGAGTTATTTCATGTGGTTTGTTTTCTCAATTAGATTATAAATTCCTTATAGATAAAAATTTGGTCTAATGCTTCCATCTCCCCTACAGAGGCTTTCACAATGTAAAGAATATATGCACTGAAGAGCTATTTGGCAACAGATTCATTTACCATGAGGTGAGCCCTTTAAATTACTGAGTTTGAAATGTCCTCTTTTAAGGTTAGCCAGATATGAAACTAACTTCTCGCTTTCTACCACTCAGTCTTCTCTTCTGTAGGTGTGATGAGAGGCCTGGCTAGACAAAGGGATGTCCGAAGAGGACGGACAGGGCAACTATTTCATGCAGCAACTATTTACTTAGGAACAAGGCACTTTTAGTTTGAATGGTATATTTGTGTAATTTAGAAAGGCACTTTCCTTCCGTCTTTTGAGAAAATGTCATAATAGGCTGATTGTATTAAATCAAAACTTTATCTCTATCTGTTGTACAATGATGCAACTAAAAGACAAATCTATGACATATATGAAGAAAGTCTCCTCTGTGATGTGTGCAATTGTGTATCTCATCATCAGTGTGCCCACATTTAGTAGCTCTGTAGAAGCACCATGATGTGTCATACCCCCTGCTAGGTGGTTGGGGTCCACTGGCCCTTCTCTCCAGGAACTGCTGAGTCCATCAGAGAAGTCAGCCATGCAGGTGGACTATTATGTTATAAAGTGATGGATGCAATCGTATAAGTATTATATGGGTGTGGTTGAACACAGAGAAGCTAGCAACAAACACTGTTTGGTTCTTGAAACAATAGCAGGAGTTTTCCAATCATGGATAAGGGATGGAGAGATAAGGGAAGGTGACAATTTCAGGAAGAGAGAAGAGCATGTATAAGATTAGAAAACTAGGGAAGGAGGCCAGGAGAAATTAGCAAGGTTGGGGTTGCATGTTGAATGAGAAATCTAGAGAGGTGAACTTGTTAAGGTTCTTGTATGCTACATTAATAAATTTGGATTTGATTTTTTTAGATAATAGAGCCAATATATAGATTTATTTGTTCAGGAAGTCAGTGTTGTTGGTAGTATGGAGTATGAACTGGAGACTGATTGACAACTGGCAGCCGAGTAAGTAGGCCATTGGAATAGTCAAAAAGAAGAAAGCTGCATTTTTTTTCAGCCAGGGTTGTAGCAATTCAGACAGGAGAGACTATTTTTATATAACCTCTAATATTTAGTGACTGGTTGGAATTTGATGACGGCTGTAAGCAGAGGGCAACAAGGAAATAACTTTTAGTAAAAAAATGAATGGATGTAGAGTTGACTTAAGTCTTTTGTTTGCCAAATTCCAAAGTTGGGATTTCCATCCTGTCTGATGACTGACCTCAGAATCTAGACTGATAGAAATTACCATGTTAAACAAGAAGTCAGCAAATGCTACTGGTGTGGCCTGTTACCAAGGTAAGCAGAGTAAATTAGTCTTGGATTTGCTTAAATGTCTTCTTATCAGAAAACTTTTTCTTGGTACCAAGTAGCAGCCTCATCACTACCCATTCCATCCTGTCTCCATACCCAGCTTTATTTTTCATCCTAACTCATTGCCACATGACATCACATCTATTTCCTCATTTATTTTCTCTCTCCCTGCACCAAAAAGTCAACTTTAGCAGGAACAGATGACTTTCTTCTCTATTGCATTTCCAGACCTGGAATAATGTCTGGTACAGAGTAGTCAATAAGAAATATTTGTTGAATGTTGAGTGATTATTTGTCATGCAGTGCCTTAGTTTTTATTCCACAGAACTTCAGCTGCGAACTTTCCAGGTTTGACTTACATTCCAATGGATTCTCTGAATGGTAATTTACCACCTGCCTGAGATTGTGTGATATGTTGAGTACCTGATATCTATCCATCTCTTTCTCATCCGTCCTCCTACCAACACTCATTTCGGCTGTACCTCTCATTATTGGTGAACAGCATGCTATATTCCCAAGTTGCTCAGATCAGAAACTTGGAGCTAATTTTTGACCCCCATCACATTTGTACCTTTATTTAGTTGCCAAGTTTTTATAGCTTTTCACTTGTTCTTTCCTGAATTGGCACTTTATTGCTTAAACCATCATCCTGAGATTTTCTGATCTCTATCTATTTAATCTCTTACTGTGGTTGACCATCCTGTATTGCAGAATAGCATTTCTCAAATGTTGTTTTCATGATATTTTCAGAGACTTCTTGTTGTTTAAGAAGAATAACTTGAACTTTTCAGTCTAAAATTCTAGTCTGTTCTTCAAATTGCTCTCTATTCCTTATTAAACTAACTTGATATTTTCCCAGCATTTCTCGCAATCGGTCCCAAAGCTTTGCAGATACATATTAATATATATGTAAAGACGCACACTATGGTGTCGAATTTACTCATTTTTAAAGCATATAATCATAATTAATAATATAGAAATCGTACCATCATATGCAATCTTAATTAGTATATGACTAATTAAAAGACCACCTTTGGATAAAAACATTTCTCAATTATTTTACACGAACTTCAAAAACCTTTTTTTAGCACATTTCATCTTGGTTGTGAAGCAAATAAATTTCATATTTCTGAGGGAATTTGTCATGAATTTGGACTTGAGGTAAAAAGGTTTTGGGAAAGGAGGGCATTCTAAGGAGTAGGATATATATGTAAAGGAGTAATTATTGTAAAATATAAGTGCAATGATATAGGCATCAAAGCATTCTCTAACACACACACACACACACACACACACACACAGACTTACTAGCATTCTTCAAATAGTACAGAGAATGAAATACATTGAAACTACATTCTTACTTCATTTATCACATTTTGTGCTAAGAGCAGAGTGAAAATAATATAAACTAAAAATTCTAACAAAAATCTACTCAATTAAGTCACAAAACATTCCAGTCAGCAGAGGACACTCACCTAGAAAATGTAGAAACAAGCAAATATACACCAGTTTGTTTCTTCCTAAATAGACATCAGTGACCCATCCAATAAACACAGGGGTAAGTACTGAAGTTCCAATAAAACACAAGTTTAAGATGGCTGCCTGGCAATTGTGATAGCCAAGCTTGATAGTGCAAAAGGGGATCATGTTGCAGACGACCTCAAAGAACGTGAACCTCTCACACAGCTCCACCAGAAGTAAGCAGATTCCAACCTGAATTTTTTTCACAGAGTATGAGGAACAGAAATCGCCAATATGTCTTACAGTTTTCTCCTTCTCAATGCTGTGATGCAAGCGTACGTTCTCATCAGTTATGGTGAAGTCTGTAACAGACATGACTACCCTCCTTGAACACAACTTATGTTAGTGGTTGAACTTCGTGATATTTTGAGCCCTATCCCTCTGATGAAAAAATAAGAAGGTTGCTTTGAATTTCACATCTCCATGCTAGAATTTCATAAGGTTTGTTTTTTGCACATGAACGTTTTTCATTTTGATGATCCAAGAGCACAGGAGAGGAGACATGAGTATTTAAACGTTCACGGTAGCTCAGTGTAGCCCAATCTGATTTGTTTGCTTAATTACTTAGCGGCTAAATTAGGATCGTCCTCCAAAATTATATTGAATTACATGAATCCAGTTGCAAACATGTGGAAACTCATCTGCCTCATACTGATAAAGGTTTAAATATTGAGGCAGAAGAAGCAGTTTTTCAGGAGAATTTGAGCACTAGATCAAGAAATAATTTGAGTCTAATAATTTCTGATACTTTAATTAAACAAGCCGGAACAGTACCAAGAGATAAAGCACAAAAGGAAATCTGTTTTGAGGGAGCACGATATCTTATCATTATTACATTTCTTGTTATTTTTGGTTGGAATTCTGATAAGAAACTTAATTAGGTAACAAAAGTGCTAGTACATTTAGGTAACAAGCAGAGTTTACAAGAAAGTAATTTAAGTGCACTAATGAAAGGAGAAAATATTAAACAAAACCCCGCTTCCTTTAAGTTGACCCCATGCTTGTAGAACAGCCTCTCAGAGGAAATCAGAATCAAAAGGTGCTATTTGACTCCTTTATTATTAATCAGTAGTCAGGGATACAGCAACCAGCCTACGCAGACTTTGGGGAATATTGGATCTGGTATCACCCTGACCCTCCAACTGGGTGAATGGGTGTTAGCATTCTATTTTGAAAAGCAGGAGGGCCAATTAAGCTAAAAAAGCAGCAGTGAAGGAGAACACCTTAACATTTAGTGGTTTAGCTGCAAGGACATACAAAGACAAGGGACCAGAATTATTGGGTCAAAGTCGTAATAATTCAACACCTGAGTATAGGAATATTATTTTCATGCTGGAGTCAAAACCTAAAGACCAATAGGGACTTTTGACTCTGGTTCTCATCTTTTGGTTCTGAGAGACTGGGAGAAAAATACTCTGTTTTGACCCCTCCTAATAGCCTCATTGGAATGGTAGCTATTTGTCTCTGCTCAGGATTGCTACCTTGGTAACAATGCCCCAAATTTCCTTTGTGTAAATTGATCATGCAATTTATGATCCAAACTTGGACAAAACAGTTTTGTGCAGGTGAAAAGTGATGCTATTTATAGTTACTCCTAAAACAGTTATAAACTGGAACTGTCCAGGGCAACACTCTAACATGTGTTCACCTTCCTTTGGAGAATGACTCCTATCTATTGCCTGAGATCATGGTGGGACTATTGATCAGGATATCCCTTTTCTTCTGGCCAAGGGGGTCAACACATGATCTAAGATAGTCCTTTTACTTTTCTCCTGTGGAATTTTAATCCTGAGTGGAATGACTCAAGAGTGGGCATGGTGGCAGCTGAGTTATTCAGATGGCAGTTTATTAGTCTGTTTTCACGCTGCTGATAAAGACATATCCAAGACTGGGTAATTATAAAGGAAAGAGGTTTAATGGACTCACTGTTCCACATGGCTGAGGTGGCCTCACAATCATGAGGGAAGGCAAAAGGCATATCTTACATGGCAGCAGGCAAGAGAGAAAAATCATAGCCAAGCAAAAAGGGAAACCGCTTATAAAACCATCAGATCTTGTAAGACTTATTCACTACCATTCGAACAGTATGGGGGAAACTGCCTCCATGATTAAAATACCTCCCACCAGGCCCCTCCCACAATACTTGGTAATTATGGGAGTTACAATTCAAGATGAGACTTTGGTGGGGACACAGTCACATCATATCAGCAGTACCCAAAAGGGACTGCCCGTGAGGCCCTGATGGAGAACTCAGCACCTCCATGGTTCTTTTTCTTCTGGAAGCACGGTTACTTTTTCCTTCTGTAGAAGGCTCAAAGGATTCCCATTAATTTTGGTTTGATTTAGTTAGGCCTATTTGGCTTCTGTGGCTGACAAAGAACCCTAAATGATACTTTACTTTTTTGTTTACCCCTAGATGCAAGGGCAAGCTGTTCTCTAGCCACTGACTGATTTCTTTAGCCCCTGACAAAGTGCTCCTTCCTAAGCAGAGTAGTACTACTGTTTCCTAGGGCCTGATGATGATCCCATCTGAATTGTTTGGCTCCTCTCTGTCTACTGGCTCAAGATTAGGCTCCAGGTGGTGGTAACCTGTGGTCTGGGGACACTTGAGTCAGTAAGAGCAACAGCATTTGCCTTCTTTGGAGGGGATATTTGGTAAACCTCCAAGAAAGCCACCTACTCAGAAATAAAGTTTATTTTAATTATCTGTAAGGGGGAAAAATCTGACTTCAATAGGGATATAATAGTTCGCAAAGAGGATATTCATTTAAGTGGGTGTTAGGAGAACTAAGTTATACTCCTGCCCCTTTATCACTTAAGGCAAATTTCTTCCTGTCTATGAGCCTATTACATTAACTGCAAAATACAAACAGTAAAGTCTGTCTCAGAAGATCATTTCTGAGGCTTGGTATAAAAAAGGGCTTATGAAATGTCAAGAATTGCACATGGAAATGCCTTTGTTATTACTTGCTTCTATATTCCTGCATTTTCTAGCTACTCTAAGCAATGAGCCATAAAGAAATGTCATGGAACCACTTCCAAATTCCAGTTTGCACAAGAGACAGACATTAGAAGGCCTGGATTATGCGGAATAGAGTTGAAGCAATGGGAAACCACCCCCTTTTTATTTGTCACATCCCTACTAGTTCTCAGTACAAAGTTCAGAGTGAGCTCAAAGGACAAGTAGTAATTCCACTTGAGAATAATACTTGGCAGGGAATATTGAATGTCATCGTCTTTATCAACAAACTTGGGCCCTTGAGTAAGACTTATGCATACTTTAGTTTTATGCAACCCCCTTCCCCATTCCAACCCAGGCTTGTTCTCTGTCCCTGCTTCTTCTCTCTGGTATAAAGTAATATTTTTCTCCTTTATAGAGGTAATGTATGTAATGTAAATTGGATACAATTTGGAAAATATCTAAAATAGAAGAAAACCATGGAAGTTTTTGGAGCATTTTGTTGGATGTTTTCTCCCCATGGCTCGTTTTCTTTATTAGTAGATTTAAGATATTTAAATTGTGTAATTGTGTACAATTATTGTACAATACATTTTCTACCCCATTTGTAGGTACTGTTAAAAAGCATTTTAACATGCCATTATGAACTCTTTGTAAACATAGTTTTTTATGGTTGCATTAATGGAGACGTAGTTTACTTAACTATTCTTCCATCGTTGGTTAGTTATATTTGTTTCAGATCAGTTATAAGCCAGCCTTTGTCAAACATTTGACCATGAACCCACAGTTGAAAGAAAAAAAAACCTTTATAAATAGTGCTGAAATGAATATTTGTGCATAAAGCTTTCCCCATTCCCTGATTATATCCCTAGGCTGATTTTTCAGAAGCAATATCACTGGCTAAAAGTATGAGAAAATGTTTCAGTTTCTTGACATATAAAGCAAAATTACAGTATAAACTTCAGAAATTTTTTTAAAATTGGAAAGCCTATATTGTTTTTGGAAGGCAAAGACTATATTTATCACTAGAATCCTTCACTGGAAAGACAAAGTCACAAATGAAACATAGGGAGTATTAATGTTGACCATACTTGTACGTGTTGGCAAACGCATCTTATTTAATAGAGAAAATGAGTCAGATGCTCATTTCATGAACGGATGACATCCATGTTTTTTTCTGAGGACCCAGAGCATGTGTAAATCAGATCTTGTAAGGATTGTTTAGGGAACACACTAGGAATGCAAACCCTGCTTCTAAGGAGGCTATTTTTAAATATTCAGGATTAGAAAGAATCTCTATAAGCTACCTCCAATATGATGATAAGTTCTGAGAAAATGGTGGTGCCTTTTAAACTGTTTGTACAGTGGGTTGCTGCAATGCTTTTCCATTTGTGTATGTATTTTCAGAGTAACTTTTCATAGGTCTTCTAAACAGTAAGTATTTTTAAGAGAAGAGCTTTTCTAGCTCAATAATTCTCTGTAAATGGTATACACAAAGGTCATTTGAAGATATTTATTCTTTTAGGCCTATCGATTTCATTTAATTCCATTGACTATGAGGTTTAGTACCTGGTTTGAAAGCATTGTCAAGAACATGAGGATTGGATTCACTATAATTTAATTGTTAAGAATGGCACATCAAAGACTTGGAGTGAAATTTTTGCTTCATTGTTCAAGGTGTAAAGCAGAAATGAAAAGATAACATATTGGGCTTTACTTTTTGCTTTGTAAAAAAAGACATTCTCTGTGTAAACCTCTACTCTTCCATTATAAAGAGGCTCTGGCAGTTGTATGATACCTATACCTTGATGCTTCTGTCCAGTGTGAAAGAGAATTACTTTAGCCCTGATATGGTTTGGCTCTTTGTTCCCATCCAAATTTTATGTTGAATTGTAATCCCCAGGGCTTGGGGAGGGACCTGCTGCAAGGTGATTGGATCAAGGAGGTGGTTTCCCGTTGCCTTTCTTGTGACAGTGTGTGAGTTCTCATGAGATCTGATGCATCAAAAGTGTGTGGCACTTCCCCTTTCTCTCTCTCTCTCTCCTCCTCTGTGATGGGAAGATGTGCTTGCCATGATTGTAAGTTTCCTGCCTTCACCTTCTGCCATGATTGTAAGTTTCCTGAGGCCTCCCACTCATGCTTCCTGTTAAGCCTGCAGACCTGTGGGTCAATTAAATCTGTTTTCTCCATAAATTACCCAGTCTCAGGTAGTTTTTTGTAGCAGTGTGAAAATGGACTAATGCAAGCCCCTAGCAGAAAATAACTCATATAGTCCCAAGAATATATAAGATATTCAATTCTTCTCTAATATAGTGTGTTTTTTCCTTTTCTTGGGATAACTAAGAATGAAGGGTATTTTCTCCTGTTTTCCCTCCACACTATGCAATGACCATTACAAACCTTGCTATTTTGTTGAATTCTACAATCAAGATAAATCAGTATAAAGTAAGTAAAGTGAGAATGAGTCATCACATGGACACCATAATGGTTAATTTTATGTATCAACTTGGCTGGGCAATAGGGCCCAGATATTTGATCAAATATTACTCTGGATGATTCTATGTGTTTTTGGATGAAATTTGTACTTAAGTGAGTGGACTTTGAGTAAAGTAGATTACCTCATCTAATTGATTGAAGGCCTGAATAGAACAAGAGGCTGAGGCTGACCAAACCTCCGGTCTCAGCAAGAGGGAGTTATCCAGCGGACTGTGAACTTCCTTTGCAACATCGGTTCTACCTGGTTTCCTAGCAGACTGCCTTTGGACTCAACTGCCACTCTTCCTTGAATCTCCATGCTGTCACACTCACGTCAGATTTGGACTTGCCAAGCCTCCACAATCACATAAGCCAGTTCCTTAAAATCCATTGATATATACGCACAAGCATATTCTATTGGTTGTTTCTCTGGGGAACACGAATATTGACACTGTTCGTACCATCCCTATTGTTCATTCTGTTCATTCTTTCTTTTTTTCCCCTATTTGATCATAAAGGAAAAAGAAAGATTTAAATACAACACCGGTAGCTTTCATATTGATGTGTGGAACTGAGACCTCTTCTTGAGTTTTTGGTAGATGGGTACACACTTCCATCTAGCTTTCTAATTGAAAATTCAAACTCATCATGTTCCAAGCTTAACTCATCTTCTTGCCAGATTCTACTCCTCTTTTTCCTTCTCTTAATGGTTCATGGCATCACCACTTATTCACATATTCAAGGTAAAAAAACTGAGATGTCCTAGGCTCTTTCTTCACTTCTTTGCCTATTATATTTACCTTTTTCAGGAAAATATTTATTGGGTCCCTAACATGTGCTAGGCTATTTTATACTTGGTGGTGGTGGGGAGGGGCAGTGCCGTCAATTCAACATTCTTAATATTTTACAAATCCATCCTTTTTCTTTGCCTTCTACTCTGCTGTAGTTTGAGTCCTTTAACATGTCTCCTTTGCACTGCTGCCTCAGGCATTGCTTCCGTCTCTCTCGTACCTTAGTCACTTGTACATCATTTTCATCAGTTTGCCCTAGCTGCCTACCTCTTGTCCCTCTGACTTGCCTGATTTTTGCCATATGTTATATTGTTTTCTTTTTTTGGACTTATTTCCTATTATTTTCTTAATAGTGTTGTTTAAAATGGCTTACTTTTAAAAATCAAGTAATTTTATTTAACAAGGAAACTTTTATTTTCAACTTTTATTTTAGATGCAGGGGGCAATCTACAGCTTTGCTACCTGGCCATATTGCATGATGCTGAGGTTTGGGGTACAAATGAGCCCATCACCCTGGCAGTGAGCATAGTACCCAATAGTTTTTCAATATTTGCCTTCTCCCTCCCATTCCCCAGTAGTCCCCAGTTTCTGTCGTTGCTATCTTTATATCCATGAGTACCTACTGTTTAGCTCCCACTTACAAGTGAGAACACACAGTATATGGTTTTCTGTTTCTGTGTTAATTTGCTTGGGATAATGGCCCCTAGCTACATCCATGTTATTGCAAAGGACATGCTCTCGTTCTTTTTTTTTCCCCCACAAGACGAAGTCTTACTCTGTCGCCGGGGCTGGAATGCAGTGGTGCAATCTTGGCTCACTGCAACCTCTGCCTCCTGGGCTCAAGCAGTTCTCCTGCCTCAGCCTCCCTAGTAGCTTGGATTATAGGCGTGTGTCACTATGCCTGGCTAATTTTTGTATTTTTAGTTAGAGACAGGGTTTCACCATGTTGGCCAGACTGGTCTTGAACTCCTGACCTCAAGTGATACACCTGCCTCAGCCTCCCAAGCTCTCATTCTTTATTGTGTTTTCATAGTATTCTATGGTATATATGTACTACATTTTCTTTATTCACTCTACTGTTGATGGGCACCTAGATTGATTCCATGTCTTTGCCACTGTGGATAGTGTTGCGATGAACATGTGAGGGCATGTGTCTTTTTAAAGATTTGGTTTCTTTTGGATATATGCCCGGTAATGGGATTGCTGGATTGAATAGTAGTTCTAAGTTCTTTGAAGAATCTCCAAACTGCTCTCCACAATGGCTGAATGAATTTACATTCCCACCAGCAGTGTATAAGCATTCCCTTTTCTCCACAGCTTCATCAACATCTGTTTTTTTTTTTTTGACGTTTTAATAATAGCCATTCTGACTCGTGTGAGATATGTCATTGTGGTTTTGATTTACATTTATCTGACGATTAGTGATGAGCATTTTTAATGTTTTTTGCGGGGGTGGGGGCTACTTACATGTTTTCTTTTGAGAAGTATCTGTTCATGTCTTTTTGCCTACCTGGCCATATTGGCCCATCTTTAATGGGGTTGTTTGTTTTCTGCTTGTTCTGTTGCTTAAGTTCCTTATAGATTCTGGATACTAGACCTTTGTCAGATGTGTAGTTTGAGAATATTTTCTCCTATTCTGTAGGTTGTCTGTTTACAGTTTATTTTGCTGTGCAGAAGCTCTTTGGTTTAATTGGGTCCCAATTGTCAATTTTTATTTTTGTTGCAATTGCTTTTGAGGATGTAGTCATAAATTATTTCCCAAGGCTGATGCCTAGAATAGTGTTTCCTAGGTTTTCTTCTAAGATTCTTATAGTTTGAGGTCTTAAATTTAAATCTTTAATCCATCTTGAGTTAATTTTTAATATAGTGAATTATAGGGGTCTAGTTTCATTCTTCTTCATATGGCCAGCCAGTTATCCCAGCACCATTTGTTGAATAGGGTGTTGTTTCCCTATTGCTTATTTTTGTTGACTTCATTGGACATCAACAAAGGTGAATGTAGGTGTGTAGCTTCATTTCTGGGCTCTCTATTCTGTTCCATTGGTCTATGTATCTGTTTTTATACTAATACCATGATATAAAAACCGGTGCCATGCTGTTTTGTTACTGCAGGCTTATAGTATAGTTTGAAGTCAGGTAATGTGGTGCCTCCAGCTTTGTTCTTTTTGCTTAGGATTGCTTTGGATATTTGGTCTCTTTTTTGGTTCAATGTGAATTTTAGAATAGTTTTTTTTTTTTTTTTTTTTTTTTACATCTGTGAAAAATGATGCTGATAGTTTGATAGGAATAGCATTGAATCTGTAGATTGCTTTGGGCAGTATGGCTATTTTAACAATATTGATTCTTTCAAACCATGAGCATAGGATGATTTTTCATTTGTTTGTGTCATCTGTGATGCCTTTTAGCAGTGTTTTATAGTTCTCCTTGTAGAGATCTTTCACCTCCTTAACAAGAAAACTTTAAGTTACTACCATAAATGAAATTACTTGTCATAAATGGAAGGTAATGATAAAGATAATAATACTACTTAAAATAATTATTAACATTTACTATTTTGTTTGGCCAGGCTGTTCTAAGAATGAATTCATTTATCTTTGAAACTATCTTATAAGGAAGATACCATTTTTATGAGCCCCATCTTACCATTATGGAAACTGAGGCACAGAATAGGAATAACTTATTCAAGATCAATTACAAGAAGTAGAGCAGGGACTTAAATTTAAGTGGCCTGATGCCACCACCTCCACTCAACATATGCTTTTTCCTTTATATAATAAAAGGATTGAAAGATAGTACATAAACAACCACCTTTTTTTATAGCAGGATTCTACATTATCTAATGCCCAAACCACATATCACTTAAAATCATTTCAATTTTCAAGATATTGGGAAACACTTTTCTATTTAATCCTCACTAAACCTCGAGAGATTTTTTTTGTTTGTTTAATCTAAACTTGTTCAATATGCTCCCTTGCTTAAAGTCTGTAAATAATCCCTTTAAACTATGAGATCAAGTTAGAAATTCTTTGCTGGCACAAAAGGCCCTTTATGATCAAGTTCCTGCCTTGTGATAAGAGTCTTCCCTTGCTGTTCTGCCATGGAGCTGGATAACATGCTCACAGTCCCAGGACTATGCCATGTTCTTTTACCTTGTCTTGCTTTTTCACATGCTGTTTCTCATTCTTGGGACACTTTCATTTTCCATTCACTTTGGGAACTTCTCTTCATTCTTTAAACTTCAGCATAAATATCACATCTCAGTAAATGTTTATTTGATTCTCAAAGATAGGCTCTCTGGGCTCTTAAAACACTGCTTATATTTCTCTCTTCTAATACATATGTATTATATTAATTAGTTTGAATGCCCCTTTTCTTGCTTACCATGAGTTTTTTTTATAACAGGGGACAGTTTCATATTTATCTTTATAAGCCTAGCACAGTGCCTGGAATGTACTAGTTATTTCAGTGCATGTCCAGTGGCTTACATGGCTGTGCCATGTGACATACCCAGACATAAATTACTTTCATTCAGACAGAGTTCTATAAGAAGTACTGCTTACTATATTTTCCTCCCAATTGGCTACCAGGATCTTGACTCTAATAACTGGGTAAAACCCACTTGCTACCTAGGTATTAAAACATTTTGAATGAATGAATGCCTGGTTGATTTTCTGAAGAATGAATGAATGAATGGTGTAGGTTTAGACATTGTTAGGATGTTATGAATGAAGTAAAAGCATTACTATGCAGCAAGTAGATTGTATCTGACTACTAAAAAAAATTTATTGAGCACCTAATAAAAGCCAAGCACCAAAATGCTATGATGACAAAATACCCATCTTGGTTTTATGGATCTTACAATCTAGTGAGGGGTACCAACAATTAGCAAGAACTACAGTCCAGTGAGCTATATGCTATGAAGAAGGAAGAAGGAAATGTCACAGAGGCATATAGCAAGGCTTGCATCTCAACCTGAGAAAGTCCACATAAACCTTTCCATGGAAATAATACCTGTGCTTGGGATCTAAAGGAGGAATAGAATTCAGCTGGGGGAAGATATATAAGGCTAGGATTGTTATTAACAGAGGGTATGCTCTCTGTGATAATGAGCTTGTTACTGTTTAAGGACCTGAAAAAAAAGCTTTTTATGATTCAAGGCAGGAGTGGATTTGGAAGTCCTGGGTCAGGGACCTGGAGGAGTTGGGGGAGAAATGAGACTGAAGAGCAAGAAAATCCAGATCATACATAGCTTTATAAGATGGAATTTTAACGGATTCTTGAAGTCATTCCTGAACCTGTCTACATAGAGTGAATTTCTACAATAAAGCAAGGTAAAAAGAGCTAAAGTCTTTGATGCAAAGCCATTTTGCCTGTTTGGGTCTGGGTGTCAATTAAGAGGTACTGGTGAGATTTGATAATTCTTAGCTATTTATTTTACTACTACCACCACTCTACTGCTGTCATCATCTAGGCAAAATGTACAGAAACAGAAGTACCAGGATTTGGCAGAAAATTTGATAGAATTTGATAGAAAATCGGGGTAGAATTNAGTCATTCCTGAACCTGTCTACATAGAGTGAATTTCTACAATAAAGCAAGGTAAAAAGAGCTAAAGTCTTTGATGCAAAGCCATTTTGCCTGTTTGGGTCTGGGTGTCAATTAAGAGGTACTGGTGAGATTTGATAATTCTTAGCTATTTATTTTACTCCTACCACCACTCTACTGCTGTCATCATCTAGGCAAAATGTACAGAAACAGAAGTACCAGGATTTGGCAGAAAATTTGATAGAATTTGATAGAAAAATCGGGGTAGAATTTTTTTTTTTTTTTTTTTTTTTTTTTTTTTTTTTTTGAGACGGGGTCTCGCTCTGTTGCCCAGGCTGGAGTGCAGTGGCGCTATCTCGGCTCACTGCAAGCTCCGCCTCCCGGGTTCACGCCATCTCCTGCCTCACCCTCCGGAGTAGCTGGGACTACAGGGGCCCGCCACCAACCCCGGCTAATTTTTTGTTTTTATGGTAGAGACGGGGTTTCGCCGTGTTAGCCAGGATGGTCTCCATCTCCTGACCTCGTGATCCGCCCGCCTCGGCCTCCCTGAGTACTGGGATTATAGGCTTGAGCCACCGCGCCTGGCCTCGAGGTAGAATCTTAATGACAGAAGCGAGAGCATAAAAAATGCTGTGCAGGTTTCTAGCGTAGGCATCCTGGTGGACCGTGGTGCTATTCACGCAAGGGAACAGACTAGGACAAAGGAACAGGACTTTACCATTTGACATTTTGAGTTTGAGGCACCTGGGGCATATCCAATAGCTGATGAAAGAAGGGGATCAAATTCATTTTCTCTCTCTCTCTGTCTCTCTGTCTCTCTCTCTCTCTCTCTCCCCCCATCTCTTTTTTTCATAGGAAGTCACTTTTTCCTTTGAGTGGAGGTGAAGCATATCCCCCACTGTGCAGAAAGAACACAATGACATTTTATGTAACAATGTTAAACATTCCCAAGCCAAAAGCAGCTTAGAACATTACTATTTAATCACCCACTCCTGAATACCATTTGGATTTCATGAAAATTTATTGGGGCACTGTGCTATTCCTTTGTGAAGTACCTAGGAAAGAATATAGAATGCTAAACATAAACTGTAGAATAGCAATGAATTGGAGAAAAAATTAAAGTTTTTATTAAAATAGGAAAATGGACAGGTTTTAGTTGTTTTGAAATTAATTGCAAAATACTTATCAAAATTTAATTTTAATTTCTACACTCGTTCTTAGCCCAAAGGCCGAGAAGCTATTGAATTAAACTAAATTAAATTTAAATTTAAAATCATATTTAATTTATTTGAGTGTCATTTTATTTCTTGGAGTGAACTAAAGAATTTGGCTACTATTTTAACGCAAGATTATATTTTCATTATAAGTAAAACATAAGCATATGGATCACGTACTGTTAGTCAATGTCAAGATAAAACTAATTCTTTGTCATTCATCTGACATTTGAGTTTTGACTGCAAAAACTTTAGGGAAGATGTGGAGGAGGAAATTAAATTGTTGATGAATGTTAAGGCCCCCACTTTTAAACCTATCATTTGCTTAGAATATAAGTTAGTAGACATGTTTTGAGGAAATGGCTACCTTGCGGAAGGCATCTTACCGTGGAAGGAGGCAGGATTGGTGAGGTGGATAAAGAGTTAGGATGGTGATATCTGATTTTTATAGTTCATCATTTTAAACCAATTCTCCCTTAATTTCAAATTTATACAACATTAGACTTGAAAGAGGGCATTTTGGCCAAGTCTTTTATGTTACACTGTTATACAGCAGAAGATCTGAGAGGTAAATTAGCTAACTTAATTAATTAATAGCTTGTCCTGCAATAAAATTCATACCCCTTGGCGGCTAATCCCATTTTTTTCTTCAACATTGTAATTGGATAAAAATCTGTCCTAGAGCTTTGAAGTTTGAGTATCTTAAAAATTAGAAATTGATTTGGACCAATAGAGTATATGCCTAATCAAATCCATAATACTATAGAAATGATTTTAGACTTAGTTCTTCCACTGTCTACACAAATTTGCACAATTAACTTCTTAGGACCTCAGTTTCTTACACAGTGACTAAGGGCTTTGGATTAAATGATATTTAAAACACTTTCTAGTTCTCTGAGTCTAAGTTCCCTTTCTAAAGACCCTGGAAATTTACAAGAGATCAATCTTTTTCACAGTAGTAATAGAATCATCTTCCTATAAATTTTACTTTTCATTATATGTAAACTATGCACAGGGCATAAGTAAGATTTAACCATTTTGAAATATGCAATTACCATGGTTATGGCTAGATTTCTATCTTTGTAGTACCCTCCCTGTGGATCCAATTTGAGAGATGGACACAGAGGAAAGCAAAGGAAGAGCTACTCCATCTTTCTCTCTTCCTGCACCCCATAGTTCCAAAATTATCCCTGGCATTTCAAAATGTATACAGAAGAAAACAAAACAGAACATTTAAAAATACAGAGTTATAAATAGCTCTTTGGTTCTGATTTCATTGTTTCTTCAAATTCCGCACATTTTATTCTGGGGACTTTATTCACACACATGTAATTACCTGAGCTAAGCAATTTTTCATACTTTTCAAGGCTCTTGCATTATTGCACCTGTACGACGATGGCTTTATAATTCAGTAGTAATTGAACAGCAATTATTTTCCATGATGCATGTACATTTTTATATCAGATTGTTGGCAGATATTCTTTATGATGTCGTTTTCACTAATGAGGAAATTAGAGTAAGTTATCTCATAGAGTGAGATGTCTTTTTCTGACTCATTTCCCAGCTCTTGACATGGATTTTAGAAAACTTTGTGTATTGTAAAACAGCATATATGAATGGGAACAACGTTGGCTCTGGATCTATGGGGGCCAGGAAGAGTGGTGAAGCATTTTATAGGTCTCGTAACGTCCTGTCTGTTCCATCCATATGATGGACTCTGACAGCAAATTTACATATGCGTGAATGCAAATATTTAGATTGTAAAATCCTAAGAGAACAAAGACCAAGCTTTGTACCACTTTTAAGCTTTTTGTCATGCTCACTCAGCCCAGTCTAGGTCCTCAGAAGGCACAGACTGTCTTAATAGTTTGGCATAGGACAAGAGAGCAAAGGGCTACCATGATTATCCAATAAACTCAGGCACCAAATCATTTCGATGGAAACCATTTGTAGCCAACAAAATTCAGCATTTTTCTGGGCACGTGCTATGTCAGACACTCTGCTCGATGGTTTGGTTTCTAAGCTGAATAAGGCCTGATTAACTTGCATTTTATTTAAGTAAGTATATGTTTTAGATATGCCATATGTATACATATAAGTATGATGAGATCATTCATTCAAGAAATATTTATTTTACACCTGCTCTATGCTAAAAAATGTACTAAATAGGGGTCCCAAAGAAAAGACATGGATTTTGCCTTCAAGGAATGCATAGTCTTAGGGTTGAAAGAGAAATAAGTACATATAAATACAATTAGAAAACAGTGAAAATTGTTCTCAGAGAGGTATGCATGGGCACTGTGGGATAGCAAATGAGGTGCACCTTAATGAGACTGTACGATAAAAACTTTCTGGAGGAATTGATGTCTGCATGAAATCTCAGTGAAGAACAAAGGGCTGTCTGGGACAGGAAGTTAAAGCACATTCCAGGAAGAGGGGAGAAAGGTCCAAAGGCAATGATATGTGAAAGCAAATCGAAATGGAGAACGGTAGATACTTTTAGCTAGTTCTAGAGCATCATGTGAAGAGAAGGAGTGGTGAGAAATGATTTAGATGAGACAAAATTGTGGAGAGCCTTGCCGGTCATGATGAAGAGTTTAGATTTCATTCTCAGCTCAGTGGGAAGCCATTAAAAGTTTTCAGCTGAGGATTAATGGGGTCAGAACTACATTCTAGAGAGCAAAGGGAACATTTTTCTAGCAGCAATGGGAAGAATGGACAGGAGGTCATAGTAACCAGGTAGTATGGAACTAATCTTAGTGATAAGTGATAGGAGCCTATTAGCAGGCATTATAATGGAGATAGGAAACAGGGTACAGTTAATGAGTCATTAAGGAGGGAAGATTTACAAAAATTTCTGACTGATTTAATATCTGTGCTAGGGAAGGGAAAATCAGTCTTGATTCCCAGATTTCTGGCTGGAGAAATTTCACAGTGCCATTTCCTGAGACACAGATGAGTGAAGATGGTGGCTGGTGGGAGATTGGGTGGGGGGTGAGGGAAAAAATGAACCAAGTGTTGTTATATTGCTTTGGGAAGTCTATGGGACACAGAGAAAGAGATGCCCAGACTGTTCATATCTGAAGTTGGGGAGACCAGTCTGGGCCAGAGATACAGATTAGATAAGAATCATCTGTTTACTGATGGTAGAGGGAGCCGTAAGAGTGGTTGAGGTCACTCAAGGAGGGTGGGAAGAATAAGACAAGGGGAAAGCAAGGCTTCTTGGAGGATTTCAATATTTAGAACAGAAAAAGCATTGCTTATATGGGAGTGTAGGAAGAAATGAGAATGGCAGGAGTGGTATTACCAGGTAGAAGAACTGAATAGTCAAACATGAAGTTGACAAGAATTAAAATGTACTTATTAGATATAATAATAACCAAGACATCGATGTCTTTGGTGAGGGATAAATGTCATTGGTATGTTCAGTACTACACTCTAGGTATCTTTGAAGTGCTCAGGAAGAGGGAGAAGTTGATTAATTCCCCTGAGATGAGGAGACAATCAGGTGATACTTGAGCTGGACGTAAAGAAAGTGGGAATTTGTTATATGGAAAAGGTAAAAAAGTGAATTCCATCCAGAAAAACGACCCGAGCCTAAGAAACATGGTATATTTGGGTCAAAGTTTGGCTTGAAATAACCTGACCCCACCCTTTTCTCCAAGCCTCCAATTTTGCATGTGTACCCCATTGATCAAAGTTAAGTAGAAGGAAGTGGCAAGAGTTTCAGAAACAGTTTGCAGAGGACAGCCTCCCAGTTATAGACAGGAAAGTAGAGGAAAGACTGGGAATAGAACTGAGAGAAAGTAATACTGGAGATAGAGAGAAAAAGGTGAACTCAACAAACATGTCATGGGTATCAATGTCTAAATATGCTAATTATGTGGATCGGGCTGGGAATACTGGACTCAGAGGGATGTATAGACAGTGACTGCATATTCCCCCTGTCTCTGCCTCCTCTGCCATCCCACACTCATTTGGGTGAATAATGTTTAACTGGGATGGAGAATACAGAGGCAAAAGCTGGTTGGGGTTGGATATTTAGCTTGAATTTAGGCATGCTGGTTAAAGTTACTGAAAAAGATTCAGATCATGTTAAAAATACATCCTGGGGCACAAGAATGTGAGTGATAATAATGTTCATTTGGGAATGTATAATCATTACAGCCAATGAAATAAGTGAGATCATCCAGGAAAAATGTGTATAGTAAGAAATGAAAGACCACCAACAACAAACCTTGTGAGAGACCCGCACATTTTGGATTAGATATTTATAATATGTTTTCATCACTTACCCTTCTAGATTCTGATGTCATTGTGGCCAAAGGTGTTCATAAGTAGCTAAAGGAAATGGAAAATCGAGTCTGTTCTAACATTGCTAGGTATTCTAATATTTCTTTTAAAAATGAAACTTCTGCTACTGAGAGAAAAAAAAGATTTGGTTGTTTAATTCTTTATTTGCCGTATTTTTATTTTCTGGCATAAAAACCACAGTAATGATTTGAGTTGACACATGATTTCATCATCTCGTTTCCAGGTACCTCCTTCTTTGGGGCTTATGTACATGCAGTCATACCTGGTTAATGTACTTTAAAAAATATATTTTGGGCCTTACTTTGGCCACCTCTACTGAGAGAAATCATTGACTGTTTCCTGAATCTCTTTGTGCTCTGCCAACAGTCTCCATTTAGCACCCAGAGAGCACAGAGCATTTAGTTGTTGCATTCCCTTACATTTGCAATTCATTTTCTGTGTCAATTCATGTGGTTGATATTATAAAAATCATTTTAAACCTAGTTTAACTTTTCTTTTTTAACGTTTGGCTTATTCATAATTTTATGAGCTATAAATTTTATTGCATTGTGAATTGCTTTTCCCATCTGCAGATAATGCTGAGGAAGTCCTTGGAGGAATTGCTTAGGATGCGGTAAAAAGTAAAAAGAAAGGGACTTCTGCTGTGAATTGGTACATGTTAGGCCAAAGTGTATCCTTGAGTAGAAAATAACCAAAGAGGAAAGATGTGGACTTTGGAAATCTGGTTTTATTTGAAGTATTCACTCTAGCTGAACAGGGACACTCTGTCCACAACGTGCAAAATGAATCTAAAATTTAATACAATTGCATGCTTTACTGAAATAGCTCTAACCGTTCAAATAAAGTCCTTCTCAGCTAAGGATTTTCTGTGGTGTGAATTATCCAGAGAAGCTGTCAATAAGAATTAAAATATTGAGAAAATGCAAGATTATATTTTTCTTGTGAAATGCTGACTTTGTCTTGGTACAGATTAAGACTGGGGTTATTAAGGTCATGCCAAATATTTATGGATTGTTTCAGGATTCTTCATGCACATATTTCATCATTAAGACAAGGCAGAAACTAAGTGCCAGAAATATTTATGAAAAAATTATACTGATTGGTTTCATGTTGGGTTTATTTATATTGACAAAGTCTAAATGACTCAAAGGGTATTGAAGAAGAAATATGATGAATTTTAGTTCCAGAGTTCTTCTGGTTTGTTGATTTGGTACAAATATAATTTTATTAAATCCCTTTCCATTCACTGACTATCCAAACTTGTTATTTTTATTATTTCTCACAATGCATAATTGTGCCCTTAAGGAGTTTGGAGAAATCCAATATGAGTCTTGGAAGTAGAAGAGCCTAGATTTGAATGCTGTTCTGACTCATACCTCACTCTTTATTTTGCTGCCTTATAGACATAATCCTTCTTAATATGTACTTTCTATGTATTAAATTGGTGCAAAAGTAATTGTGGTTTTGCACAATTACTTTCGCACTGACCTAACATATTCACACTAAGCGTTCTCTCACCTTAGGTGTTTTCTCTAGCTCTTCCCTAGCTAGAATGCTTTCCTCGCAGATAGCCACATGTCCAGCTTCCTCACCTCCATCATGACTTGCTCAGATAATATATTCTCAATTAAGCTGACACTGAGCTTCCTCTTTAAAATTGTTTACCAGTTCCCTCCTCCACACTGTAGGATGACCAGCTTGTGCTAGTTTGCCTGAGACTTTCCCAGTTTTAGCACTGAAAGTCCCACATCCCAGGAAACCCCTCAGTCCAATATCCTTTACTCTGCCCAAGTTTTAACCTATCTATCTAATCTATCTTTCTACACACACACACACACACACACACACACACACACACACACACACATTTAATTGAATATTTTCCCATACTAGGATTAAGTTCTATAATGGCAGAAATTCTTGCTGTTTTTTCCCCAACAAAAGCATTTACAAGGGCCCCAAAATAGTGCTCAATGAATATTTGTTAAAGGAAAAAATATATGTATATGTCAGGGCAGATTACTAACAATTAGAATAGAAAGGCCATGTTGACATTGTTCTATCTGTCCATATAACTATCAAAATTATGTTTTGATTGTTATCATTTTCTTAACTCATATTTACAGGTAAACTCTGAGTCAGAGATTCCAAACAGCAGAAAATGTAATGCCTTATATACTAGTGGTTTGAACTGAAAATTGAGATTTATATAATGAAGATGCTCATTCATATCAGAATTGTGCTTCAGGATGATCAGATGAAACAGAAACTTTCAGTTGTGCCTCATTATTTAGAAGACACTGATAGAAAAATGAAGAGAAGTAAATGATGGGCCTAAAAGAGCATTACAGAACAGGCTTGGAAACTGACTTTAAAGTAGGTACGGTACAGTTCAGTACTAGCAGATTTAGATTGAAATTCAATCAACCAAAATGTACTCAGGCACTTTCATATATAGCATAGAGATATACATTATCTAGTAAAAAACGAAAACTAGAAAACAAATATAGACCTGGATATGTTATTAGAAGGCATCTAATCAAGTACTCCAAGTAAAAATGAGGTCATTAGCCCAGGGAAATGACATAATTTACCAAGGATTACTCAGATCTCTCTCTCAGTGCCATCTTTATCACTGTTTCTTTGAGCTTCTTACATTCTGGCCCTATGACCAAGTGTTATTGTCTTTTGCTACCCTCTTCCCCTTTCTCATTTAAAATTCTGAGGTTTCAGATACTTGTCCTTCTCCCTCATCATCCTCCACATCCAATCATCAGGCTCTACCCATTTTATCTTTAAATATTTTTCACACTGCCTTCTCTTTTCTACCTTGGGGATCAGAAAATGATAGCTCCAGATGAAGGCCTCAGAAGCAGCTTCAAAAGCACAAGTTTTGGGCTGGGCCGATAATCCCAGCATGTTGGGAGGCCGAAGTGGGCAGATCATGAGGCCAGGAGATCGAGACTACCTGGCCAACATGGTGAAACCCTGGGTCTACTAGAAATACAAAAATTAGCTGGGTGTGGTGGCGCATGCCTGTAATCCCAGCTACTTGGGAAGCTGAGGCAGGATAATCGCTTGAACCCGGGAGGCAGAGGTTGCAGTGAGCTGAGATTGCACCACTGCAATCCAGTCTGGTGACAGAGCAAGATTACATCTGAAGAAAAAAAAAAAAAAAAGTACAAGTTTCTCTCTGATCTCTTCTCCTGCCCTCCTGTCTCTATCCCTTCTTTATCCCCTGAGGCCAGTCATAGAAACTAGAATCCCTTTTCCCAGGGTGGGCCATAGAAAACAGAGTGTCTTTTCCCCAAAACCAGCCATAAAACTTCAAAATATCACTCTAACTTCCCTCTTCTCCCCTCCCCACCTTTCTGTGCAAAAACTGGCCAAAAGGAAATTATCTGACAAGCTTTGTTTGACTGTAGGTCTAAAACTCTCATTTCAGGATAGATTCCTGCCCCATACCTAGAAGGAAGGAATGCATGCTCAGAGAGGCCACGAAGATTCCAGAAAGACAGGCCTGTTTCCCATCCAGTCTATTGCATTAGGTCGTACTCTTTTTGTCCAGTCATATTTCTACATGACTGCTCATATTTGGTTGAATCTAAGCATAAAAATGGACAATTTCCTTTGTATCTTTGGGTCTTGACTCTGAAGGTTCCTGTGTCACATACAACTATGATCAAGTAAATGTGTATGCCTTTTCTCCTATTAATCTGTCTTTTGTTGGTTGATCTTCAGCGACCCTTCAAAGGGCAAAGGGGAAGTGTTCCCTTGTTCCTTCCTTACGCTACCCATACTGTTCCTTATTCAGGTCATCATTATTTCTTGCTGTGATTGTAATAAGAGATTCTCTACTGATCACCTTGTCTCCACTTTTGTGTCATCATAATCTCTTCTCTACTCAGCTGCCATCATCTTCTATGAGCATCTCAGTCTCCAGAATAAAGCCCATGCCCCTTGAGAAGGCTCATACTGCCCACCACAATCTGCCTCTGCCTATTCCTCATCCTTCAATTTTCTTTCTACTTCATCAGCACTCAATGACCCATAGTTCTTAATATAACTCTGGTGGTCGTTTCTTTCTTTTAACTCCTGCTCTCTATGATTTCATAAATATTACCCTCTCTAGTCAGGCAAATTTTATTTTCATATTTCAAGATCTGTTTCAGGGGTCTTGTTCTCCAGGAGGACGTCCTCACGTCTCAGTGGGTGGCAGGTAAGATGTTGTTCCTCCGTGTTGCCCTAACACTCTGTGCTTCGTAATATTACAGTGTAATTATCAATATACATCTCCTTTTCCTGCTTTCTCTTTCTGTTTTTCATACATGGACTGAGTTTTACTCCTCTTTGTACTGGCAGCATCTGGCAGAGTACTTGGTGATAGACACTTTGGTTGATTCCATATCTTAGCTATCGTGAATAGTGCTGCAATAAACATGGGAAAGAAGATATCTCTCATACTGATTTCATTTCCTTTGGATGTACACCTAGAAGTGGGCTTGTTGGATCACGTGGTAGTTGTAGCTAAGCATTCAACAATGGATGAATAGATTTTTAAAAAGTGGTATATATACACAACGAAATGCTATTCAGACATAAAAATGAATGAAATCCTATCATTTGTGAAAACACAGATGAACTTGGAGGCCATTTTGTTAAGTGAAATAAGCCAGACACAGAAAGACAAATATACACAATGTCACTCATATGTGGAATCTAAAAAAGTTGATCTCATAGAAGTAGAGTAGGACAGTGGTTCCCTGTAACCACTGGGAAGGGTAAAGGAGAGGGGAGATTGGAAGAAGTTGATCAACAAGTACAAAGTTAGGGTTAGATAGAAGGAATCAGTTCTGGTATTCTATTGCACAGTGGGGTGACTATAGTTAACAATAATGTACTGTATATATAAAAAATAGCTAGAAAAGAGAATTTTGAATGTTCTTACTACAAAGAAATGACAAATGCTGAGGTGATAGATATGCTGATTATCCTGATTTGATGATTATGCAATGTATACATAAATTGAAACATCACATTGTACCCCATCGATATGTAGGATTATTAGGCATCAATTAAAAACAAAATAAAACTTAAAAAGTACTTTGTGGTAAAAACAACTGTTGGTTGAGTGATTGAATAAATGAGTATGTACATGACTTCACTGTAAACAGCATTATATCAATGGACACATTCATGTCATTCATTGATCAGCAAAGAACTTCCTTTTATGCTATTTTGAAAGGTATCTTTTTTGTGTCTCTTATGGAGAATCCTCTTTTACTTCAATACCTGATAAATGAGTCACACCTCAACTGTAATGAAATTTTTCTTTTACGGCCAATTCTCTGTTCCTGATGGAAGGATCCATGTTAAAACTTTTTATTTTACTCCCTTTGGACTATTGTAACGATATTTTGGCTGGCGTCCCAGCACACATAATGAGCAGACTTCAGTTGCTATGAAATGTTGCTGCTCAAATCCAATCCAACACTCGATCAAATAAGCACATAACTCTGGTTTTTGTGTCATCAAAATTAGAAATGGAAAATTATTATTAGTTTCACATAGACCTTGTGCCTCTGGGAGTGAAGGCAAAATTGTTCCCCTCTGGTGTTTTGTCCACTGAGTTTAAGAGAATCAAGCAACAGGTCCTCTACTATTTCCCTTGGGAAAGTCTTTCACTGTCGAGTGGAAGTGATTTTTTAAAAAGAAACAAAAATAAAAAAAACTCTTCAACTTATATTAGGTTTTCTTTACTAGTTTCTTTGTAACCTCTGCTCAGTTGAACTCCAAAGCATCTCCACATGATGGAGTGTTTTGTTTGTTTGTTTTGGCCAAAAGGTTTATTTTCTTTTGATGCTTGTTGAAGATGTTGCCTTTATAATGACCCCTTTAATCCCAGTCACTTGGAAATGAGTTGAGTACTCCCTCCTTCACACAAATTGGTTTAACATTTTTCATTGTAAGTTATTTGTGTAATTCCCTGCACATGCTAATATATATGCACTTCAATCTGACTACATAGACATCAGGTCCAAACAAATGATTTCAGGGACCCAGGGGTAAATTACTGTATTGATCTATTAAACAGACCTAAAATGCTTATTTGGATTTGGAAGTCACTTGCAATCAGCAGCGTTTTAGTGAAAGGCATTTCCTGGGAATGACTTAGTAGTAGGAGGCAAAGCCATGTTTCTTAATGACCTACGGGGACTGGTATTCCAAGAAGTTCCACAAAGGCCTTCACTACTAGCAGCCTTTGGTGTGAGGCTTGATGTCAGTTTGATTTTTATTTTTAGTTTTTATTTGAGATGGAGTTTTACTCTTGTTGCCCAGGCTGGAGTGCAATGATGCGATCTCAGCTCACTGCAACCTCTGCCTCCTGGGTTCAAGTGATTCTCCTGCCTCAGCCTCCTGAGTAGCTGGGATTACAGGCACCCACTGCCATGTCTGGCCAATTTTGTATTTTTAGTAGAGATGGGGTTTCACCATGTTGGTCAGGCTAGTCTCGAACTCCTGACCTCAGGTGAGTTACCCGTCTTGGCCTCCCAAAGTGGTAGGATTACAGGCGTGAGCCACCATGCCCCACCTGATGTCACTTTTCTCCATTAAAAATAATCCTCAAAGTTAGATTTGGGGAATAGGAAAATTTTTTCCATTCTACCTCTTCACAGTTGCATAAGACATTCACTAGGGAGGGTTTTAACACAGAGGAAAGAAAGCTTGCTGGGATTTGAAGCCAGATGGGCTACAATTCAAGTACTGATTCTCCCACTTCCTAGTTGCGAAACATTAAAAATGTTATTTGGCTTTTCTAAATCTCTGACTTCTCATTTATAAATTGAAAATAGTAATATAATACTCATATGAGTATGAAGGGGATTCAATGTTGCAATGTATGTAGTATGTCTTGGCACTGGCTTGACAATAAAATTTAAATATTTTTCTCCCTTTCCCTTTTGCTAAGAAAACTATTCTGCTATGCGAATTGATGAAGGTATGTTGGCAAATGTGGATGAACATCTGGGATGAATTTAACATGCATTTTATGGATAAAGGAAACCAAGGTACACTTTATATTTAATTATTAATAAATTGCCACAAATGATATTAAACAGGAAGTTCCATATAAATTCAACATACTGCTAATATTATCTACTTAGTGATCAGCTATCAGTCACATCCACTTCATAGCCCCCTCTTGACCTAGAAAGCTCTTTAAACATCTTTTTCCCAATGTATCTGTCTAGATAGCTGAATATTATTCAGGGCATCTCAATCTTGCCTGTTTTGTCAATAGTGTGTAAATGTATTATACTAAAAAGTTATTTCAGACATTCTGGAGGCCTTTCTTCCCCTTTGGTTTACAATTAATTAAGAACGTTAATTAAGAACGTTAAGTTTTCAAAGCAAGCAACGTGTGTGTGTATGCTGGGGAGAGAGGGATAGTGATAGAAGCATTATGCCATTTGACTGGATCCAGTGTCTCACTTTTCTATATCCTCTGGGCTGATTTCTTAGGTCATTGAAGCATTATTCTTTGTTTTGTATTATTATGTATCCTGCTTTGTTGCCCAAATAAGAAAAGCAGTGGAGTCTTTGGATTTAGGATGTGGGTGTGGTATGTGGGATGGGCAGCAATGTCCCAGCCTAATGCTTCCTGATGGGTTGCTGGCAAGTTCCAAGTCAAACCTGCAGGAAGTCTGCTTGACCAAGGTCGTGTAGGAAACCCAGGAGAGGATAAAGCGCTTTGTGGATTGCAGTCTTGTGCAGATGATCTGAAAAAAAAAAAAAGAAAAAAGAAAAAAGAAACAAAAATGGTGGTGATGACAAGGACTTCTAGATTGTTATACAAGCTAAGTTATGATTCAGTGAGAAGAATCCAACCTTTTTTGTTCTCTAATTTGTTTTCAAAAGAGGGAAAAAAAGGATTTTGTTGCCTTAGCATTTAAGTTGCATGTTATATTTTAAGACATTTCTTCCTTTTTTTCTTTTTTTGGAACAACTCTCTGTGAGACAGATCAGTCTGTGAAAGGGGTTGAAGAAAAACAGTTCCTAAAGGCAGGTGTTTACATTAACTTGTTTCTCTTTAGAACTAGACTCTTGTCCCAGTAAAATCAGTGCCAGAAAAGATAAATACCCCATATTCTCACTTGTATATGGAAGCCAGAAAAGTTGATCTCATAGAAGTAGAGAGTAGAAAGGTGGCTTCTGCTCTCATAGAAGTAGAGAGTGGGAGGCTGGGAAGCCTCCTACTTTTATGAGAGAGTAGAAAACTGGGAAGGTTAAGGGCTCAGGGAATAGCCAGAGGTTCGTTAATGGATACAAAAGTACAAGTAGATAGGAGGAATAAGGGCTAGTGTTCTACAGCACTATAGCGAGACTTACAGTTAACAACAATGGATTATATATTTTCAAGTAATTAGGAGAGTGGTTTTTGAATGTTCCCAACACAAAGAAATGATAAATGTTTAAGGTGATGGATATGCTAATTAATCTGATTTGATCATTACACATTGTATACATATGTTGAAATATCACTCTGTACCCGATAAATATGTACAATTATGTGCAAATTAAAAATAATAAGAAGTGCTAGACCAGTGTTAATTTGGCTATTTTTACATAAATCTGCATTAATATCTGAGACAATTAGTGCTACCTCTGTCAACTATATTTAAGTCCAAGATTCAATGTGTTGAACATGGCTGAAAAGCACAAATATTTAAATCAATCAGTGCTTATTCATGCTTAGAGGAGACACACACAGGAAGTATTCGGACACACACACAGGAAGTGTTCGGACACACACACAGGAAGTATTCGGACACACACACACAGGATGATGCCATAGATACCTTCTTCACATTTATCACTGGAAACATGCCCACTCTCTTCCAACTTCTCCCTCTCTCACCACCCAACCCCTGTAAAAAACAAAAAGACAAGACACAAAACCAAAATCCTGCCACAAATAACAACACACACGCAGACCGGTGGGACAGAAAGCCTTTGTCAAGAACTTAAGCCTCCGTGTATAGTTTTTTAAAAATCTTTTTGCTGAAGTTTTAGAGATGCTTCACTCTAAAAAAAACAAGGTATAGAATTAAAAGTAGAGGTTGGGGGTGAGGTGTGGAGAGAGCTGAATTGCTCTTCACGGGCAAATGGTGGTGAGAGTTGGTTTTGAGAAAAGGGAGGAAAGGAGGAACAAAGGAGGTCTGAGTAGGGAAGGCAGACCTGAACCTGAATTGCTCCAGTAGCTGGCTATCTACTTTGATTCATTGGAGCAGATGATATTACATAAGGAGAGACTGTCAAACAAAAGAAAAAAAAAGGACAAGACTTTGCAGAAAACAAACATTTAAGAGGAAGAAGGACTGCCAATGAAGGAGATTAAAAACAAGTTTTCCTTTGTCCAAGTCTGCTGTTTTCTTAATTTTCATAATCCAGACCTTTCCTCGGGGCATAATCATCTCCATCCTGGAGTTTCGCTATTACCTTTTCTCTGAGCTCTGGACCTTGGAGAAAAGTGGGAAGCAACCTAATTTTCACAAACAGAACTGATAAGCAGCTGTATTCCATTCACCTAATGAACACTATGCAGCAGGCAAATTGAGTGAGCTACATGTATTAACAAGGAAAAGAATCTCAAAACATAAGACTGAATAGAAAGAATTTTAAAATGATAACATCTAGTATGATAACATGCATTTCAAGGTTAAAACTAAAAAAAATCGATAATTGTCATAGAAAAATACAAACGAATGGGCATGGTAAACAGCAAATTCAGGATAGAGGTTATCTTCAAGGAAAGAGTGAAGGGAACAAAACTGAGTAGATGTGTCTAGAGGAGGCTACATCTGTATCTGTGATCTTATTTTACTCTATTTTCTACAGGAATAGAAACTTTAACCTGAGTTTAACAGGGCATATGGCTGCCTAGCTAGAGATTAGGTTTTCCAGTCTCTCTTTCAGCTGCTTACGATCATATGACTAAATCTTTGCCAACTTAATGTGATTAGAAGTGATGTGTGTGACTTCCCACTCACTATCTTAGAGGAAATTGCTTGTCTTTACCTCTTCTCATTCCCCTTTCCCACGTGCTGAAATACTGACGAACTGCTGGTAATCCAGTCTCAGTCGTCAATCCTGAAGACGCAGACAGTACCCTGAGGCAGGGGTCATGGTCCTTGGGCCAAAGGTCTCATTTCATATGATCTTTGAGCTACTATTATTTTTAAAAATAATTTTGAAGAGTTGTGAAAAAAGAAAAAGAATATACCACAGATACTATAAGTGGCCAGCAAAGCCTAACATATTTACTATTTTAAAATATTACAGATATTTGCCAACTCCTGTTATGGAGGATGTTGAAACAAGAGAGAAAGGACCTCAGTCCCTGAGATCTCCAAACGCTGAGTGGCATATCTACTCAAGGTCCCCTGACTCCTATTTTTGTACTGGTACATGTGTGAAATATACATTCCTATCTTATTTGAAGTACTACAGTTTTTTTGGGGGGATCTCTTTGTTGTATCAGCTTAGATGACATATCAATATGAACTACTATAATTGAAGAGTATTATTCTCAGTACTCTTTGGTATGTTTAAATAGAATTTAAGAGTCCTTCATGGATCCAATCTGCTATAGTACATAGTGTGTACATTCATTCATTCATTCATCAAATATTTATTGAGCACCTACTAAGTGACATCTACTAGGCCAGATGTTAGAGATATACTAGTGAGCAAAATTTATATGGTAATGACCTTGAAGGAGCTTGTTTTTGCTCCTAAAATCTCTGGATTTGATCTTGCCAATGAGTAGCCTCTATGTTTCTACTCTACACCTCATTTCAGTTGAAGGAATACTGCAGAGAGGTAGTTATTCAAATGACTCTGTACAAAAAGAGTCTGAACAAAGATTTTGAAGAGGACTTCTGGGAACTTTCAAGGGTTTTGAAGTTTTACTACTCTGATTCTTTAAAAAGGTGTTTGATTGTTGTAAACTATATCACGCTACAAAAGTGTGTACAACCCATCTGTATAGTTTAAAGAATAATAAAATGAATACCCATGAGACCATCACATAGGATTAGAAATAAAATGCTGTGAGTGCCTTAGAAGTCCTCTGCCACTCCACCTTTATTGAATTCTGCTTGTTCCTCACCTTCCCAAGCAATACATACTTCCTCAGTAATATATCCCATGCCATGCATATATTGATGCGTGTAATCGTTTCACTCATTAACTTCCACTCCTATGTCTTATTTTATTATGTAAATACTACACAGTTTGTTTGTTGACCTGTTGATGGAAATTAGATCATTTCCTGTTTAGGCTATCAAGAACAGCTTTGCACTAGACAACTTCCCTCATAGTTAGAGTTTCCCTATAGTATACATTTAGAAATGAAATTGCTGAAACATGGGATATGCCTATGTTGAATTTTCCTTAGTCATGCCAAGATAGACCTTTTTTCAAGTGGCTGTAACAATTTATGTTATCACCAGAAGTGTGATAGAGACCTTCACCTTGTTTTTGATTGAGTTTTAGTTTTAAAATTTGTAATCATTTTAATTTTTTAAAACGTTGTTTAAGTTCCAGGGCACATGTACAGGATGTGCAGGTTTGTTTCATAGGTAAATATGTATCATGGTGGTTTGCTGCACCTATCAACTCATCACCTAGGTATTAAGCCCAGAATCCATTAGCTGTTTTTCGTGATGCTCTCTCTCCCTGCACCACCCACCACCCTGACAGGCCCCGGTGTGTATTGTTCCTCTCTGTATGTGTTCTGATTGTTCAGCTCCCACTTATAAGTGAGAACATGTGGTGTTTGGTTTTCTGTTTCTGCATTAGTTTGCTGAGAATAATGGCTTCCAGTTCCACCCATGTCCCTGCAAAGGACATGATCTCATTCCTTTTTATGGCTGCATAGTATTCCATGGTGTATATGTACCATATTTGCTTTATCCAGTCTATCGTTGATGGGCATTTGGGTTGATTCCATGTCTTTGCTATTGTGAATAGTGCTGCAATGAACATATGTATGCGTGTACCTTTATAGTAAAATGATTTACAATCCTTTGGGTATATACTCAGTAATGGGATTGCTGGGTCAAATGCTATTTCTGGTTCTAGGTCTTTGAGGAATCACCACACTGTCTTCCACAATGGTTGAACTAATTGACACTACCACCAACAGTGTAAAAGCATTCCTGTTTCTCCACAGCTTTGCCAGCAATCATCATTTTAATTTTATGAAAGTTAATTGTTTTCTCTGTAGCTTCAATTTGTGTTTTTCTGATCTGTAGTAAGTATCCTTTCATATATACAGGGCCATTTTTTGCCTTTGCTATAAAATGTCCATTCACACTTTTACTTATTTTTCTATTTGGTTGTCTTATTTTATTGATTCTACATATGAATCCTATGTCAAAAAATATGTATAGCAAATTTTTTTTCATTCTGAGGCTTGTCTTTTTAACTCCTCATGTCTTGTGATGAACACAAATTTTTAGTTTTAATGTAGTGATATACCTTTTACTTTACCATGTACAGGTTTTTTTTTTTAATTTTTATTTTTTATTATACTTTAAGTTCTAGGGTACATGTGCATAACGTGCAGGTTTGTTACATATGTATACTTATGCCATGTTGGTGTGCTGCTTACTTTGACTTTTGTGATGATAGCAAGCCAGTCATATTACAGAATGTCCCAAATTCTGGGTTTCTTATGTTGTTTCATTATGGTGCCATTTAACTTTGTCCACTATTTTCTGCAGACCAAAAGTTGCATCTAAAGGGTTTGTTAGGCACAAGTTAAAGCATCCTTGCAAGCATTCTGCATGGGTGATGCTCTGCATTTCATAAATGCATCACATCAAAAGGCATGCAAGGCAACACGTCCTACCATTAGTGATACTAAGTTTGATCACCTGATTAAAACGCTGTTTTCCCCCTTTGGTATTTACCTAGAATCTGTGGGAGTGAATTTTGGCACCATTTGAACATCCTGTTCCCCCTCAGCCCGTCACCTAATGATTTTATTGTCTATTGTTTATCCTCGCCTGAATCAGTTACCTCACTGGAGGTTTCCAAATGGTGACTTTTAAATTCTATTTACTTTCCATAGTTATTAGCTTGCATTTTTCTGTAAAAATAGCTTTCCATCATTAACAAACTATACTTCATCCTAAAAAAACAGGGTAAATGCTTAGTTTTCCCCTTTAGTTATCAATTCTTGGAATAAGGATTTGGTATAATAATCACTGTTAGTGGTGGCAAGCGAGTTTTCTTTTTTTTTTTTTTCCTGTCTCTCTCTTTTTGTGCATCCATGAAGACTCCTCGATTTTGGGTGTTTCAATCACCTACAGCCAATATGTTTTTGATGCTTCTCTGAAACTGAATTTGACCATTGAGAGCCCCTCACGCTGCCTTCTGTACCTTTTGATATTTCCCCATTATCTCTGAGAGCTTCTTATTTTCTGGGGCAACAAGATATCCCAGACTCACTTTGTACTTTTTCTGCTCTAGACCTGGATTAGCAATTTCACAGAGGAGCCTTATCTTTTTGCTTATGGGGAATGGTATTTAGAAAGCAAAATCTAGGTGTTAGGGTTGTTGATTATTACTTGGGTGTCATTGTTCCTAGGTTCTCTGTGGGAACTGATATATAATATATACAGATTTTTAAAAATAATAGTGCACGTTAATATTTCGACTTCAAATTAAACAATACAGTTTTTTTCCCTTAACTTTGATTTCATATTACTATCTCTGTTTCCTTACATGAAAAATCTTGGTTCCTACAAATATTAAGATATATACTTATTTCCTTTATCCTACACTATACATAAGCCTACTTAAAGTTATAATGCTATCAAAAGTATTAAGTGAACTTGAACATTTCTTTGCAGTTATCATTATTTTCCCATTTTTCTTATAATACAAAAACCAATAGCATGCTAAATGTACCAGCCTGCACCTTGCAGGTTTTTTCCCTGCACATTGCAGGGTTTTCCCCATTCTTTCTCATGGATGGGGAAGGTCTACTTATCAGAACACATAGACCTTATTGGTACACGTAGACTATCCTCATTCTTTCTTATGACTGCCTAGTAATGTGTGCAGTAAACATACTGTAGTTTATCCAGCCAGTCTATGAGTTATGAGAATTTGGGTTGTTTGTAATAATATGCTATAAAAATCATTCCCCATGATAGTATGTTTTTAAATTTGATAGGACTTTCCATCCTCTTCATTGCTGTTCTAAATTCAAGATTTCCCTGGTTATTCTTGCTTATTTACATTTTTTTCTTTTCTTCTGTTTTATTTTGAGATGGAGTCTCTCTCTGTTGCCCAGTCTGGAGTGCAATGGCACGATCTCAGCTCACTGCAACCTCCACCTCCTAGGTTCAAGCAATTCTCCTGCCTCAGCCTCCCGAGTAGCTACAGTTACAGGCACTCACCATCATGCCTGGCTAATTTTTGTAGTTTTGTAGAGATGGAGTTTCACCATATTGGCCAGGCTGGTCTTGAACTCCTGACCTCAGGTGATCCACCCACCTCAACCTCCCAAGGTGCTTATTTACATTTTTTAAAAATACAAACGTTCTCTCTATCTCTTAGTGGGAGGTCGGGGGAGGTTTGTATGTATGTGGAAAAAGTCTTGATATTTCTATTGGAATCATTTTAAATACATATTTATTTGGAAGGAATCAACATATTTATAATTTGGAGTCATCCCAACTAAGAACATAAAATGTCTTTCCATTTGTCCAAGTCTACTTTTATGTCTTTTGGCAGAGCTGTAAAACTTTCTTGACATAATTTTAGCCAATTTCTTGCAAATATTACCTCTAGGAATTTTATCTTTGTTCAGCTAAACATCTCCTTGCTGTCCCTCAGCCTTGCCTGTATTCAAATCAAACTTCTGCCCTGCTAAAGTACCATCTAAAGTCTCCTAAGTCAGTTGGCCTAAAATTCCATGATAATGGCCTCCCATATCACTTCTGTCTCCCCTGCTCCCTTCTGGCCTCTGCTCTATACTTGCTGAGACATCCTCAACGTGCAGATGCCTTTAGCTTTGCCTTATTCAGTCTTTGTTACCACCACGCCCTTTCCATTCCATCCTCCCAATCACATATTCACTGACGTTTGTTTATCTTTCAGCTTTCAGGACTTCCTTTGGAAAGCATTCACTGACCCCTCCAAGACTGGATCAAGTGCCTAAGCGCCCCATGTGAGACTATTGTAAGATGCCCACGCTATTGGTCACTGACTGATTACTCATCCATGTTCCTGCTGGACTGTCAGCTCCCCAAGGGCAGGAACTGTGTTGTCCTCAGAGTTGAATCTGCAGGACCAGCACAGTTCCCAGCCAAACCAGCTCCTCAACCTATGCCATAGAAGGCATGCACACTTTGTACTTAGAACCACTGCTCCCCCTAACCTGAGCCTCTAAATGCAGGTGGATGGACCTCCTGAGAAAGTGGGTGCCTGAATTTGTATAAAAAGAGTTCAGAGGCAGGAACAAAGAGAGACCTTTCCCATGTGGACTTTGAATGCTCATAGCTACATCCCCCTTTATTTCTCTGATCACCTTTGCTCTCTACCCCTTAAAGTTCACTTAGCACTTTATGTACTGCTGGAAAGAAAGTGGGCTGTGCAGTGAAGCCTGATTTTTTGCCTCATAGTGTTCTGCTTACCAGAGTCTTGGACAAAATGGTAAGAAAACAGTCTTCCTCTCTCAGTCAAGCAGGATGGGATTCATCTCCTTTCAATACTGCATACATGCCTGTCTGAGGTTTACAATGTTATTTCTCTATTATAGGTCTACTAACATTTCACTGAGATTTGTGGGCATAAAGATTTATGGAAAAAAATCTAAAAAATAAATCTCCATTTAGCACAGCGATGGCAAGTAAGATACCTTGTTGGCCTTTGCACTGTCAGAGTTCTGCTGTTGAATACACCACATGCAAAGCCTGCAGCATCTCCTATTTTGCTTTCTCACAGAAGGGGAATCCACGATCATGCCACCCTAGTTCTAGCCCCAATGGTGTTAAAGGATCAGTGGTTCTCAATCGCTGGAGCGTTTCAGGATCTTGCCGGCTGCTTGTTAAAATGCAGGTTGCTGCACCGGCCCCACCCAGGACCCACTAAGTTTTGATTCAGGAGCTCTGGATTGAGAATGAATAATTTGCATCTCTAGCAGTTTCACAGTGATGTTGATGCTGCTTGTCTGGGGACTACACTTTGAGAAGCTGTATTCTAGAGAAAGCTCAAGGTTGAAGCACCAGCCCCGACCAGGAAACAGAAGCTAATGCCTCCTCCTTGTGGACAGATAGGGGGCACTTTCTCCCTATCCAACGTCCTTATGACGTATTACAGCTCCTCTATCTGGGACCATGTCACCAAAGGTTCACAGCATTTTCAAAGCCAAGCTAAATTAAATTTAAGTTAGGAAATATGCCTACACTATTTATTACTTTGAGGGATGTAAAAGAAGGTTAAAAATGAGGCAAGGCTTCAAAAACCAGAGAAGCAAGAATGTGTTAAAGACTTTAGAGTTACTAGGAAGCCCAGTCAAAGAGAAAGAGGTCTAATGAAGGGTTTATTTTTTCTTCTTGATGTTTTGGTTAAATTTGGTTATGAAGGTTATAAAAAATGAATAAGACCTGACCCCAACTCTCCAGGGGCACACAGACCAGCTGCAAGGCTGACATAAGAATAAAGCAGAAGGAAATACGCTGTGTGAGAGAGGCAGGCAAAGGCTGTTAGAGCTCAGCGAGGGAAGGGCTGACTCAACCCAGAGATGGCACAGGAGAAAGAACTCGGGTCTCATTAGCGTCTTTGCTTAGGAATGTATGTGTCCTATCACATTGAATTTAATCCTCCAAACACCGTTGTGGGGTCAGTTATTTGTGAATCTTAGTGTCAGATCTTTTGGTAGTTTGGGCGGCCCTTTCACATATGAGGGTGATTGAAAGAAAGTAATGAACCACTTACCTGGCTGAACTTGAACTTGAATTTGGAGTTTTATTATTCTTGGGAAGCCTGGGGATCATACCAAAAGTTAAGCCACTTAATACCTTAAAACTGCCTCAAAAGTTTGCATTGTTTGCCATGAACTAAAAAGATAGAACAGAACAAAACACCTCCCCCAGCACGGTTCTAAACTCTATCTCCCCAGACCAACCCCTGGGGATCAGCACTAGAAGCAAACCTTGCCCTTAGTCTATGGGAACATGTGTGTTCTTCTGTGAGCCTGTGCTGTGTTCTGAGGCCTCACCCACACCCACTGGGGTCCTAGGCTTTACTGAACGCCTGTCTCCCATATTCAGGCATCAGAAACTCAGCAGACAAACCCTTCAAATCATATTACAGTCTACAGGCAACCAGCAGAAAACAGGGTTGGGGGTATGCTGAGTCAGAGGGAGAGAGGTAATTGTCTGTGACCTCAAATAACAGATGAGCACAGGCAGGCGAGAGACATTGCCTCCCTTATTTTATTTCTAGAGTGACCAAGAGCTCAGACCCCTAATCCTGAATCAGGAGCAGGGAATGTTCTCCCNCCCATGTACAGGTTTTACTATTGTTTAGGAAATTTTCCTGCATTCTGCAGTTGTAAAGATATCCTATATTTTATTCTATAATTTCTAGAGTTTTACCTTTTATATTTGCCTTAAATATACAACTAGTGGCCAGGTGCCGTGACTCACGCCTATAATCCCAACACTTTGCAAGATGAGGTGGGAGGATCACTTGAGCCCAGGAGTTCAAGACCAGCCTGGGCAACATAGTAAGAGTTCTATCTCTGCAAAAAATTTAAAAATTAACCTGGTGCACCTGTAGTCCCAGCTACTTGAGAGGCTGAGGTAGGAGGATCACTTGAGCCTGGGAAGTCAAGGCTGTAATGAGCTACGATCACATCACTGTACTCCAGCCTGGGTGACAGAGGAAGACACTATCTAAAAAAATATATATACACACACACAAACACACGTATATATATATTACATATAATAGTAATATATATAGTGTATATATATAAAGAATAATATATGTTTATAAAATTGGTAACTGATTTTATGGTATGATATAGGTTAAGAATCAAATTTATTTATTCCCTTGTAGATAAACATTTGTCCCAGGCCCACTCACTGAATAAATGTTATTCTCCCCAGTGACTTTTAATTTCTGTTTCAAATTATTTGTGTGGGATTATTTTAGGATTCTGCATTCTTTTCCATTATTCGGCTTATCTACTCTCAAGCAAATGCCACACTGTCCTAACTATTATAGATTTAATAAAAATGTTGAGTGTCAGGTCGGACAAATCTGCCACTCCTTGTTCTTCTGATTGATGATTACCTTGGATATTCTTTTTTCTTTGTAACTCTATCTTAACTTCAGAATCAGACGATTGTGCCATTCTACTGTCTTTGTAGATTTGTAGATTTCATTGCCTTTATAGATTAATTGGAGGGAGAATTTTAGCTCCAGTTCTTTGTTTTCAAATTTACTTAAACACAATTCTTTTATATAATTTGACTTTAAGTCTGACTTTAATTATTTTCTGTTTTATATGATTTAAGTCTGACTTTAATGTTTTCTGTGTTTAGATGATTTGTAATTTGAGTTCAAATGTAAACAAAGAAAAGTAAAGAGCTAACCTGGAAGGAATTGTTTAAAAGAGAAGAAAAGGAGTTTTTGCTGTTGCTTAAATGATGTCTATATATTGTTGCTTAAAAGATAAATCTATACACTGAGAAAAAAATAACTTGAGATGGAAACAAGGAAAGTGTGAATCATAAAAGACAGAGTGAGGATCAAAGCTTATGCCTGACCTCCTTGAAGAGTGAGGTGAGGAAGAGGAGACCGGGCTGGCTCCCGGCTGGCTCAGACTGGCTTAGGAACTTCTCAGCTGTATTCTGGAGCAATCCCTGAGGGAAAGAGCTAAGGATCTTGAGATAAATAGTGAGGGTGGGGTAGTATGAATTCATTATGTAAATAATAGTTGCAAGCCAGATGTTCATAGCATGGGTATACCTTACTTGCCTGAGGCAGTTGTACAATGCATTTTGAGGTAGTTTTCATATCCTCAGGGGCCTTGCTATCAAATTCCAAAATTACTCCCTCTCCTTAGACAGCTTGCTTCACAACTGCTGAAAAAAGAAACCATTAGGATGGTCTCACATTGAGGAAATTTTGGTAAAGTATGTTACATGCAAACAGGAAGAGTGTAGGAATTAAGCAATCCAGATAATTACTGTCATGAATGTTGGATGGTGTGAAAAAGAGAAAAGATACTGCTTTTCAGTGTTTATACCGAAGTACATAAAATGAAAAGGAATGCCACAGAGCTAATTTTTTTTTTTAACCCACACAGGCTTTTAGCTGCTCGGATCCCGTAAAAATCAAAAGGACGAATGTGACTTAAACTTGCTTTACTGAAGCACATTTTCACAACCTGGTGTTTAAATTGAGCTTTGGGGCACTCAAATAATCCCACAGGCATGTAAAATCTGATACTATATCTGCATCTCAGTATACTGCTCTGGGATTTAGAATCCCAATTGGCAACCTGGGAAAACCATATTACTTACACTTGCTCAAATAGTCTCTAATTAGTTCTTCTGACCTTCTTGTATACTAATAAATGGCCCATTACAGAACATTAAAACTGAATCCTTTCTATTAAAAAAATGATTTCCTTGCAAGTGAACATGATCTAGGTTTAATGTACAATGTTAGTTAACATTAGGTTATTCTAATGTACAGTGAATGCTTTCCTATAGGAAGTGATTGTAACACTAATTAGGCTTTCTGATTTAGTCAATTAGCTGAGAGGGGGATGAATCTTCCTACCCTGATCTAGATATTGCTTATATTCTTAGTTTGTTTTTGGTCTATTACTTTGTGATCGAAAGAGCTGAAAATGCTAATGTGAAATTGTATAATGAGCCTTGGAAAATTATGAGCCTGAAGAGACATTTGGAACACCTCATCAGGTCAATTTTCAAGTTTTATTTGGTTGGCGGCATGAACAGGCTGATTCAATAGAACTTCTTTTGGATTCTGGTCACACCCTCATTCCATCCAAAGCTGTGTAGCTCCCTTAGTACACTGTCACACATAGTAGGGGTCCAAGAGTTATGTGTTAGATTAATATTGTTAAATACTCTGGGTGACCAGTGATGAAAATTTCTGAAACATTTTCCTAAGAAGTCAATAAATGCATATTTATTGAGCACCCATATGTGGCCAGGATTGTGCATGAGCATCTCTAAGGAAAATGCAAAAGAAGCATTAAATCTGTTGGTAGGAGACAATACAGGGAAAATATTAAATATTTATTTGAAATTCCTATATTTATTCCCATTGACCCCAGGAGGAAGTATCCTTTGCTTCTCAGCTATTCATAGTTTTGGAGAGGAATATTGGATAAATTGACAGTGGCCAACTTACTTAAGAACAGGGAAAGTTGTTCCTAAATTTCTAATGGAAGAGTAGGATGTTGGGAATGAAGTTTTTGGTGTCACAAAAAAAAAAAAAGAAAAGAAAAAATTAGCACAGGTACAAATGATCTCTCAGCAAGGCGAACTTTACTTTCTGCAGAAAGGGTGCTACTCAATAGCTGTCCAGCCATGAGAGCACACCAAACAAAGGAGGCAGAGTTATTTATAATCTGACGTGTCTACCCTACTGCTGTGTCCAATTTCCATTGGCTGGAATAGGACCTCACATTTTACACATTACCCGATTGGCTATTGGTTTGAAACTGTTTTAATTGGGTAAGGGGAACAGAAGAAAGAAAGAAAAGGAAGCTGCCCAGGGATAGTTAAGGAAGCATCTCCAAATAAGGAATGGCATGCACTATGTATATTAGTGTGTATATATATATGTATATATTAGCAATCTTATAATAAGAAATTGTGACTTTTTATAACCTTTGTAGAAGATCTTTCCCATTTCTCACAAGGAGGCTAGAAGTGGCCAGAGAATGGAGTGAGAAAAGTCAAAATGGTGATGAACTTTGCATGAGAAGGCAGAGCATGGAGCAGAAAAGAGAGTGAGAAGTTGCTCTAAGGAGTAGATCTTAGAGTACTCCTACAGAGTCAAAGAGAAATATTTAGTGAATTTTAAATAAATTCCTACTTGGTAATATGTGAGGTAAACAACTTCCTTGTCTTTTCAGGAAACCCTCAGTAAAATACCTCTTTATGAAGTTTTGGAGTCTGATTTGTTGAGAGGTTTGGAAATAGGACTTAGACTGGTCTTAAGAACTGGTTACATTCAAATTATTGAAAGAAACATAACAGGATATACTCAAGTACTCATTTATCTAGCATGAACTATAAATACAGGAGTTGTTTTTGCCACCAAAGCTGGACACATGATTTGTAAAATGTGATTTACCTGTACTTATTTAGTTGATTAAAATTTCTTTATAATTAAATTAAATTTTAATTTTAATTTAATTAAATTAAAATTTCTGAAATGTTTATCTACTCAATCAATAAACGTTTCTTTTGAGGACTTATGTGTGTCCAGAATGAATTGTGCATGACAAACCCTAAGGAAAATTAAAAAGATATGCTAAATGTGGCTCTTTGAAACAACATAATAAAGATTATTTTAGGTAATTATAAACTGTCTTAGATTGGGGCTATCCCAGAAAACCCAGGCCATAGGCTTACTAACTACATGCTATCAGGAAGTTAAGCAAGAGATCAGAGAAGATTTTAATAAAGCAACCACTTTTTTTTTCTTTCTGAGTTGCTATGGTGGGAATTTTACTAAATAATATTTATTGAGCACCTAGTAGGTGCCAGGTGCCCTGCTAGGCCCCAGCACATATATAAGGCATTAAGCATGCCCTTCAGAAAAGCATGGTCAAAGGAGGAAAGAGACAGAGCAAGATATACAAACAAATATTATGGTAAATAAAATAAAGGTCATGATAGCTGTTACTGCAAATTTAGCCTGACCGACCCCATGACCCTGTTGAGCTAGGCTTTGCCCATCCAGGTGCAGAGGTAGGAATCCTGATGATTAAGCAGGGATAGCAAGTGAGGTCAAAGGAATTGGTGAAGGATGTTAGATAAATAGAAATGTACAAGGGACAGGAAGTAAATGCAGGAAAGAGATCTTCATTCAATGGCATGAAGTCTAGTAGACGTTTGGGGACTTAGTTGGTATCCAGTATTTCAAGAGTTTCCCAACTGCACTTCTTATTAGCAGGCCAAGCTCAAAATTAGCAAGTGAATCTTCTTTAAAATATGACACATATATGCTGTTCTCTCAAAGGTCTCACAGTTGTTTAAGAGCATAAGTCCAGACTTTTTCTGACATTCAAGATCATTTACAATTTAGCCCCAACATACAATTTTGACCTTCAAAAATAGCATTTTTATATATTTCAACCACATAAATTTGTCTCTCTTTACTCCTCCACACATATGCTCAACTTTAGTCACGCTTGACTTCTTTATTGTCTCTGTGTCTTTTTAAAAAATTCCTAATTGCTAAAAACCCTTTTCTAATACTGTTCCTTCATGAAGTTCCTCCAGGTCCCTCTTGACTCCCACCTACAATATGCGATTTCTTTCTCAGCTGAATATACATTGTAATTGATTTCTCTCTATGGTATATTCTGTCTTACATTATTATTATTTATGTACATCTATGTTTTTTAACCTCTGATTATAAGAGATTCTTACTATAATCAACTTTTGATCTTTCCTCTCGTCTTACTCATAGCAACTAATACAATGTAAGGCTATAAATTACAGTTAAAATAAACAAAATTGAGTGTTTGATGGAGTTGATAGTGAGAGACTTGAAGATCCAAAGCAGAAATTAAGGAGAGATATTGAGTTGTGATCCACTAGAGGGCTGATTGAAGAATCTCTCTTTCTCCTTTCCTCTTTCCCCCATGCTTTCTGTTCAGAGAGAGAGAGACAGAGAAAGAGGGAGAGAGAGAGAGAGAGAGAGAGAGAGAGAGAGAGGGAGAAAGAGAGAGTGTGTGTGTGTGTGTGTGTGTGTGGTGGAGGTTCTTCTTAATATGTAAATGGAGACTAGGAAATCTAAAAATACTAGTAGCTACGAGTAGGCAAAACCACTATAACCTCCTTATTTATTGTATAGATGGACAGTTTCATTTAAACACTGAATAATAAAAAATCTTTTTGGGGGGATTTCAATATACAATTTTTCAACAGTTTCAATGAATGGATATAAAGTATTTTCAATGCCAGTGCTTTTTGAGAATGAATTTGATCCTAAAGACTTTTGTCTCCTACTTGCATGAGAATTTTTTTTTTAAACAAAAAACTACTATTTTTTTAAAAAAAGAATTATTTTGGAGTAGAGTAGAGCATCTGTGAATACAGGTAGAAAACTTGAATTCAGTACTTGAATAATGAAAGATAAGAAAAAGGAAAAAGTAGAAAGGAAGATGAGCATAAAATAAAACAACACACGCATTCAAATCAATGGTGAGAATCTGCATTTGCTAATGTATTTCCAGCTGTAGCTAGTTTACTACTCAAGGTGCTTTCCTTATGCCTGTAGAAGGTAGGTATTTTTTTGTATGTGGAAAATGAGGTTCAGAAAGATCATGTAATCTACTCACATTTTCTTTCTTGCTATAGCTTTTGCTCTCTCCCCTGAAGCACTCATTACTCTATATTCTTCCTATAGTCTATACTTCTGCTCTCTTGCTCTATTCTATACTTTTGGCTAACCTTTCATCCCTAGATCCTGCTCTAAAATAGCAACTTGTCCAAATGAAGATATTCTTATCTAATATTTACACAACTTTCATTTGTTCTGATCCCTTCTCCCTCTGCTGTTCTGACAGAGGTGTCCAAGGGAGAGAATACAGTCATGGGTTCTTAGTTTCTGTTTCTGGTTGGGCCAGTAAAGCCCCTTCCTCATCCTTCTTTTCTACTTATCGCTAGAGACAGAAACTAAAAACCATGGCTTCTGGCTGCTAAAAGCCTAAAATAAAACAAAACAGAACAATAACAACAACGAAATAAGGTGGGTTGGACAAGCTTCACACAACATTGCTATTGATCTTCATTTAATCTAGGTTTTTTTTTCAGTATTATTCTTCCTGTTTATCTGATTAGAGGAAAGAGGCTCAGAAAATTTATGAGATTTTCCCCAAGTTACATTCTGTTATGGGTTGAATTGTGTTCCCCCCTCCCACTTCCCCACTCCCTACCCCCACCTTTTTAAATTGATATATTAATGTCCTAACCCGCAATACCCCAGAATGGGATCTTATGGGGAAATACATTGTGGAAGTAATTAGTTAAGATGAGGTCATACTAGAGGAAAATAGTCCCCTAATGCAATATGACTGGTATCCTTATAAAAAGGGGAAATTTGGAGACAAACACACCACAGGAGAAACGCCATGTGAAGATGAAGGCAGCGATCAGGGTGATGCTTCTACATACCAAGGGACACCAAAGCTTCAGAAAACCACCAGAAGCTAGGGAAGAGGCATGGGACAGATCCTTCCTGACAGCCTCAGAAGGAACCAACCCTGATAATACCTTGATCTCGGACTTCTAGCCTCCAGAACTGTGAGACAATTAATTTCTGCTGTTTAACCCACCCCATTTATGGCACTCTGTTATGGCACCCTTGGCAAACTAATACAGATTCCAATCCAGAACACTCAAGTCCTGTGCTCTTTCCACTACATCACAGCTTCATCTTCTGAATGGATATTTCTTGGACTTCGGTCTTAAGGCCTAAGTCCTTAATGCAAAGTTAGTGGGAACCACAGAAGTGAAAATGATTTTTTTCTACCATGGTGTCCTAGAAAGTTTTATTGAAAAGACATCATTTGCTAGGGGTCTTGATCAATAAGTTGGAGTCTACTAGATATAGGCAGATTGGTTAAGGTGAGGGATTCTAGGTAGAAGAAATACCATATCTTGCATCCAAAGATAACAAAGGAGGGACATAGTCGATTAAATAATGATTTGGGAGCAGTAGATAGATTATGAAAAAGTCCTGAGTAGGCAGTAAAGAATGTAGAGGTTTTGATATTTTAGAAAAATCTGTAGAGGATTGATATTTTTAGAAAAAAGAGTTCTTACCACAAGGATAGACTTGAAGAGAAGCCATAGGAAGCTGTTGTAATTGATACGATTCTAGACTCAACTTATGCATCAGCCTAGGTCAACTTAATTCCACTGATACCCTAACCTAGACCTCACTTATTTGCCTGTCTTACTGGGCAGAGAGGCCCTAACAACATCCTTTACCAGAACCATGAATCCTCTATCACAGCCAGAGTCAATCTCATCTTTCAATAGTACCAAACTTCATAGCACATGATAGGGTTTGACTCTGTGTTGCCACCCAAATATCATCTTGTAGCTCCCATAATTCCAACGTGTTGTGGGAGGTCCCAGGTGGGAGATAATTGAATCACGGAGGTGGGTCTTTCACGTGCTGTTCTTGTGATAGTGGATGGGTCTCACAAGATCTGATGGTTTTAAACATGGGAGTTCCTCTGAGGAAGCTCTCTTTACCTGCTGTCATCCATGTAAGATGTAACTTGCTCCTCCTTGCCTTCCACTATGATTGTGAGACTTCCCCAGCCATGTGGAACTGTAAGTCCAGTTAGACCCCTTTCTTCTGTAAATTTCTCAGTCTTGGGTGTGTCCTTATTAGCAGCATGAAAATGGACTAAAACAGTAAATCGATACCAGTAGAGTAGGGTGCTACTGAAAAGATACCCAAAAATGTGGAAGCAACTTTGGAACTGGGTAACAAGCAGAGGTTGAAACAGTTTGGAGGGCTTGGAAGAAGAGAGGAAAGTGTGGGAAAGTTTGGAACTTCCTAGAGACTTGTTGAATGGCTTTGACCAAAATGCTAATAGCAATATGGACAATAAAGTCCAGGCTGAGGTGGTTTCAGATGGAAATGATGAACTTTTTGGGAACTGGAGCAAAGGTGACTCTTTTATATTTTAACAAAGAGACTGGTGGCATTTTTCACCCACTCTAGAGATTTATGGAACTTTGAACTTAAGAAAGATGATTTGGGGTATCTGGCAGAAGAAATTTCTAAGCAGCAAAACATTCAAGAGGTGACTTGGGTGCTGCTAAAGGCATTCCGTTTTAAAAGGGAAACAGAACATAAAAATTTAGAAAATTTGCAGCCTGACAATGCAATAGAAAGGAAAATCCCATTTTCTGAGAGAAATTCAAGCCAGCTGTAGAAATTTGTATAACTAATGAGGAGCCAAATGTTAATCACCAAGACAATGGTCATGTCAGAGACCTTTGCAGCAGCCTCTCCCATCACAGGCCCAGAGGTTTTGGAGGAAAAAAATGGTTTAGTGACCCGGGTCCAGGGTCCTTCTGCTGTGTGCAGTCTAGGGTCTTGGTGTCCTGCATCCCAGCCACTCCAGCCGTGACTAAATGAGGCCATGTTATAGCTTGGGCTGTTGCTTCAGAGGGTAGAAGCCCCAAACCTTGGCAGCTTAAGCCTGTGGGTGCACAGAAGTCAAGAATTGAGGTTTGGAAACCTCCACCTAGATTTCAGAGGATGTATGGAAATGCCTGGATGCCCAGGAAGAAGTTTGCTCAAGGGGTGGGGCTCTCATGGAGAACCTCTGCTAGGGCAGTGCAGAAGGGAAATCCACAGTGGGGTCAGAACCCCCACACAGAGTCCCTACTGGGGGCACTGCCTGGTGGAGCTGTGAGAAGAGGGTCACTGAACTCCATACCCTAGAATGGTAGATCCACTGACAGCTTGCACCAAGTGCCTGGAAAAGCCACACACATTCAACACCAGTGGGCAACCAGGAGTGGTGCTATACCCTGCAGAACCACAGGGGTGGAGCTGCCCAGGGCCATAGGAGCCCACCTCTTGCATCAGTGTGACCTGGATGTGAGACATGGAGTCAAAGGAGACCATTTGGGAGTTTTAATATTTGACTGCTCTGCTGGATTTCAGACTTACATGGGGCCTGTAACCCCTTTGTTTTGGCGAATTTTTCCCATTTGGAACAGCTGTATTTGCCCAATACCTATACCCCATTGTATCTAGGAAGTAACTAGCTTGCTTTTGATTTTACAGGCTCATAGGTGGAAGTGACTTGCTTTGTCTCAGATGAGACTTTCCACTGTGGACTTTTGAGTTAATGCTGAAATGAGTTGAAACTTTGGGGGACTATTGGGATGGCATGATTTGTTTTGAAATGTGAGGACATGAGATTTGAGAGGGGAAGAGGTGGAATGATATGGTTCGGCTCTGTGTCCCCACCCAAATCTCATCTTGTAGCTCTCATACTTCCCACGTGTTGCAGGAGGGCCCAGGTGGGAAATAATTGAATCATGTGGGTGGGTCTTTCCTGTACTGTTCTCGTGATAGTGAATGTGTCTCATGAGATCTGATGGTTTTAAAAACGGGAGTTTCTCTGCACACGCTCTCTCTTTGCCTGCTGCCATCCACATAAGATGTGACTTGCTCTTCCTTGCCTTCTGCCATGATTGTGAGGCCTCCCCAGCCATGTGGAACTGTAAGCACAATAAACCTCTTTCTTTTGTAAATTGCCCAGTCTTGGGTCTGTCTTTATCAATAAGCAGCAGTAAAATGGACTAATACAGCATGTATAATAGTAAGAACCAAGTGTGCATGGAGACGGGCTTTCCCAGCAGATTCTCAGAGGGGCCAGGTAACATAACTAGAAGTAGAGAGGAATTAACACCAATGGGATTGTAGCTAGTTGAAGATGGGAGACAGAAAGGAGTACAACAGATGGAGAGCCTTCTCTTTTCGACAAGTTCTGAGCAGAGACTATTTAGTCCTGACAAGCAGCTATAGGTTTTTGTTTGTTTGTTTGTTTTGTTAGATATTGTAACCAGCTCACCCTATCTTTGCTTTGTTTCATATCCTACTTTACTTTTATTTTCCTTCAGTCCTACTTTCCTAGGACTATCCTGCCTTACTCCCATAAAACAAAATGAAACACCAACATGTATGTTTTGCCTCAGTCTCTGGGATAGGCTAAGACAACTTTATGAGGAGTGATTCTAGCAATCAGACTCTCAAATAGTAGTTTGAAGTTGAATTGGCCACTGGTTTCAAGGCATTAGGATCCCTAGCATGCAATAATATTACAGTTGTTAAAGTTTACTTTTGCATGTTGATGGATATGTCTATGGCCTTGATGGTGGTGATGGTTTCATGGATGTATGCTTGTCTCCAAACTCATTGAATTAGTACACAATAATATGCATGTCAATACTTCAATAAAATGGCTTTAAAAAGCTTACTTTTATAGTTAATTGGGAAAAGGCTTAGGGCCCCTACCTGCCAAGTTAAAGCATATTGTTAAAGCCACAGGCAGGTTTAAAGGAGATTTTTATCTCATATAGCCATATGGCGGACTGTGCTAGAAATCAAGCCTAGGATCTCATTACAAAGTAGAGCTGCAATGAAGACTAAATGCAGAGCCATTCCAGGTGTCCTGTGTCAACACTGAATGCCTGACAGGGAGAAAGTAGGACCCTTGACATTTGAGTAGACAAGTCTAAGAATAGAAAGCCCTGAACTTCCTCCAAATGCTCCTGGGTAGCAGAAGAAGCCCTTTCTCCCTTTGTTAGAGGAGAACAGCCTCCATTTACCTGATGTCTCAGTCTGTTCAGGCTGTGATAACAAAATACTATAGACTGGATGGCTTATAGACACTAGAAATTTATTTTTCACAGTTCTGGGGAGGCTGGAAAATCCAAGATCAAGGTGACAGCATAGTTGGGGTCTGGTGAGGGCCCTCTTTCTGGTTCAAAAATGGTGGCATCTAGCTGTGTCCTCACATGATGGAAGAGAGAAGACAGTCTGTGGGGCCTTTATTATAAGGCCACTAATCCCACTTATCAAGGTTCTAACCTCATGACCTAGTAACCTCCCAGAAACCCGGCTTCCAAAATCACATTGGTGATTAGATTTCAACATATGAATATGGAAGGGAGACAAATATTCAGACCATAGCACCTGAATACCACTCAATAGCCTCAGCTCAGAAGATGCCATGCGAGATGATGCCTGCTCTTCTCAAGATGTGCCACCAACACCACTCAACGCCTGTAGCTCAATATCAGGATAGAGTCTCAACACAGACTCAGTGGGAATCAAAATCCCTATTTGAGACAGACAAAGCCTACAATAGAAAGAAATTATAGAATTTGTTATATGCCAACAGGAATTGGGAGAATATATATATGAGAGTGGATTTTATGTGTTGGCATGGGAATGTACAATGAAAACTGAATTTGAAAAAACCCATTGATGTGGTGGGCATTCAACAGTGACTCAGGATTCAGTGTTGTGGTGGGTTCACTTGCGGACTGGTTTCGGTATTTTGTTGGAATGATTTATTGCAGCTTGGTCATGATGATGACCTATGATGAATAAAGTAGAGAGGCTAGAACTTCCCGAGAAGACTCAGGGAGGTGGGAATGTTAGACTAGTGTTGTTAGGTAAGACTCACTACTTGACTATGGTCCCGGGGAGGGTTTCAGAGAAGTAACAGGGAGGACTCTCCCTTCATGAAGGCAATAAGGAATGTCCTGAGAACAAGACACCAAAATCTTTGAGATGCTTATTGGTTGTTGTGTGCTGTCTGCAGGCTGTGGTTGACAGTCAGATATGCCACAGAACCAAGATTGCTATTATCTGTAGGGAGGCTGGGATTTCATTATGCCAGGGGTCAGATGATAGTACTTAAACATCAGAGACAAGATGAATTTTATTACAGAATTGGAAGTAAAGGTAGCACATTGTGACAATCGAGGTTCCTTTACCTGCAGGATTCTGTGGCAGTGGTCAATAGGTCATGGTATGCCTAAGAGTGAGATAGAGGAACAGGTAATGTATTGATCATTTTGTGTATAAAAAATAAAAATAAAGACAGTGGCAAGGAGAACTTAGTTGCTATAATGGAAAATTGACATCCCTCATTCAGTTTACAAATCCAAGTCAATTTGTAGATCTAGATCTCATTGATTGAAGGGGCAGTCAAATCCCTTTAAGAAACACACCATAGCACCATCACATGTACATCTAGTAAATTCTTCTCTGAACTGGGCAGTGAAAGAGGAGTACAAAAATTTTTCAAAAATATTAGATTTGTGATCTTATGTGATATGCCATCATGGACACTCAGGGAGAATGGGGGCTTATGGAAGGCAGGTGATAAATGGATTTGCAGTCCAAGACTGTCTCATAACTGGTCCTGTGGGTCCACGGATCCAACCTGTGGTCATTTCCCATTCCCATAAGGTATAATTGGGATAGATGGACTTAGCTGCCAACAGAATTCTATCAGTGGTTCTCTGATTTGTGGAGTAAGGACTATCATGACAGGAAGAGTCATATGGGAGTTCCTTTACCTGCCCCCACCCCTTGGACCACACAGTGCATCCAGAAGCAATACTGCATTCCAGAGGGGATTGTAGAGATTCACATTTTTGTTAAATACTTGAAGCACTGAGGAATAGCAGTTTATTTCCTATCTCTGCTCAATTTATCTGTCTGGCCTTTGCAATAACCTGATAAACCATGACAAATTATTTAAAAAAAGAATCACTATAAACTTGGAAACCCCAATCACAGTATCTGGGTTATGACTTTTTACTGCAGTAGATCAACATAGCCTGTGGTGCTTGCTATGCAATTATTGATTTGGTGAATGTTTCCTGTTAGATCCCCATCGGTATGTACCCCTCACTCTCTTGCACAGGGTTATACAACTCAACTGCTTTCTGTACTAATACAGGGACCCATATAATTTTGACATTCTTTAGACTGTCACATTACTCATCTATGTTGATGACATCATGCTAACTGGAACTCGCGAGTAAGAGAAGGCAAATAACCTAGATGCTTTCATAAAACATGTATGACAAAGGGGAGAAAAGAAAAAACCCAGAAAGATTCAGGGCCTGATACCTCAGTGAAATGCTCAGGAGCCCAGTGGTCTGGAGCATGTTGGGAAATCTCTTGATAAAGGACTTGTACCTCTTATCACTAAGAAGGCTGCATCTTGCATCTCTTATCATTAAAAGACCCAGTACTAGTAGACCCATTTGCATTTGGAAGGCAGTATATGTTACTTATTTAGCAGGGTGATTTGGAAAACTGCCAGTTTATAATTGAATACAGTACAAAAATGGCCTCTGTCATAGGTGCAGGCTGCAGCACAAGCCACCCTACCATTTGGACCAAATGACCTAGCAGTTCCAACAGTGCTAGAAGTAACAATCGTTGTAAAGAAGGATGGTCCAGGAGGAGAGTCTTGGTGCAGGCCTCTAGGGCTCTGGAGCTCCCAGTGTGTTGTAGAACCTTGACAGAGACTGAGTGGCTGATCACAGTACAAAAAATGAGGATGGGACCAGAGTTACCCATCATGAATTGAGTGTCTGTGTACCTCAGACATCATAATGTCAAGTGGACACAGCAGCAAACTGTTGTAGCACGGAAGATATACCTTCAGAACTGGACCTGAGCACATGAAATACACTGGGCTCAGACTTCCAAGGCACTTACACCCGATGTACCAATGCCTCTCCTGTAATCTATATCTATGACTTTATGGGGCTTCCTTATGATCAATTAATAAGGAGGAAAGAATAACTTTGTCCTGTTTCACAGATGGGTTGGCAAGTTATATAGGTGCTATCTGGAAATGAATTGCTTTTCCATTACAGCAGCACTTAGAAGTGGTCCTCGAAGAATGTGTTGACAGAAACTTCTCATATTGGGCAGAAACATCAGCAGTTCACCTGGTTGTCCACCTTGTCTAGAGACAAGGTGATTGAGTTACAGGCATTCAGACACTCCTGGCTAGTGGCTGGTTCCTGGACTTGTCCAGCAGATCAGAGGTTGCGGATGAATAATCCTAAAAGAATAAGGACAACACATTGGGAGGTAGGTCTTTGAGGAGGGGCATAAGGTGAGTAAACCTTTGTTTCTCGTGCTCACTAGAAAGCATCACCTCAGCACGGACTGTAAATACCAAGGTGAACAAGTGGCCCTGTCCTGTAGTTATCATACAGCACTGCTTTTAGTACCCAGTACTTCTCTAGTGGGCCTGTAACCTGAGTGGCTATGAGGCAGAGATGGAGTCTAAAAATGAATTCAACAACACGGCCTTCCTCTTAATGAAGGCTAATCTAGCTACTGGCAGTGTGGAATGCACAATTTGCTATCAGGAGTGAGTAATACTTAGCCCTGAATTGGCACCATTTTTTGGAGGGAATGGCCAGCCCACATAGTGCCAGGTCAATTACATTGATCCTCTTCTCTCTTGGAGGGGGCAGTTCATCCTTACCAGAAGCAATAATAGGTCAAATAATGTGAATTTGTAAATACTGGACAATTTTTGGCCTGTATTAGTGACTAAGACCAAAATCATTATTCCGGACAAGAATATGGCAGACAGAACAATGCTCCTCTCTTCCCCAAACATATCTACATCCAATCCCCAAAACCTGTGAACAAGTTAGGTCCTGTAGCAAAGGAGAATTAAGGTTGCAGATGGTATTAAGCTTACTAATCAGCTGACCTTAAGATGAGAAGAGTTGACCAGGCGTGGTAGCTCAACCCGTAGTCCCGGCACTTTGGGAGGCTGAGATGGGTGGATCACCTGAGGTCAGCAGTTCAAGACCAATCTGGCCAACATGGTGAAACCCCATCTCTACTAAAAATACAAAAACTAGCCGGGCATGGTGGCGTGTGCCTGTAATCCCAGCTACTCTGCTGGGAGTCACTGAATTCACTCCTGAGGCAGAAGAATGACTGGAACCTGGGAGGCGGAGCTTGCAGTGAGCCAAGATAGCACCACTGCACTCCAGCCTGGGTGACAGAGCAAGACTCCATCTCAAAAAAAAAAAAAAAAAAAAAAAGAGAGAGAGAGAGAGAGAGAAGAGTATCCTGGATTTTTCAGGTTGCCTAATAGCTAATTATTAGCGTCCTTAAACTTGGAAGACAGAATCAGAAGAGAGATACCAATGTGAGGACTCAGCTCAACCTTGATAGATAAAGAAGGGGGATCATGAGTCAAAGAATGTGGGAAGCTTCTAGAAGCCAGAAACAGCAAGGAAACAGATTCTTCTTGTAGAGAAATGCAGAAAGGAATGTATCCTATTGACTTGATCCTAGACCAGTGAGATTCACATTTGACTTCTGATCTATAGAACTGTGAGATAATTAATTTGTGTTGTTTTAAGCCAGTAAATTGTGATAATTTGTCACAGCTTTAATAGAAAACAAATATAGTGAGTTTGTTTTTCCTGCCTGCAGTGCAATCCCAGCCTTATATTCCAAGCCTTTACAGAAAGCCTTATCCATTGACATGGTTTCTCACACAACATTGCTTTGGGCCCAGAGATCCATTTTTTGGCAAAGGAGGTGCACCACTGGGCTCATTCACAAGAAATTGATGTGTGTTCCTCATAATTTGTATATAGACAGCTTGATAAGATGAGGAATAGGCTCAGTTAAGGCACCAGCTCAGGGGCAACTTTTAAGAGGTTAGTGCAATATATGTGCTACACCTACAACCTGAACATGGAACTGTGTCCCTGATAGCAAGAATATTTAAGATGAAGAAAAAAGAGAGAGACGTAGGATTTGTTCATTCTCACTGCACTTCCATTCTCCCACATGTCTCTTATCCTAGAAAAGTTAGGCTTTGTTAGGTTGGAACTGAAATCTCTACATACTGCTTGGCTACTTTAGGATTTCCCTGCCAGTAGATCATCAGGCAAAAAGGAGTTACCCTATAGATTAGGCTAATTGATCCCGACTACTATCAGGAACTAAGGTTTCTACTACACAATGGGGGAAGGATGTGGGGACTCACTGGCTCTTCCCTTGGTGCTTCTGTGGACTCTGATATTTGTTAACAGGCAGTGGTAGCAATAACAGCCTGACAATGACAAGGTGACTAAGACTTCAGATCCTTCCAGAATGAAGGTCTGGGTCACCTTATGAAACAAGAAATCCAGATCAGCTGGAATTCTGGCTAAGGACAAAGAAAATATAGAATGGGTAAGGGAAGGGAGAGGTGATGAATGTCAATAGGGTTTTCGGATCAGCTAAAGCAGCTACAAGTGTAGCTTGGGTTGCGAACCCTCTATGCGTTGTTTTAGAAGATGGCAACTGGCTCAATCTTGGAAGATTATAATTTTTTACCTCCCCTCCACGGAATAAGTAAGGGCACCTTGCTCACATATAAGATTCATATGTTATTAGAGAGTGTAAGCAGAATGGAGTGGCACTCAGTGAATTTTATCAGACTCAATTTACTGTCATTTCGTATCAGCCTGACTCCCTTGCATACCCACTCCAACTTCAGTCGTTTGCCTTGCTTTCTATCTGGATTGGTCCTAAAGAGCAACTGCTCACACCATCCTGGGCTGCAGCCTCAGTCATCCCATCTCCTAATACCTCCAATTGTTTGTATCCTCCCCGGGAATTTAGGGCTGAGCTTTAGGGCAACCTTCATCTCATTCACTACAATTCTATGGAAAAGCTATAGTAGCTCAGTGCTTAGGTCCTACTTGCATGCATGCCTGGAGACTCTAATTTCTTTGGTGGCTGTCTAGGGTGGGAGAAAGAAACTATAATAGAAGTGTGGGAAAAATAAAGCCCCAAGAGGTGGACTTTGACCAGTGAGAGATAGAAGACAGGATCAGATCATCTGCTTACTCTTCCTCTCTCCTAGATTTTTTTCTAGCAGTGCTTTCCTTCCACCTTGTGGAACTGAGGCATTGTCTAGACTTCCTCAAGAAGCTGTGGCCAGTTCAGTAACAGATCATCTTATTTTTGCTTTTCCTCCTTTGTTGCCTCACTTTTCTTTTTCCTTCACTCTTCCTCTCAATAACATTTTAGCACTGATGCTTTGCCTTAAACTCTGATTTTTAGAAAACCAAGGCTAAGATATTTTGCTTGAGTCATGCTGAAGACTTGAACTATAGGAGTCAATGAAGATGGTAAAGAGGGGTAGGTACATTTGTGAGACAATTAAGGGAGATGAATTGTCCATACTTGCTATTGCGTGGGATTGGACTTGGAGAACTGAATGAGGGTAAGAGAGGCGATTATGAAAACTATGAAGCTTATAGTGTTGAAAACTGCTGAAATGATATGTTAACTGGGATTTCAAATATTAGATGTTTGGAGAGAAGGTAATGAGCTGAATTTTGAATATATTCTTTTTGAGGTAGCTGTGGGACATCCAGGTGTTGAAATCTAGGTGCAAGTTGAGAATGTGTGCTTGCAGCTAAGGTGGCAGCGTTAGTAAATGAAGGGTTGAGGTCAGCTTGCTACAGTGTAAATTTTTTATACACATAGATTTTTTACGACCACATTTCTAGCAGACATGTAGGTGTGTTTCAGCAGTGAATGTAACACCTTTTGGAAAATAAATCATCCAATAGCATTTATTTGAATGTCCCTTGCCCTAAAACATTTTAACGCTCCTGTCATTTATTTCTTCCAAATCATCGATCATTTATCCTTTCCTGGCTAAGGCCACATTTATCCACAGGGCTGGCTATGATGTGCTATCAGAGGCACAAATAAGGATGCTGTGTTTCAAGAAGTATCTCTTCTACTGCCTTGCTTAAGCTTGATTTTCACAATTAGTGATTCTACTGTTGAAAGATGTAATGTATCAAAACCGGGTAGATTATTACTGGGTTTGGAGAGATTGAGAGTAAGCTTCTCTCTGAGTGAAGATTTTGATTACAAGGAAACGTGGATGTATATGTGCTTGTATCTGTGTGTGTGTGTTTGGGGGAAGCAGGGTGTGATCGGTGATGTAAAAGGGAGTAATAGTGTTCTGTTTAGTTAAGAGCTCAGGCTGTTGGGTTAGTGACCTGGGTTCAAACCCAGCTGTGTGCCTTGGAAATGTGACTTCACTGAGATTCAATTTCATTGCATCCATAAAATTGGGTATAATTATAATAAATGTCTATAGGGCTGTTTTGTGAATTAAATGAGAAAATGGATGAAGGGTACTTAGTTTACAGCAAGCTCTGACAAATCATTAATAATTTTAAAGGTGTAGATTGTAATCCTAAAATAAACATTACTGTCTTTATAGTATTGTCCATAAAAGACCTTTTGATAAGGTATAATAATTTGCAAATAAGTTCAGATTCAGGATCCAGTTTTTTTCTCTTAATTCATTTACTTTATAATATAAATATACAAATCGATTTCAAGCACCTCCTTCCCCACCGCCTTGGACGACTCATCCACCTACCTCACTTCCTGGTTCACTGGGAAAATGGCTTCTCAGCTCACCCATTTACTCGAAAGGTGCACTGTCCGCTTTACCTCAAGAATGCATCTTAAATTGTCTGCCTGTCTCCTCTACATGGCCTTCACAATGGCAGTGACCTCCAGTTGGGACTCCTATTTTCACTTTTCTCCCCTGCAGTCTGTTCACTTCTTGGCCCAGAGACCATATTTAGACCCCTTCAATGGATTCCGGGTTTTTTTTTTTTTTTAGGAATTCCTTTTGCTTTTATTATTATTTTAGTTGACACAGAACAATTGTACATACTTATGGGGTACAGTGTAGTATTTTGATATGTGTATACAATGTGTAATGATCAAATTAGGGTAAATAGCATATCCATCCAAACGTTTATTATTTCTTTGTGTTGAGAACATTCAAAATCCAATTTTCTAGCTATTTGAAATTATAAAGTAGTTCATTATAGTCATCCTACAGTGTTATAAAACACTGTAGGGTGACTCTAAGAGAACTTAATCCTATTTAACTGCAATTTTGCATCTGTTAATAAATTTCTGCTTATCCCCTCTCCCCACTATCCTTCCCAGTCTCTAGTAATCTATTCTACTCTTTACTATTCTACTCTTTACTTTTATGAGATCAACTGTTATAATCCACATGAATGAAAATGTGTGGTATGTGTCTTTCTTTTTTGCTTTTATTATTATTTTCAGTCGGTTTATTTCACTTAACTTAATGTCTTCCAAGCTCATTCTTGTTGCTTCAAGTGACAGGATTTTGTTCTTTACGGCTGAATAGTATTCCATTGTGTCTATATATTCCACATATTCTTTATCTATTCATCCATTGATGGACACTTAGATTGTTCCCATATCTTGGCTATTGCAAATAGTGCTGCAATCAACATAGGAGTAGAGATATGTCTTTGACATACTAATATCCCTTTTTTTTTTATACATACCAAGTAGCGGGATTGCTGGATTATACGTTAGTTCTGTTTTTAGGTCTTTGAAAAACATTCATACTATTTCCCGTAATAGATGAACTAATTTACATCCCCACTAACAATGTGTAAGAGTTCCGTTTTCTCCACATCCTCACCAGCATTTGTTATTTTTTTGTCTTTTTGAATATAGTCATTCCAATGGGGATGAAATAACATCTCATTGTGGTTTTGATTTGCATTTTCCTGATGATTCATAATGTGGCACATGTTTTCATAGGCTTCTCGGCCATTTGTATCCCTTTTTATGAGAAATGTCTGTTCAGCTTATTTGCTCACTTTAAAATAAGATTATTATTATTATTTATTATTTTTTGCTGTGGAGTTGTTTGTTTCTTGTACAGTCTGGATATTAACTCCTGTTGGATGAATAGTTGGCAGATGTTTGCTCCCATTCTGTGTGTTGTCTCTTCACTTTGTTAATTATTTCCTTTGTTGTGCAGAAACTTGTTAGTTTGATATAATCTTATTTGTCTAGTTTTGTTTTCTGTGTTTTTGAGGTCTTCTTCATAAAAGCTTTCCCCTGACCAATGGCCTGAAGTGTTTCCCTTATGTTTTCTTCTAGTAGTTTCATAGTTTGGGGTCTTAGATTTAAGTCCTCAATTCCTTTTTATTTGATTTTTTGTACGTGGTGAGAGGTAGGAGCCCTGTTTCCTTCTCCTGCATATGGATATCCAATTTTAATGAATTCCTGTTTTGGTTAGAGTAAAATCCAAACCCCAAACCATGGTCTCCATTTACTCACATAAGTAGATTCCTTGCCTGGTCTCCCATCTCATTTTATACCATTCACAGGGCTTCATTCTGTTCCTTAAAACATCAAACTCTTTTCGTTTCCTTCTTGATTTTCTTTCTTGGGCTTTTTCACTAATCTCATCAGGATGAAAAGTTCATGATGTGTCTGGATCATTCACGAATGATCTTCCTACTGCCATTTATTAACACAATACCCCTTTCATTTTCTTCACAGATCTGGCATCACATTTTAACTACCTTTTATTATTGTGTTTGTATATGCTTCTCTCTTCTAGCAGAACTTCACAAGGCCAGACGCTTTATATGTATCTTGTTTATCTTTATATCTTCAGTGTTAAAAGAGCCTAGCACAGAGTAGACAATAAATAATTGTTGAGTGAATGAAAGAATGAACATGAAGAACTATTGCCCATCCACATCTCCATGGTTAGCAGAGTCAGAGAATAAGGTGAAAAGAAGACCCCCCATATGATGATAATTTACAAGGTGTCTGTGTGCCTATGGGTAATTGAAAAGAAGTAGATACGAAGGTTTTAAAAGTTGAGAAAGAAGTGTATAATAATAGCAAATACATTGAGCTTTGTTTGTTTACCAGGGATAGTTCTAAGAAATTTAGCTATATTAACTAATCAAATTATCACTACAATCCTAAAAAGTAGACACTGTTATTAACATGCTTCTTTTATAGACGAGGAAATAGTCACAAAGGAGTTGAGTTAGTTTTGCTCAAGATCACACGGCTAGCAAATGCCAAGGCAGGTAAATCCAAGCAGTTTGGTTTCAGAGCCCATGCATGTGACCACCCTACTCTAGAGTTTCTTACAGGTTCATCAAGTCATCTTTGATACCACATGATGAAAGCAAGGGCCCTATCTTATAAGTGTTTGTATCCACTTAGCCCTTAATCCATTGCCTTACCTGTGACTGTTGTGTATCAAATTGAATGAGATGTTGAAGGGTCTGAGAATGTCAGCAGGACAGGTGAGAAGAGAAAGGTCCTAAGTTAAACATTAAAATTAACAACTTATTTGGAGAATATTCTGCAGATTGGTAGGAAAACAATGATAAAGATTAAATCAAAATGTAGAACCTGGCGATAAATACAAATAATAGAGTTTTGTGGAATCCAGAAAAACAAAAAGCAGGGTAAGAATGAATGTGTTTCAGGAGTATGGCATTCAAAAGAAAGAATGTAACTTGACAAGGGTATATAAATATGTGATTACATTGGCAGCCATAACCCCTTAGTGAAGAGGAATGACTCACCAGCCTTCATAGCTTGACAAAAATATCATCTTTTGAGACCATGTGATTTCAATTTCTCTGATTCCATATTTACCAAACAACCTTCAAATTTAAATTCAATTTCCCAGTGTTTCCTGACCCGGATAAGAAAGCACCAAGGAACAAAAAAATAAAACGCAAACCACCTGTCTGTTTTGAAGCAAAAATTTTCATGGAAAATTATTAAAATTTGCCCTCTATTACCAATTTGAGTAATGCTGCTTGAGTATTTAACCTATGCAAGCAATCCTTCTAGGCTTGGGAGCGGTACAAAAATGAGTGAAACATCATCCCTGTTCTCAGTTTGTTTACAACGTTGTAAGGTGAGGCTGTGTTTGTTTCAGCATAAATGTGGGCCTTATTATCATCTGGAGGAGCTGACCATTAAATTCTTTGACCTGTAGCAGTGGAGGAACAAATCCTGGGCCCATATAGCTTTGAAGTAATGTGTCTCCACCAGAAATGCCTACATTTCCAGAAGTGGCAAACACTTTTTCTTTCAGAATTCTTACTTGGCACCTGTTCAAACTTAATTCATGTTCTTCCTCTATCTCGTGAACTGGTACTGACCTGTTCAACCAGGAATGAACATGTTCGCAACTACAAACTAAAATAATGCCTGGCCTTCCATGATACTGACACCAAACACTGGTGCCATAACCCCCTTTTTAGGTGTGGTCTTGGGAAAACTTAAGAGACAAAGATTGCGTGATCTTGGCAATAACTTGGAAGATTTTATTATTTGCTTACACCAAAACCCAGAATAAATCATTTAAATCTATTTTAGAGTGTTCATTTTTCCATCAAGAATTATGTAGTTTGATAACTCTCTCTTCTTCTCTTACACACATATGCATGCATGTGCATTGTAAGTGCATGAGGATGGGAGAAAGGAACATGGAGGTAACATTATCTGGAAAGACTTGAATGAATTTGGTTGCCGCTGCAACCATCACCCTTTGTCCTACTTGTCTGTTCCTAACACCTTATGGTCTTTAGCATGACCCCATAAGCTTTGGTGCATGGAGCCCTCTTCAGGCTAGTGTTAATAGGTTGACATAAAATACTCAAAATTACGTAAAATGTCAACTAAGGTAAAGATAATAGGCATTCTAAGACAAAGGGAGTAAAGTTGCTCACAGAAAGGCTGTTTAATTGTTAACAAATACAGCCTCGATGACTAAAACACTGCTGTGTACTCTTGCAACTATGGCCTCAGCTACTGTGCTTACTAGACAAGGCTTCAAAACACTCGTCCAGTTTGGATTGAAATCAGAGTACACTAAATATGAGATTTTTTCTTTCCACCCGCTTTTCTCCTCCATGCCATTACTTTTTCATAGTTAATGTCTATGTGGAACTAACTCACTGCACTGTTTTTCCATTTGTACTCCCGAAAGCCTCCTCCAGAGTCATAAAACCATGAATAAGAGGAATTAGCAAACAGAAAGCCTATGATTTTAGAGTATCTGGGGTAAATGGGAATATAATTAGGCTTGCACTGGTTTACAATTAGAAAAGGGATTATATCTGCCTTTGCTCACTATCTATGAAGGTAACCTGGAGAAATATGACTAATTTGGAGGAGAATTATCACGTTAGCCCATAGCTCTAGGTCAGCCTCTCTCTCTCCCAACTGTGGTAACCCTACAGGCCCCTTCTTAAAGAGAAAACACTGGCTACCAACCCTGCTGCTTTATAAATGCTCTCTCCAACCTGGAGGGATTGTGCTCACAGCACAGTGCAATTTTCATTTAGAATTGGGCTTCCAATTGTGTAGACACACCTCATTAGATAAGCCCTGCCTCTAGGGTCAGGGACTTTCGTACAGGTGTTAAGTACTAGAGGGGGAAAAAAGCCAACTAACAAATAAATGAAGAAAAGCTTTGATTTTTACTCAAACATATCAGGGAGGGCAACATTCTTTATTCCAGGTCCCCTGTGCCACGCAATTCTAAGGTTTGCTATTGCTATTGCTGTTGTTTCATTTCATTTCATATTTCTTCACCCCAGGGTAGGAAGTCACATTGTTTGCAGATAATGAGGGTGTGGTTAGATATGGGTTTGGCTTTGTAGAATTATAGAAAAATAAAAAAAGCCTAATATATTGTTTTCCTCCCTAAGGCTCCCACTCCTATGCTTCCCTGTCATTGTCAGGTGTGCCATTTGGAAGTATTCAGTTACATTTATTTAAATGTTTTATCAGCCTTGCTGAGGATATGTTTGGCACTGTATTTTACTTATTGGTTTATCCAGTGAGTTGTTTCTCAGTTGTCTAAGGAAATATGTGTGCTGATAACTGCAGCAGGTGTTAAATCGTTTGGCATGGGGTTGTCACTTGGAAGAGAACCAACCCAACTTGGGCCACGTCCTGTGGTAGTAAATTTCAGCTCCCTTGTAGGTTTCTCCTGCTTATTGCTGATTTACATGTCAGGAAGAACATCTTAGGAAGTTCTATTGGGTTAGATGACCCTGTTGCCCTCAGAAATATTTAATGAATCAGTGCCTATTAGAAGACCAGACTAGAGACAATTGCTCATCTATTTTGCTCTTTTTTCTCTGTTTTTTTTTTTTTTTTTCTCTTAGCCTTTTCATCATGTGAAAGAGAATTGCATCATAAACCTGCTGTGTGCAATTAATATGTGATACTGTACTTGCCTTTTCTGGATACCTTTTATGTTTCATGATTAACTTTGGCTAACAGCAGAAATGGGAGAGAAGTGTCCAGAGAGGGATGCTACTAAAAAGGCTTTATGTGACAAACCATATTGTCAGACATTAACAGAAAATACACCACTGCAGAATGATGGCAACACGCAGAGACAAAGCACCAATGGCCATCACAGGTAACATTATACATGCAATCTCCTTTAAGTTCTTTTTTTACAGGTTATTGTTCTGCAGAGTACATTCTGTATTGTTATTTGGGTAAATTAATGGTTTTTAGAGTTAGAAAATTTTCCTCAGTAAACTCAGTGCCCCCTTTCTACATTTAATGAAATTGCTTTTATTTTAGCTTTAGCTTTCATTCTATGTCCTTTTCATTTGACCTATTGGTAAACCAAAATCTTGCTTCATTCTCATCACTGGATGTCACTAATCATGTTTCCAGACCTGTCAAAGATTGCCTGTGCTCAGGAGAATGGCGTAAACCCGGGAGGCGGAGCTTGCAGTGAGCTGATATCGGCCACTGCCACTCCAGGCCCTGGCGACAGAGCGAGACTCCGCCTCAAAAAAAAAAAAAAAAAAAAAAAAAAAAGATTGCCTGTGCTTTTAAATTACACCACCCCATCTAAAATAACCACCAAGTAGCCTACCGCCTGAAACACACATCCCATTTTATTCAAAAAACATTTCCTCCAAGTTGGGAATTGTGATACAGTCTTTACTTGCTCACTTAAAACATGAAGATATTACAATGTTTCCAGTCATTCTCAAATTATACTCTGAAAGAAAATGCCCCTGTGCAGTGTTTCAAAGGTTGTATAACCATAAAATTCACCTTTTTGAAAACACCAATTCTAGCCTTGAACTAGACTGGTTGGGATCAGAATCTCCAGGGGGAGTGGCCCGGGAAGCTGTAATTTCGACAAAACACTTACTCTTGCTATCAGGCAAGTTTGGGGAACTCCTCTTTGCATCTATGAACTATCTGGTATAGGGGAAACAGAATAGTCTACAAAGATAGGAAGATATAGGTTTGAGGCTGTGCTTTACCATTTACTAATTTATGACCTTGAGTGAGTATACTTCTCTGAGCTTCAATTTACTGATATGTAGATTAGGCATAATATGGATTGTGAGGAGCTGATATTGAAAATAATTGACAGCCAGCGTGGCATGGCAGCAACCAATCAGAATCAACACTGGCCAGAGAACTGTGCCAGGAATCAACCTTTTGATTGTTGGATTATGGGGCTTGGGAGCAGCTGATGGTAAGAAAGCCTGGAAGACTTGGAAGTCAGGTGGGAGGTCTTTGGGAGACTGGGGCAGTGGGTATTTACTAACCCGTGAGAAAGCATTGCAGTATTTTCACAGCTGGGAATGCTATATTCATATGCCCATCAGCTGGCTATCAGCCCTGCATAAATGAAAAGGTGGTTGTACACGTTAACATAAAGCTTAAAAACACAGTTCCTAGTCGGCTGGGCGCAGTGGCTCATGGCTGTAATCCCAGCATTTTGGGAGGCCGAGGTGGGCGGATCACGAGGTCAGGAGATTGAGACCATCCTGGCTAACACGGTGAAACCCTGCCTCTACTAAAAATACAAAAAATTAGCTGGGCATGGTGGCGGGCGCCTGTAGTCCCAACTCCTTGGGAGGCTGAGGCAGGAGAATGGCGAGAACCTGGAGACGGAGCTTGCAGTGAGCTGAGATTGCGCCACTGCACTCCAGCCTGGATAACAGAGCGAGACTGCGACTCAAAAAACAAACAAACAAAAGCAGTTCCTAATACCTACTGGGTATTTAACAGGTATAAGTTACTATTATCTTTTATGGTTTTATTGCTTATATGGCACTTGTTATACCTGGAGTATAGTGCTGAAGAGACAAAGACCAGGACCATAAATTCATAGATACTGCCAGGGCTTCTAAAATAGGATTAAAACCAGAGTATTAATCTAGCCATAGGAGGACAAGAATGTGAATATAGAAAGGGAATCTGAAATTGGGAGATAAGTCAAAGGGGAAAGAACAGACATGATATAAACCAAGGTTCGAGTGAAACTCACATGTTACCTTAAGCAGAGGTGGAACAGGTAGTTATTACAAGCCATACACAATGGACAACTGGCAGAGATCAAAGAGGCAGGTATTCTACTCTTCAGTAGTAGATGTCAAGAACCCAGATGTAGGGATTGGGATCAAACTAGATGTCTTAGTCAGTCTAAGCTGCTATAACAAATATCATAGACCAGATGACTTAAACCATAAACATGTATTCCTTGCAGTTCTGGAGGCTGGGAAGTCCAAGTTTATGCCAGCTGATTTGGTTTGTAGTTAAAGCCTTCTTCCTGGTTTTCAAATGGATGCCTTCTTGCTACATCCTCTTAGTGGACTGAGAAATCATCTTTCTGGTGTTTTTCTTATAAAGCCACTAATCCCATCATGAGGGTTCCACCCTTATGACCTAATTACCTCCATTCCACATATGATTACATTAAAGATTAGCCTTCAACAAATGAATTTTGGTGGCATGCAAACGTACAGTCTCTGCCATTAGGTGAGGGCCCAGCTAATAAAGGTGGTCAGGGACAGGAACACAGTCTTGTGGAAACTTGGTTGCACTAGTCACAGTGTTATGATAGAAAATAAATTGATTTAGTATGGAGATTAAACTTCTTAAATACAAGCCCTGAAATTATCTGTGTCTAAGGATTGGGCTGATTACAGTGTATAGATGAAGGCTAAGCAGATATTTTTCCAACTGCTACTCTGATCTATGTGGGAAGAGCCAAACAATGCTAGGGGATACTGGGAAAGGATTGGGTAAAAAAGGAAGGCAATGACCTGCAGAGAGATTGGGCTGGGAAACAGAAGTCAGCAGGCATGGAAATTGCCTGTTGGGGATGTCATTCTTTGTCAACTCACACTCACCAGTAATTCCCGCCTCTAGTCCATTTTTCTCTCATTCAATGACATCTGCTCCCCAAGTCATGTAATTGGATGGAAGCATATCTGCATTACCCCAGGAAAGGATTATATACATTTATTAAATGGAAACAGAGCTAATTGTAGAAAACTTAACTTAAAAAAAAAAAAACACAAAATACTACTCAAGGTAATGAGTGACAGAAGTGTAGCCTGCAAATCTGTCACTGAACCACTGCTGGAAGGAAGAAGAATCCAGCTGCTGGCACCTCTGTGGTGCCAAATCTGAGAAAACTTCATGTTTTGTAACCCACAGCAGTATTGATTATTTTCTGTTGCCTTCTGTGGGAACCAGAAATAATTGTAGCAAGAAGGCTGGCCATGGGCAAGAAGAAAAAGGGGTTTCCAAGTAGCTCAGGAAACACAAGGGAGGGGAGCATCTATTGACTGGAACCTCAGGGTCCTGGGTTACCATTTGAAACCTGCGTCTTCCTCCACAGAGCTCTGGCCAGTGGTGATGTGGAGTAATGGGGAACAGTTCTTCATTCCATTATCAGTAAACTCTAAAGGGAAGTCTTACCAAACCAAACTGCCTGCTGGTTGCTCTCATTTCTAAATATTAAGCTGGTGACTAGAGTTACTCTTAAAGTGGGTACTTTGTACTCAATGACTTAAATAAATGCATATTTATTTATATCTTTAAATTAGTTTCTTTAGGCACCTCCTGTTCTAAGAACTGTCACAGTTAAGCTGAAGAGGGCGAGTTCGAGCTGGAAAGATAGTTGCTGTTTCTTGAGTTTAAATTAAATCCTTGACATTATAAAGCATTACAGATACATTACCATTGTCGATTTTGTCCTGTTCATATGTTTTTGCTATTGCATTATTCAGAATTAAGTTAAAAATTCTTTTTTATTGTGTTTGAATGTTTCTAGGATGTGGACAGATCAATATTTCTAGCCTGTGCACACACTCTACCTAAGGGCTGTGAGTCGTATTTGCTTTGAAAGAAATAGCACTTAAGGACTGTCAGTCAAGTCAGTTGTAAGAAACATAGAACCCTTTAAGAATTACTCTGCCTCCCCCTCACATCTAAATATAGCTAACCGGTTGGAGTGTCTAAGACAGACAGTGAAGCTGTATTTTTAAAATGGTGCAATTGCAATTAATCAATGTGAATAAAAGCTATCAAGGTCTTTTACCAATACATATCAAATATATAACTTTTATTAAATTAAAATTGTATAACATGATGAGTAATGAATATGCATAAGGAAATGACCCAGGTTCTTCAAGTCATTTGTAGGTCACTATTACAGTATTTTACTTTTATGGATCCCTATAATCTGGTTGAGAAAGCACTGGGCAGGGTGTGTGAAGATGGGATTTCTAGTATCCACTTGGTCATTGCTTACATGTATAAATCTGGGAAAACTATTGCCTTCATCTCTTTCTTCCAAGGTCTGAGTTTCCTTTCAGGCTACACATTAAGAGCTACGTATTAAGAATTAACACTGTATCTTCAGGCTCATTTCCTTGTCTCTGTGAGAAGTTGGAGTTAATATCAATATAGCTTGATCTAGAAACAATCCGCCTTTAACTCTACAGCTGATTTACCCAATTAAGATCTGTTTAATGCTCTTGAAAGTAAATAAAAGCAAAATTGTTCCTTTTGTGTCTAATATACTAATGGCACAACAACAATGTAATCAGTGACTACTTACCTTAGGCTCCTCCCTGTGCTGTGTGTGTGTATATTTGATCTGCTCCCTGTATGTACTTCTATTTACCTATCACGTAATTTATATTTGGATTCTTCTGGCACATTACTGCCAGGAGTGCCAATAAAGGAGCCATACTATGCCCTAATATCCTTGATTATATTTGTATCAGTGTCTACAGAGGTTATATCGGCAGACGGAACAATGGACTGTACCATTAAATTAGCACAATTTTGCAGCATCGCCTGGCAGAAGCTCACATTTAATCCAAGAGGTTATTCAACCCTATCCAATATGATTACTCTATAAATATTTGCCCAAGCTCAGCACCAGCCGTTATATCACTAATCACACACAGGTTTGTTATAGCGAAGACCCCCAGTGTCAGCAATTTGAAAAACAAAGCTAATTAGTTTTGATTTAGGGATGAGAAGACTTATTAAATTGAAAGCGAACAGTTTGCATAGTATAGTGGCTATTTAGAGCACATATGAATATGAAGGAGATGTATTGTTGTTTGCATAGGATTTTGAGTAGGAACAGAAAGACTAAGCTAGTAATTCAGAGATATGTGATGGCCAGTGGCTGCAACCAGTGATGGCTGGGGGACTTGCGGGGTCGGGGGTTAAGGGGAGACAATAGAAACATCCCTTAAAAGTACTACTCCAAACAAACATACATCTAAGTAAATGGTATATTTGCAACCAGCTTTAGAATAAGTTCCTGATTCCCCTTCCCAAACAGAGCACTGCCCCTAAACTTCTCCGACAGAGAATTCTGGGACCAACACCAGTATTGGTCCAAAGGTGGCAAAGAAGCCCCTTACTCCTACATCTCTCAGCCACCAGCCTACTGTGACGCTTGAGTTTGTTGGTTTTATTCTTATGTCTGCAGCCTTTAAAAATCTATTTTAAATTGCAAAGATCTTAGTAACATATAACCTTATCACCACAAAATAGTGCAGTACTATTTAGTTTTTGAATGTCTAAAACTAAACTACTATCTAGTTTTTGAAAAGCAGTGTCATTTGATGAAGAAGACATTTACCCTGAGGAAAGAAAGTGAACTAACATTAATTGAACTTTTGATTGTGCCAAGCACTGCACTGCCCTCTTTAAATATTCTCTCATTTAATGTAATACTCATAATAATTTTATTCGGTAGGGATTATTTCTTCCTTAGAGATGAGGAAACTGGGACCTAGTGGAGTTAAATAACCTACCTGAGGTCCATCTCACACTGACTTCGGTTGACAACCAGCTTCTTCCACTAACAATTGAGATCTTGGATAAGTTGCTTCCCTTCTCTGTGTCCCTTGCCTTTTCTGTGATGTAAGAGGAGTAGATGAAATCACTCATCTTCCAACTTTTGTGATTGTACCATTTTATTAGTAAAAAGAAAAAACTGAGCATGCGCCCTTTAATATATTGACTATTTTAAATAATAAGTATGTAGTATTTTGAATGCATTCATTTAAGAATTATCTCATTTCTTTCAAATTTTACACTAAAAATTTTAATAGGTTTATAAATTTTACATAGATTTTAATTTTAATAGATTTTCATAGACATATAAATTTTAATAGATTTTCCCCTTGACATCAATGGATCAAGATTCCTGTCCACCCAACTTTGGAGACTACTAGAATAGATGGCTTCCATGGTTTCTACAAGTTCTGTATGTATGATTGTAGGGTTTCTGGTCAGCTTTGTAAATCACAGAAAGAATGCACTGATAAAAATGTTATTGACATAGGTATTGACAAGCCAGAGAAGACTGGAAAAACTAGAAATTAGTTCCATTGGGAACCCTGAGTAAGGCAATTTGAAGGAACTGGAAACTCAACAAATGAGAGAGAAGAAGTCAGAATCGCAGAAAGTGATATAATCAAATAATAATAATGATAAATGCAAGAGAATACTTTCCATGTGCCAGTGTGTCCGGCATTGGCTCCTTCCAGTGGGTTCTTGGTGTCGCTGACTTCAAGAATGAAGCGCGGACTCTCATGGTGAGTGTTACAGTTCTTACAGATGGTGTGTCTGGAGCTTGTTGCTTCAGACATTCAGATGTGTCCAGCGTTTCTTCCTTCCGGTGGGTTCGTGGTCTCGCTTGACTTCAGGAGTGAAGCCACAGACCTTTGCAGTGAGTGTTACAGCTCATAATGGTAGTGCGGACCCAAAGAGTGAGCGGCAGCAAGATTTATTGTGAAGAGCAAAAGAACAAAGCTTCCACAGCATGGAAGGGGACCCTAGCCGGTTGCCTCTACTGGTGCCGGTGACCAGCTTTTAGTCTCTTATTTGGCCCCAACCATGTCCTGCTGATTGGTCCATTTTACAGAGTGCTGATTGGTGCATTTACAAACCTTTAGCTAGACACAGAGTGCTGATTGGTGTGTTTACAATCCTTTAGCTAGATGGAAACATCTAGCTGGACACATCTGAACATCTGAAGGAATGTCTGAAGTTCTCCAACTCCCCACTTGGCCCAGGAAGTCCACTGGGCTTCACCTGTCACCAGGCCCTGTTTTAAGCACTATTTATTTATTTATGTATTTATTTAATCATCACAAAAACCCCATGAGGTAGGTACAATGATTATCTCTAGTTTACAGAAGGGAAAAATGTGGTATAGAGAGGTCAAATAACTTATTGAAGGTCACATGTGTGTGTGTGTGTGTGTGGGGGGTGTATGGCAGATATATATATATATATATCATTTAATTTAATACTCATAATAATTTTATTTGGTAGGGATTATTATTTCTTCCTTAGAGATGAGGAAACTGGAACCTAGTGGAGTTAAATAACCTGCCTGAGGTCACCTCACACTGACTTCTGTTGACAGCCAGCTTCTTCCACTAACAATTGAGATTCTATGGATAAATATACATATATATACACACACACATATATGGCAGAACTGAAATTCAACCCCAGTCAACCACCTGGTTCTAGAAATAAACAATAAAAGGAAGCAGAGGAACAAAGAGTCATAGAAAATTGCTATTTCTTAGTGGACATATGTTTATACCCTTAGAATACAAACATCCTTACCCCATTCTTAAAACTCTTCCCAAGTTTCCCAACTGATAGGTGACTGAGATTCACTTACATCCCTGCCCTTCCAGGTAGGCTCATCTAGTGTAAGATATTCAGTGCATTTTATCTAATTTTAGAGATAGATAACAGATCCAATTAAAACAAATTACGGTCAAGAAGGTTTAATTCTGTGACTTAGTATGCTGTTAGAGTCAGATCTATCTTCCAAACATGAGCAGAGAGTTTGCCTGGAATGCAGTCAACACCAATGAAGCAGGGCAGAGAAATGGGGAGAGATCCTAATTTCATTTTATGACACTTGATTCAAGCCCTTACAAAAATTAGACATACCTGTGGGCTACCTAATTATACGAGTCAATAAATCCATTTTAGTTGAATTTGTATGGGGTATTGTCATACCTGCAAGATAAAAAGTTTTAACAAATATACAGAGAGAAGTCAGGCAGGGAAAGATCCCAACGTCTTTGAGATCAGCTTCAGGATTCAGGTAGTTACCATGGTCTTTCATATTCAGACCATGGCAGCTGACTATTAGCTGGATCCATGATAGCATTGCAGGCATTTTCTTGTTTTTCTATGTGCAGAGAAAAGTCTGGTTGACCTTTGCTGACAGATGAATTATTACCTACTTCATAGTTTTGCCTAAGACCCACCTAATGACTAACAAGTAAACAGAAGGATGTGGTCATAATCAACTAAATCAAAACCAGAAATCTTGAAGGATTTATGATCAAAGTTATAGTAATAGACTCTACAAAATCATTAATTGCAAACTCCAATAAAAAATAGTCTTGAAATAATCCCCTATATAAATGTTTCACCTTTTTTCTCAGTCCAAGTCTATCTCCATATTTCTGATGATTCTTTTGCTCATATTGTCCCTGATATGGCTCCTGCCCCTGACTTTCTATCCAGTGGTACTGGGAAGAGATGTTCTTCAAAAGCATTTTTTTGTTATTTATTTTCACCAATGTTGATCTTTCCTTTTTCTAAGCCACTGAAGTTTATATTACCTGTTCTGCTTATGAGCATGTAGTTATTTGTCGTCTTAGTACATTGTACACTTGTGTGTGTGTGTGGAGGAGAAAGCAAGAGAGGTTTCACCCCACCTGATTCTTAGAGGACCAAGATGGAATGAATTCAAGCTCTACTCCCTGTACATTGAGCAAGACAGAGAAAACAGAAGAATTGGGGGAAAGTCTAGATTTGTTGCTCAGCCTGAGGGTGGTAAATTCAGAGACAGGCATGTGGAGTCGGGAGTGCTTTTCACTGCAAAATCAGGCCAAATGTGGAATAGTCAAGAAAGATATAAGGATCTTCAGGTTCAAATAAATCTTCACTATCTGTCAAAGGAGAAGCAATATAGGTGATGAGAAGATGGCTGAACAACAGGCCAGACATTGAGGACAAGCCCTGAGGAGGTCCAGAGCATAGCCATTGAGTGTCAGGGGTTCTTGGTAGGAAAGCCTTTCCTGGGACCTGGAATGAAGCAGGACCCTAGACTTTGAAAGAGTGGGTGTAAGCAGAATGTAGGAGCTCTAGGATTCAAACGGGACATATGTCACACTCTGAAATTAGGTCCAAGAAATGTAATGCTCTAAAATAATCACAAAGAAGAATTAGGAGAGTGATACAATAGGCAGGTCCTTAGATTGAGAACATGTAAGTTCTAGTTACTAGCTGAGTAATGTAGGATAGGTTACAATAGCCTCTCTAAGCTTCAATTTCCTCTGCAGTTAAAAGAAGGAGCTGGACTAGATGAACCCCAAGATTTCATGGAGATGCTTCAGGGATTTCCTAACCAATAAATTACTTATTTTCTCCAATCATTAAATATTTTAGACCATCTGAAAGACTTGCATATTGCTGTAAATTGTTTTAAATATTAAGGTTATCTTTAAGATTTTATTTGAACACAGAATCCTATGGGAAAATATAGTTTGAAAACCCATCTAATCTAGCAGAATATGTTTCTGTGATATGAATATGAAAATTGAGATGATCTATCCTAGCAAATAATCCTAGGTGGTAAGAGATTTTTAGGTTTTGTTGATACCACTTGAGAGGATCTTGGGAGTAAAGGGCCTAAATAAAGGACATAATACAATATTTGTATTTCTGATCGCATATATTTATTATTCCATTGCATATATAAATAATACATATCATAATGAACATTTTCAAAAATAGAGATGAGGAAGAATATGGGTACATAAATATACATATATTCATGTATGTATGTATATATGTGTGTGTGTGTGTTTAGTTTTTTAACAAACTTAGGGCCATGGTTTATAGTCAAGAGTGAGTTAGGATGGTCTGGTAGGAGTGTTAAGATTACGAAAGTAATCAAATTACAAGATAATGTAAACATGCTGTAAAATAGGTAAATATAATTTACTACAAAAGTTCAGCAGATAATGACATCACCTTTAACTGGGTGAGAGCTTCAGAATTAAGAAGCAGTAGGAGCTGCATTAGGCTGTCTGGATTTTAGAGAGACTGATGTCAGAAAGAAGACACTCTCTGTCAGGACAGAGGACAGGTATGGCAATGGGAGTAGGTGGAACATGTGTAAATTAACTACCTCCACACATTTATCCTCTCAACCTATTCTACTTTGTCTGCCTCATCATGAATTTCATATACAGTCAAGATAGCAATAATTTTTCTACTGACCCCATAATACCTATTTTGTCCTTCGTAAGCCCTTGTTCACAGGGATTGTGAAAGAGCGAGTCTTCATAGTGTTCACAGGAAAAGGTTCCATCACTGTTAACATGATGCACCCTATTTACAGATCTCATTTGAGGCAAGAAGCAATTCTTTTTTTTTTTTTAATCAGGATAGGAGTTTTGAACTCTATCCCTATATTTCCAATCCTCTTTGAATAAGAGAACAGAAGAAAAGGATTTTGCTCTTACAAAAGATGACAGACAAGGAGGGCATAATTTTCACAGCCAGTTAGCATTTAAAGATGATATTGAAAAGAAAACCTTTCTATATAAGTCACAACTAGACTTCCATAAACAGACTGCCCTATGAGCAAATCTCCAATTAAAGATTGAGATTTCCCAATACTGGTTCTGTAGTAAGATGTAGCATTGGTTTTGCTGGCATGAAAACAGTAGAACACACAGAAGAAAAATCCACTTGACTCGAGTTATTTTCAGTTATTGAGTTATTGAATCAAATGATTGCCAGTTTCTTCTCAAGGAGAACTGGAGCTGTGATCGAAACCTGCTATATGTTTATTGTACATTAATTGTTTAACCAAGATGTGGCTGTGCTTGAGAGAACCTTCTGTTCTCAATCCATCTGTTGAAGCCCAACTCCGCACTCTCATGATTCGCCTAGGCCAATAGACTAGACTTGCCTAGGTCAATAAAAAGAAAAACGATTCTCTAAGACTTTTCAGAGAGTGGAATACTTTACTAAAGACAGTATGGGGAAAGAAGAGGAGGATTATATTAGACATTATGTCTAACATCTTAATGAAAATCTCCATTAGAAAAGAGAGACTGGGAGGGGTAAGTGGGGAGGACAAAGAGAAGTGAGTTAAAGCTACAAACATACAGATAAATTCAGTGTTTGATAGCAGAATAGGGTGACCATAGTTAAAAAAATATATTGTGCTTGGGATATGAACACCTTAAATACCCTGCTTTGATCACTATGCATTGTATACATTTAACAAAATTGTACATGTACCCCATACATCTGTTCAAAAACATCTTCCTTCCTTTAGTCATATCTATTTTGAAGTCACATCTGTTCTCCCTCTGAGGTTCATCTTACTCCCCAGCTACTTCATCTCTGTCTGAACCCTTTCCCTAACTGCTCCTGAAGTCTCACTGGCTCTGCATCACCAGGTTTCTATTCCAGCAACCATCTCTTCTTTTTATCTCCCTTCTATCTTACCTAGACCTGGCTAAACTCTCTCATTTTCAGTAGCCACTTTCTTTTGAGGGTGCCAGGGATTGCATATTACTAATTTTCGTAGGTAGAAATTTTAAATTGTCCATATGTATTCTAAGGAATAATGTTTATTTTCAAGATATCTGCTTAGTGATTCTCAACAAATATTCCAACTGTCTTGAAAAAGGGAAGCTTGAGTGACATAACCCCTTCCGGTACTGTTAACACTGAGTGCAGGTGAATCTTACCTAGATCTTACAGTCAAGATCTTGACACCTCAGACATTGACCAAACCAGGTAGAAGACCCATTCCATTTCCCAAACACTTCAATTTTATTGCAACATGACACATTCTAGAGATAAGATTAGAATGGTAGACTAGGCAGAAATCATTAAATTCTTAAATTCCAGACAAGGGGAGCCACTAAGGGTTTCCAGTTGTGCTTCAGAAAATCCAAACAGACAGTCCTGGGGAGGCTCTATGGAAGTAGAAGGTGACGAAGGAGAAGCTAAAACTAGAGAATCCAGTTACTAAAGTGTAGCAATATTTCTATGGTCACCCAGAAGGTGTCCTCTGATAAAAACCTGAGATAATTATCCTAGTTCTACCATAGCCTGGAAAAAACGTTACTTTCAGTCTGGACAATTTGCTATTTCTTATTTGGGTTTCCACCTAAGAAGGAAGTACCTTATAAAGCAGATTGAATAGCTAATGAGCAGAAGGACAAAACTTCTCTTTTTTACTGATTAAATTGGAATTCTGATTTATAATTCAGCAATAATAAATATATGAGTGTGAATTCATTCTGAAGACTTGCATAGGCCTATAAAAAGGAAATATTTAAAATTTTTTCACACTTAAAGACAGAGACATCTGTGAAGGCTCAGCATTTCAGCCCACTCACCTTCTAGTCAGTCATACTTCCCGCCCTCCCTTTATTTCTTAATTGCCATATAACATTTTAAGGTCATGTAGTCTGTTCTTCAGTTTCCTATCTATGAAAGGAAGATAATACTTATCCTAAAGTGTTATTTTGAGAATTGAATTATCAGTAGAAGAGAGGACACTAGAAAAAAAATTGAAGTGTTATAAAAATGTAAAGGGATAAAAGGTCAACTTTGTAAACAGAAATTGTTTGTCCTTGTGTTTCTGAGTGGGTCATACATACATGGCTGTGCTGAAAAGACAAAAGACATTTAACTTATATAAAAGGTATGTTCCTGCCTATTAATAATGTGTGAGAGTGTTCCACCCTTGGGTTCTGTAAAATGTTGGGAAACACTGGTATTAGATATATAATGTTTCTAGGATAAAAATTGTAATTGAATATAAATTGGTAACTCCATAGAAGTTTTCTCAAGTGGTTGGAAAAATGTCCAATTGAGGTGAGTCAAATCAGAATTTCTCAGTTTGGGGTAGGTTGTCCTCTGCTCATCATAAAAACAGTTCTCTTTACCACTTAATAATCTCAGTGCGTCTTTCCAGCACTTATGCCATACTTCAGCCTTGCTTGAAAATGTGTGCTGTTGTTCTAGAAAGTAACAGGCTTTCATTTCCAGGACTGTCAAATCAGAAGTTTTCCCAAGAACATAAAGATTCACACTATTATTGCACATCATAGACCTCATGCCTGTAGCTTGAAAATAGAAGTCTTTGGTGTAGGCATTTGCTTGTTTGACAGTTCTGTTCTAAATTTTGAAACTAGTGGTACTGTAAAGTGCCTGTCTGACAGTGGTGTACCAGACCTTAGTCATGCAAAATAATTATTGTTCACGGTTCCTTAGCTGAAGTCAATAGCTCCGTGCAAAACACAACATAATGCAGAGATCTAAAGTTACTAAATCGAAACGGAGAAAAAGAAGAATTTTAAACACATTTGGAAGAAAAAAATAGATTCTACAAGATTTACCAAGTGATGTCTTACAGCACATGGAAGGCTCTAATCTTTCTAAAAGAAACTACATGATAGAAATGTTAACTTTTATTAATCCATTCTGGTAATTGTGGTCAGGAAGCTTACGTGAGTTCAAAAGAAGGAGAGCAATTATGGCAATGTTAGCAAATAGTGTATAGTGTTTATTTTCTTAACTTGAAATCATATCTTCAGGTTTGCTTCTGCAAATTTGGTGTTTAAAGCCAGCAATACATCACCTATACTAAAGGGATTGATTACATCAACTTAAAGAGCTACAGTTTTGGAACTAGAGTGGCAGGATGCCCTCCCTGGACCTTTGGTAAGCTCCGTGAATCAGCGTAATGGTATATCCTAGAAAAGTCAATTTTAACCCAACAAATAAATAATTTAGCCTCCATGTTGCCTGAAATATTTGCCAGGGAATTCTGGGAAGATTGCTGCTTGACTGCTTGAGCGAAAAGGATAACCTCGTTCTTAATCCTTGGTACACAATTGCATTTAAGACTATCCCCTTCTGGGAAAACAAGGAAATAATAAAATTGATTGTTTCCCTGGAAAAGACAAAAACACAGAAGTAAATTAGAATTTCACAGACTCCTTTATGACATATTTACCTACATTTACCTTCAACATTTTCAGTCTAATATTAAGGTGGAAGTACTTGTGATCATTATGTAATTATCTGATTATTCTTTTATTGTCAACTTCAATGAATTTTATAAAATTTTCAATTTTAAAAAATGTTACTTTTAGGCCGGGCGCGGCGGCTCAAGCCTGTAATCCCAGCACTTTGGGAGGCCGAGACGGGCGGATCACGAGGTCAGGAGTTTGAGACCATCCTGGCTAA
>NW_016803311.1:4109563-4113602 GCF_001698545.2 Rhinopithecus bieti
TCTGATTATTCTTTTATTGTCAACTTCAATGAATTTTATAAAATTTTTCAATTTTTAAAAAATGTTACTTTTTAGGCCGGGCGCGGCGGCTCAAGCCTGTAATCCCAGCACTTTGGGAGGCCGAGACGGACGGATCAGGAGGTCAGGAGATCCAGACCATCCTGGCTAACACGTGAAACCCCGTCTCTACTAAAAAATACAAAAAACTAGCCAGGCAAAGTGGCAGGTGCCTGTAGTCCAGCTACATGGGAGGCTGAGGCAGGAGAATGGCATAAACCCGGGAGGTGGAGCTTGCAGTGAGCTGAGATCCAGCCACTGCACTCCAGCCTGGGCGACAGAGCGAGACTCCGTCTCAAAAAAAAAAAAAGTTACTTTTTAAATGATACTCAGTCCTTACATTGAGGTTTGGTTTGTTCTTTCTTTTCTAGTTCCTTGAGGTAAATCATTAAGTTATTTAAAGTCTTTCTACTTTTATGATATACGTGTTTATTGCTATAAACCTTTTTTCTTCATCCTGCTTTTGCTGTATTCTATAGATTTTGTTATGTTGTATTTCTGTTTTCTTTGTTTTAAGAAATTGTTGTTTCCTTCTACATGACTTCATTGACCCTTTGGTCATCCAGGAACATGTTGCTTAAGTTTCATGTGTTTGTGTGTTTTCTGAGGTTCCTCTTGTTATTGATTTCTAGTTTTATTCCAGTGTGATCAGAAAAGATACTTGGAATGATTTCTACTTATTTGAATCTGTTGAGACTTGTTTTGTGGTCTAAGAAATGGTCTATTCTAGAGAACACATGTGCTGATGAAAAGACTGTGTATTCTGCAGCAGTTGGGTGAAATGTTCTGTAAATGTCAGAACTATTTAGTCTAGAGTATAGTTTAACTTTGAGGTTTCTTTGTCGATTTTCTGTCTAGATAATCTGTCCATTAATGACAGTCAGGTGTTGAAATCCCTACTATTATTGTATTGCAGTCTATCTCTCTATTTATATCTATTAATGTTTGTTTTATATACATAGGAATGCCAGTATTGGGTGCATAGATATTTATAATTGTTTTCTCTTGCTGAATTGCCCCTTTATCATTATACAGTGACCTCTTTGTTTCTGTTTGTTTTTAATTTGTAGTCTATTTTATCTGATATAAGTATAGTTACTCTCGCTCTTTTTTGGTTTCCAGTTTCATGGAATATCTTTTTCTACTCTTTCACTTTCAACCTGTGTGTATCTTTCTAGGTGAAGTGGGAAACTCGTGCATCTTAAAAAACGAATTTGTTATTGAGATATAATTTGTATATAGTGAATTGCACAAATTGTAAATGTATAGGTCAATGAGTTTTGACCAATGTATACTCCCATGTAACCAATACCCTGAACATTTCCATCACTCCAGAAATTTCTTTTATGCTCCGCTATGGTCTGAATGTTTGTGTCCCTCCAAAATTGATGTTGAAACTTAATCCCCATTGTGATGGTCTTAGGAAGTGGGGCTTTTTGGGGACTGATTAAGTCATGAAGGTGGAGCTGTCATGAATGGGATTACTACCTTTATAAAAGAGATTGAAGGGAGCTTCCTTGACCCTTCCATCATGTGAGGAAGGAGCAATCTCACAAGCAAAGAGCAGCCCTGGCACACACCAAATCTGCTGGTGCCTTGATCTTGGACTTCCCAGCCTGTTGAACTGGGAGAAATAAATTTTCTGTTGTTTATAAATTACCCAGTCTAAGGTATTTTGTTATAGCAGCCTAAGCAAACTAAGCTATGCTCCTTTCCAGCTAATCACTGCCCCCATTCCATTAGAAACAACCACTATTATCATTTTGATTATTATACATTAGTTTTGTTTTTTTTTAATTTAATGTAAATGAAATCATACTCTTTTGTGTCTGCTTTCTTTTGCTTGGTGTAATGTTGAAATTTAGTTAGATATTTTTGTGTATATCAGTAGTTTATTACTTTTTTATGTGATGTAGTTAACATTTCCTTGTATGAATATACCGCAACTTGTCTTTACACTCTTCTGCTGATGAACATTACGGTTTTTCCAGTTTTTGGTAAGTATGAATAAAACTATTAAAATCATTCTTGAACAATCTTTTTGGTGGCCATATGCTTTCATTTCTCTTGGGTGAATATTGTATTTAGGAGCAGAATTGTTGGTTTACAAAACAGTTCTATGTTTATTTCATAAGAAACTATGAGATAGTTTTACTATTTGATTCCGTTTTATACTCTCACTGGCCATGTATGAGAGTTTCATTTGCTCCACAGCTTTGCCAGTATTTGATTTTGTTTGTCTTTAATTCTTGCCTTTCGAATTTTGGGGAAGAAGCAAATCATTGTGGTTTTGATTTGCCTATTTGTGAAGACTAATGACATTAAATACCTTTGCATGTGCTTCTTAGTCATTCGTACATCTTCTTTTGTGAGTGTTCAAATATTTTGAATATTTTCTGTTTTTAATTTTCTACTTTTGTCTCAATTATTGTCATAGGTGTTCTTTTGCATACCAGTTTTTTGTCAGATACGTGGTATTGGGAATATTTTCTCTCAGTCTCTGGCTTGCCTATTTATTTTCTTAATGATGTCTTTTGATGAAGTTCAACTTATCGATTTTTTTGTTTTATAGATAATTTTTTGTGTCCTGTCTAAAACATCTTTACCTACTCCAAGGTTGTGAAGATAATCGAAGTTTTCTTCCAGAGGCTTTATAGTATTAGCCTTGAGGTCTATGATTTAATTTTTGTATATGGTGTCAGTTAAGGGTTAAAGTTCATTTTTTTCCCATGTGGCTATTCAGTGGTTCCAGTCCTTTTTGTTGAAAGCTTTCCTTTCTTCATTGAATTGTCTTGGCACCTTGTTGAAAATCAATTGGCCAATTAAATATAGTTCTATTTCTGGATTCTATTCTATTCTTTTGACCCACTTGTCTATCCTTATACCCTTACTATACTCTCTTGATTAGCTTCAATAATTTTTATCATTTTTTAGTTCTGTTCCTTTCATCGTGGCTACTTTTGCCACTTGGCGATATTAGGTTAAGAGTTTATTTCAGAAGTTAGCACAGCTTTCAAGCTGCTGTGTATCTCAAGAGTGTCTATCTAAAAATTAGGAAAAATAAGAACTCCCTTATAGGGTTATTGGGAGAAATAAACAATCTGGTATACATGTTTAAAGTGTATTATCATTCTAAAATAACCCTTAAGGTTTAGAATGTTGCTTATTTTATTTCACTTTTGCTCTCTTGACCTTAAAACATATTCTTATGTACGTTTACTGAAATCCCCCAGTAGGGTCTGCACTGTAAGTTTCAGATTGTGGCAGGGCATCTGTTCTGTGGATTTAGGGAAAAACAAAGGCCCAATATAGTTGGGAGGAGTGATAGGCACCTGTTTTCTTCCTACTTACAGCAAGCCTTAACAGAGGGTGATGGCAATTCTTTCTGACATTTTTCCTTTGTCTGTTTTAAAACAGACAAAGACTCCTTTTCAGATGAATGACCTTTGCTCTCCTCATCCCAAATCAATGACCTTTTAAACTGTTTTAATATTTCCTAGGGAATTACTTGTTCTGAGGCTTGGACTGAGTTTCTCTAAAAGATGGTATTCTAGAATTTAAATGATGGTGAGAGGAAGGGTTGGAAAGCTGAATCCATTCTTTTACCCAGACTAAACTAAGCTGAGTAACAACTCCTTCTCTTCCTCAGTCATCTAAGAGCCTATAACAAAGATGAATAAAAAGTGTCAATTCTTTTACAACTTCTACCTGTTATCGCCCTAGTTCACACCCCAATTGTCATTCTTATTTCTAAATGGAAACTTTTCTTCCACAAGCTTAATGGCAACTTTTTACCTTTTTGGCCTTAGTTTTACTAGATTGTAAAATCCTGGAGGACAACTCTTCGATGTTATTTATCTTAGTTTTAGATTTTAGCCTCAAATAAAGTACATTGCATTCATTTAATAAATGTTTATTCAATTAAATCAAGTGCTGATATTCTACCCAGTACAGTGTCATATATATATATATATATAATATA
>NW_016803311.1:4116813-4135382 GCF_001698545.2 Rhinopithecus bieti
TATATATTATATTACTTGATACACACACACATATTTGATTTAGTGATCGTAGGAACACAGTATTGATTGATTAATTAATAGTTTGGACACATTATATATTTAGAGCATTAGATGAGTCAAGTGCTACTTTCTTTTTTAAAAAAATGTTAGAACCATTCAACTAGCATTCTGTAGACCAAATTATCTAAATAATAGCTCTCCTCTTCCTTTTTCTGCAATGTTATTAATAAGATTTGGCCTGTATCACCTTATAATAAATGAAGAGCGTCTTAAATACTTATATTACCAAACTCCTTTGGAGAGAATTCAGAATAGATTTATTTCATCTCAAATTCTAACCTATTCCAGTTAGTGTTACAGACAGATTCTAGTATACTTTACAAAGATAGGTGAGTAAGTAGAGTTTTGAAAAGATACAGACATAAAAATGAAGAACAGATGCCTTCTGATGCTAGATTTTCCAAAACTCCCACTGTTATGCTTATATAGAAATCATTCTCAGACCTGCCTTAGATTAATTTCTGTTCCTAGAGCAAACTGGTAGTTATTTCTTTCTTTAACAGAACATGAACTTGTCCATCAAATCCTAGAAAGTTAGTCCTAGAGATATCCCTTAAAGCCTAAAGGAGTAAATTAAGAGCAAGAAAAGGAAGTAGACATTGCAACAGGTGGTGAGTGTCTGAGAAATAGCACTAGAAGAGAAATAAAATAGATTGAAAACAGAAATCCTGAAACATTTCTCATATAAACTCATGGAAGATAGATCCATAAATATTGTGCGGACTATGGGGACTAGGAAGCTTGGAAGTATCCCTAATCTACATATTGATAGTAGACTAAATATCTATGGCTTCCCAAAACATTCCTCTAAACCTCCCTGTAAAAAAACACACTAAGCTGATTGTGTAATGAACTGATCCAGTACAACTGCCTCCAATTTCATTCTGGACCCTGAACGGGAGGGGACATCGTGACAAAGCAAGTTGTCTGGTGTCATGAATTTGGAACACAGCAAGTGATCTTTACTGAAGGTTACATTCTGTCATTGTCAGCCTTTTAAGGGGGCCTTGCCACCAGTGCAGGGGAAGTGAAGTCTAAGGGAAGGTAATTTTCTCAATGCCCGCCAATTAGTTTTATCGTGGAGATTTTAACTTTTTTGAAAAAAACTTTCAAAACTCCGCGTGATCTTTTTCATCGTTTTCAGATAACTAAAAGTTTACCGCCTTCCCCTTCCTTCCCCTCTCCCAATCCTGAAATGTTCAAGGATTCAGAGTTCCTGGACAATGGCTAATGTCCCCCTTCCCACTGATTAGGGGAATTTGCATTTCAGGAACCAGAGCTTCTAAGGGCGCCAAATAGAAGGGCTCAAAGGGAATCAGCAGACTCTGGTTACTCTGGGCGGGGAAATCAGGTGATTTAGAGGAGTGGTTTGGCGAGGTTGGGGTCGGGCTTTAAACGCGGGAGGACTAATTAATAGGAGATTAACTGGAGAGGGGCGGCGCCTGCGTCCGGCCCGCGCGGCGACAGTCCCTGCAGTGCGCGCGACCCGGCGGCGGGACAGGCTTCCTGCTTCCTCCTCCTCGGCCTCACCGTGCGTACTGGGAGGGGAGAAGGGGACGGCATGCAGAGGGTGGCGGGCAGGGAGGGCCAGGGTGGGTGGCAGATGGAAGACTTGGGGGGATCTCTGCCAGCCCGAAAGTCCTTGGCTCCACTTAGCCGCTAAACGTTAGCTTTTCAATCGATCGATCGCTTTTGAAAGGGAATTGTGTTTGTGTCCCCGTGTAAGTTTTCTCATTTCTCAAACTCCAAGACTGAAAGGAGAGAATAAGTCTTTTCATGCTTGAGTGATGATTTCCAAACTTTTCCTTTTCAAGCCAAAGTAGCATCCTCTTTGAAAGGGTCCCTTGAACTCTGGGGAAGGAGGAAAAGGCACGTGCAAGTTTTAGTAATGGAGAAAATGCCTGTAGTTTAAGCGACTGCTGTTCTCCCCAAGAGTGCAAAAGCCTGCGGTGTCCCAGTTTTCATGGGCATAATGACCTTTATGCCTATTGTAAGGCAGGATTTACTCTCCTGAGCTCACTTTGATAGGAGAAACATCAGCAAGTTTTAAAGTAATACTAAATACTACTACTGATAATAATGTTAGCTATCGAAACAGGAGGATGTGGGTTAGATGATAATATTTTTGTGTGATATTATAGCCAGTGACAGGAGAGCTAAGGGTGAACCCGTTGGGAGGGTTCTCACCTGTGCCCCACTTCCCCAGTCTGGAGGAGGAAGCCATGTGGAAGGAGAAAAGGAGAAGGGAGCTCTTTTTTTCGGGAATTAAGGTCTCATATATTGCTCTAGCTGGCCTGGGACAGAGGAGAGAGGAGTGCATGTAAGTCTTCTAGTCTCTCTGCTTCTCTTGAAATGTGGCAGTCTGAGCTCCACGTTTATATTCCCCTATTTCCTCTCCCTGATTTCTTTCCCAGTGAGTGCTGAGTGGGTGCCCAGCAAGCCTTGCTGTATGACACCCCGGTCTCTCAGCGAGCAATCATTAAAGCCCAGTTTTCTTGGGGTCTCAGCCTGCTGTGAATCCCATCCTACACCTACCTTTTGCATATGCTCTCCTTGGCCTTAGGATAGTACTGGACTTTCTTGTCTTCTTCTGTTTCCAAAATAAGAGGGCTGTGTGTGCTGATTCTCTTTGGTAATTAAAAAAAAAAAAAAAAAGGCAAATCAGGCCAAATTTGAATATTACTCCCTGTGGCAGACAAGTAAAATTTTTCTATGGGTTTGTTTTAGAGTGGTGTGTATTAATCCCTGAGATTGGAAAAGGAGGTCAGCACAGTTTCCTGAGAAAGGCCTTATACCTCACCACTCCCCCGAGAGGCACCAGCATTTCACCCCCAGCCCCTGGGCTCTGAACCCCACTTTGCATGAGACTGCATAGTGGGCTGAGTCTGCAGCCACCACAATGCCTTCAGGAAATTCTAGAATTAATTTAGAGTTGCAGATTAAAGTAACCAGCAACATGGCCACCGAATTATCTGTTTTCTTTGTCTCATGTGTAGTGTTTGTTAGTTTCAGAAGGTACAAAATTGCAGAGTCATGGCCCTGGGGATGCGTGCCCAGATTATTCATGTGTTTCACAATATTGATGTAGAAAGGCTGACCACCTCATCCTAAGAAGAGAACTTTGCTCCTTTTGGCCAAAAGCCTATAAAGGGAAAGGGAGGTCCTCAACAGAGAAGTGAAGATTCTTCTCAGATAGTACCGGGGTTTTGGGGGAGGGGTACAAAACAGGAATGAGATTTGACAAGGAAAGGCCTCCAGAAGACCAGAGCTGTTGAGAATTCTTAGCCTTGATGGTGGGTAGCCCAGAGTTAAACACTTGAGAAAACTTAAGTAGCAGTCTTGGTCTCTCCACTGTGAATTTGGGTCATATTACTCACTACCTTTCTGGGCCTCGATTTCCTTATATACTAAAGGTAGAAAAAGATGTTATTTGCTCTACCTTGGGGTTTTTCAGGTCAAGCGAGATAAAATATGCAAAAGCTTTCTGAAAATCTAAAATCCTCAGTGCCTAGAACAGCGCCAAATTCGAGCATTTTTATTTACCAAACACGCAGCATTTAACGAGTCCCAACGCTTTTTTTTGTTTCTTGAGGCAGAGCTCAAAAAAAAAAAAAACCAAACAGGTTTAAACTTCAAATGCCAGATATTGTCCATAACTAACTTATATATATTAATTCCCATGCATCTTGTATCTCTATTAATTTATATATTCTTATTATTATTCTTTTTATTTGTTTTTTGAGACAGAGTCTTGCTCGTTGCCCAGGTGGAGTGCAGTGGCACGATCTTGGCTTCACTTAAGCTCCGCCTCAGGTAGTGCATCCTCCTGCTCGCCTCCCAAGTAGGTGGGACTCGCGCCTGCCCCCAAGGGCTTTTTTTTTATTTTATAGCGACGGGGGTCTACCGTGTTGCGGATGATCTCGCTCTCCTGACCTCGTGATCTGCCGTCTTTGGTCCTAGTGCTGGGATTACAGGCGTGAGCCACCATGCCCAGCCCCCACTTTTTAAACTTTACTCAGTTAAGACTCACAAGAATCCGGTGAAATAGGAGTTCTTATTCACCTCCTTTTACAGGTAAGGTGAAGAGGTCCCAGAGAAGTTAAGTCACAGTTATTAAGTGGCAGGGTCGAGATCCACCCGAATACCAATCTAGTTCCAGAGTTTTGAATACTTGACACTCTACCCCATTTCCTCTTATGAGGAAGTCACCTCCACATTAGGGGACAGAGCTCTGATCTCTGGTAAGAGAGGTCGAGATATTTATTACCATGCTGGCCAATGAATGGAGAATACATTCAGCAAACAAACCACTGTGCAAACATGGTTCATCATTGTAAATATTTTCTATAATTCATAACCAAATTAGTGTTTTTCCCTGCTTACTTTTCTTAGATTATTTCTCCTTCATTCCTTGAATCCTCAAACCACTTGACATTTCATCCTGTTATTATTATACTGCACCACTCTTCTCTCTTCTGACAACCTGTCCTGGTAAAAGGCTTTCAGTAATTTTGTTTTGACTGCAGAACCAACCATGATAATGGCTCCAGTTTTATGCAGCAAACTCATGGCAATTTATTGATAAATCAGCTTTGGGGGAAAAAAAAGTCTACACCAGCATTACCTTAATTCATGCCATAAACAACTACTATTGCTTAACGTTCTTACCTTTACTGCTCATTACCTGGCTCTCGGGTACCTGTGAAGTAGAAGATGTTACCCTGGAGAGATGGTTCATTGACTCAACAGGGGTGTGTCAGAAGCTTGGTGCTGGCCTGTCTCCCAAAACCACAGACTTTAGGAGTTAAGCCACATTCTTCATGATTGAGAAACTCTGTGTAAAGTGCTCTGTGTGTTGTCCATTTTTAAAGAAAAGGCCTCCCATTGCAGTTTTTCCCAGCCACTGACTTCTTTATGTACTTTCCTACCAACAGTCCTGGGAGGCTGCCATTTTTTTCTCTACTCTTTCAATACCAATTTCACTGAGGGGGAAAAAAAAAGTTCTCTGGACTTTTGTTGCATCAATAAATAAATTTCATTCTGGGAACATTTGTAGAGGCCTACAGAGAATGTTTTAGTTTTAAAATTATTGTTAAGTAGCAAGTTTCTATTTGATAAACTTACCTTAATTTAAAAAAACTTCACATGCTTGCTGTATTTCTTCAGATCTCTGTACAGAGGCCTGGGACTTAGGGATCCTTTATTAAGCTAATTACTTTACCTACACTCTGAAGGACAGTGCAGTTTATTCATGACTTTCACCCCTTCAGTACTAGAACAAAAGCAGACACATTAAATGTTACTGAAAATATTATCTTGCACTGAGAGCTCGTCTAACATACTGTGCTTTCAAGACTAGAGACTTGTGGAGGTTGATTAATTTGCTATCTAGGGGATTTTTCAAAAACCTTGCACATGTAGTTTCTGTTTGCCTAAATCCAAGCTGTACATTTTTAGTCTAAGAAAACAAAATAGGGGGGCCGGGCATGATGGCTCATGCCTGTCATCCCAGCACTTTGGGAGGCTGAGGCGGGCAGATCACCTGAGGTCAGGAGTTCAAGACCAGCCTGACAAATATAGTGAAACCCGTCTCTACTGAAAATACAAAAGTTAGCCAGGTGTGATGGTGGGCTCCTGTAATCCCAGCTACTTGGGAGGCTGAGGCAGGAGAATGGCTTGAACCCAGAAGGCAGAGGTTGCAGTCAGCCAAGATTGCACCACTGCACTCCAGCCTGGGCGACAGAGTGAGACTCCATCTCAAGAAAAGAAAGGAAAACAAAAATAGGGGTTACTTAGGTAGCTTTGATTTCTGTATCTGCAAAATGGGAATGATAATACCTACCTGACCACATAACTGGAAAAAGAAAGAAGATGACAGATCTAAGGGCTGCCCACTTGCGCCAGGCACAGAGTAGGCATTCACTTAATGTCAATTGAATTAGAATTCAGCAGAATTAAAGAGTCAAGAGCAGAATTAATCAAGTCTCTTGAAAGAGAGAGTATAGTGTAGTAAGTGTATGGGGTGTTTGTGTCCCAGCTTGGCAGCCTAACAACTCGAATTTCCTTTTTCTTCTTTTGAAATGGGTACAGTTACGACAATTGTAATAGATTAACAAGGGTGATGAAAGTGTACATAACGTGCATAGTATAGTTGAACACATAGCAAACTCTAATAAAGCTAAATATATGTATATGGTTTTTAATCACATTCACCAGCAATACAAAGATGGCTATATGACCAATAATGATACGTATAAATGTATATAGATTACTGGTAAGATGGATAGAAAGATTGCATCTGATAGATGTCGGGCTAATAAGGACACATGCAAGGGTTGAACTTTAAAGGCAGGAATGGACATCATCTAGAAGAGATAGTACTATATGCTAAGCAGGATACATAGCATCTAAGCTTGGGTCTGAGAAAAGATGTGTGTTTCTATGGAAAAGAGAGAAGTAGATAGCAGGGCTGATGAAAGAACAAACAAGGGGAGGTTACAAAGAATAAGGTCAGAGGACTGGAAATTTACATTTTAAAGTTTACCCTAAATTCCTACCTGTTTGGACTTCAGTATCACCAATGTGTCTTGGCTTTCCTCTTCAGCACATTCCCAATTATATCTCCAACTCCAGACACAGATAGCTACATTCCTCTACTCAACAGCTTTCAATTGAATGTAACTTTGGAATGCAAAATGACTCGAGGATCACGAAAAGCTAATTCTCCTTCCCTTTTACACTGATGAAAGTACCATAAATGGTAATTCCTTACCTTGCATTTGCAAGCCTGTTTTTTTGATGTTTCCATTATCTTTGTCTCCTTCTTCACTTGTCTTGGAATTGATGATGACGGTGATCATGATGATGATCATGATGAGGATATCATAAACTTTATTGAGGGTTTTTCTTGGGCCAGTCCATATTTTATCTCAATTACATTAAACAACAACCCATTAAGTTAGAAACTATTACCATTTCGATTGATTGATTATTTATTTATTTATTTATTTATTTATTTATTTTTGAGACGGAGTCTTGCTCTGTCTCCCAGGCTGGAGTGCAGTGGCGTGATCTCGGCTCACTGCAAGCTCCACCTCCTGGGTTCATGCCATTCTCCTGCCTCAGCCTCCCGAGTAGCTGGGTCTACAGGCGCCCACCACCACGCCCGGCTAATTTTTTGTATTATTAGTGGAGATGGGGTTTCACCGTGTTAGGATGGTCTTGATCTCCTGACCTCATGATCCACCGACCTCAGCCTCCCAAAGTGTTGGGATTACAGGCATGAGCCACAGCCCCAGGCCTACTATTTTGATTTTTTGAGAATGAAGAAATTTAGTCTCAGAGACTGAATCCCTCAAGCAAGGTTAATAGCTAAATGGTGGGACTGGAATTCAAGTCCTGAAGTCTACAGTTTTGAATACTACTAAAATGACAACAAGTTGTAAGTTGGATCTCCAAAGCAGGATATATAAGAACTGAGGCTTTCCTAAGTTCAGTGCTGCTACTAGATACATAGTTTGACGTTTCCAAAGAGATCAGTCTATGACCTCTGGTCTTTTGTTTTCAACCTACTTACAGTTAATCTCAATGCAAGTATGTGATGTTAGTCTATGTTTAGGGCATTTTTGCTATTTATTTTTGCTTATACTGCACCCTTTTTTTTCAAGTAGTACTTGTTTGATGTCTTCGAACTTAATAATATAGAACTGGATAAAATATAACATTGTTTACTTTTTTTTTTTTTGAGACAGAGTCTCTCTCTGTCGCCCAGGCTGGAGTGCAGTGGCCCTATTTTGGTTCAGTGCAACCTCCGCCTCCTGAATTTAAGCAATTCTCCTGCCTCAGTCTCCCAAGTAGCTGGGATTACAGGTACATGCCACTGAGTCTGGCTAATTTTTGTATTTTTAGTAGAGATGGAGTTTCACCATGTTGGCCAGGCTGGTCTCAAACTCCCGACCTCAAGTGATCCACCTGCCTCGGCCTCCCAAAGTGCTGGGATTACAGGTATAAGCCACTGCATTCAGCCCCTATTTACTTTGATATTTTAGAAACTAAATGATCATTTTTTCTGCAAATAGTCCAAGATATTTTTAAGAACAGTATAGTTAGTGCTGCAATATAAGAACATCAAATGATCTTCCAGTTACTTTGGGTATTTATGTCTGCTTTTTCCCATTTTATTTAAGTCTTTTTAAGAGTCCAGACCAAAATTGAAAAAATGGTTGACCTCACCCAGATAATGGACGATGAAGTATTCATGGCTTTTGCCTCCTATGCAACAATTATTCTTTCAAAAATGATGCTTATGAGTGCTACAACTGGATTCTATAGAATGACAAGAAAGGTAAGAAATTTGGAGGTAATATTTTCTTACTTTTAGGAGTTGGAATTCTGGAGAGCAGTTTTCTTAATTTCCTTTTTGTATTTTTGGTAAAGCCCAATATCACACTGTTTTATGCTGTAAGTGAAGTATGCAATCGTTTGGCACAGATGGATCTGACGTATTTATAGAACAGTCGCTTTCTCCTAGAAACTAGTAAATGGTTTTTTCATAATGACTTTTACCTTTTGTCATTATGCTAAGCAGATGAGATATTCTGGAATATCAAAGTTTTCACGTTTTGGAATTAATTTTGCCAATGCGGGTTTAGGAAACAATCATTTTCCAGACAGTTAACTGGTATGTTCAGCGCTAGCACAGGCCAAGGGTATGATTTTGGTAAAAAAAAAGAAAATGAAAAGAAGGAAGAAAAGAAGAAAAGACTGAGAATTAAAGTTCTTACTTTCAAAGTGAGCCTCCTATGATATGAACCTTTTGAATTTTGTGTACTTCTGACTTTTAAGTGGATACTATTTCTACCCAGCATTATAAGAATGACTTTTTTTTTTTTTTTAAAGTGCAGATGTGGGGAAGGTGGTAGACAGATTCTGAAGCGTATATTCTGTATTCAAGCAGGGTTTATGCCTGCTTGAAGCACGTAGAGCAAGGCTCCCTTTGCAAAGTTAAAATATTTTCACTGGTGTAGTCCCTGTGCCCATTCAGCAACTTCTTCCTGGAGACCGTCTTCTCTCTTAGGACCTGTCCTGAGTTTTGTCCTCTAGAGCCTTGATTTTATTCAGAGGTCACAGTCTTCCCTAAGGTGTTTCCTTGTTACTATCTTTTTTTTTTTTTTGAGACAGAGTCTCACTCTGTTGCCCAGGCTGGAGTGCAGTGGCAGGATCTCTGCTCACTGCAACCTCTGCCTCCCAGGTTCAAGTAATTCTCATGCCTCAGCCTCCCGAGTAGCTGAGATTATAGGCACGCACCACCAGGCCAGTTAATTTTTGTATTTTTAGTAGAGATGAGGTTTCGCCATGTTGACCAGGCGGGTCTGAAACTCCTGATCTCAGGTGATCCGCCCACCTCGGCCTCCCAAAGTGCTAGGATTACAGGCGTGGGCCTGGCCTGCTACTTTGCGGTATAATGGAAGGATGTTTGCATTTTAATGGAGGGCACATACCCACATGGTTAAGTCTGTCACTCGCTGATGTGTTGCAGCATCAGGCAACAAAGTGGCTGTCTGCTTCCAGGTCCACACTGACTCCTAGGAACAGAATGTCATCAAGGAAATGTACCCTGTCTCATAAGAAAAGACGAAGGAAATTCACATTTGTAGAGTGCTAGGAGCCACAATGCTTTTTATGTGTACTTGGTCATGGAGTCATTTTATACAATTGTTAGCATTGTCAGGTGAAACGAGGATTCGTCTTTCCATTATATAGAAGGGGAACTTAGAGGTTAAGTAGCTGTCTGAGTCCGTTTGGGCTGCTCTTATGAAATGGCATAGACTGGGTGGCTTCAGCAACAAACATTTATCTCACAGTTCTGGAGTCTGGTGAGTCCAAAATCAAGATGCCAGCAGATCTGGTGTTCAGTGAGGGCCCAGTTCGTGACTTGCAGATGGCCATCTTCTCATTGTATCCTCACACCAGCAAAGCAGAGACAGAGAGAGAGAGAGAGAGAGAGAGAGAGAGAGAGAGAGAAGGAAGCAAACTCTCTCCTTCCTCTTCTTGTAAAGACTTCTTAATTCCATTCATGAGGACTCCACTCTCTTGACCTAATTACCTCCCAAAGGCCTCGTATCCCAGATACTATCGCGTTGAACATTAGGCTTTAACATACAAATCTAGGGGCCACAAACATTCAATCCTTAGCAGTAGCTTACCCAAGGTTACATACAAATAAAGAGTGAAACTGAGATTCAAACTGAAATTGCATTAAATCCAATCTCATGCTCTTTCCATTGTAATACATTTATTTCTTTATTCAACATATATTTGTTGTACATCTAGTGTGTTCCAGGCAGTTATTTAGGGGAGCACCATGATGAACATGACAGACAGGCCTGACCTTAAGAAACTTATCTGGAATACTTATTCCAGATAAAGATGTTGAGGAAAACTGATGAGCAGTATCCCAGCCCTGTGCATCAGTTCTCAACATCTTTATCTCTAATATAATGTTCACATCCTATTAAGAAAAAATAGAAAGCATATGAGATTAATTTTGCAGTTTGTGTTTTATCTGCCATAAATTATTAAATAATGGCTCATGCTTAAATATTTTTTAAATGCAGATTTCAAGTTTCAAGGGATGGGGAAGCTATTTCAAAGAGCATAATAATTGCAGGAAGAAATACATGAATGTGTACTTCTTATTCCCAGGAATTCAATTCAGCTTCTCAAATTTTATTATACAGTATTCTTCAACCCAAAGTTTTATCTGCTTTAGAAAAGGAAAAGAGGTACACATGTTCTGACAAAGTACAAGACACCTTTCCCATCCCTTACTCTTTCATGCTTCTTGCCGGTTCTCTAAAACCTTTGGCAGGTAAACATACTACTTTCAGATGAGCCAATCACTTGGAAATGTTAGTACACTTGAGGGAAGGTATGTCAACATCACTGTGAAAAGATACCAGTGAACCATAGTAATGGTCAATGATGACTTAGAATTATGCCTTTCCCCATATTTGCTTCCTTTTCACTGTTTTATTCACTGGTTTTGTTCGAGTTCTTTTTTATGCTTCTCTTTTACAACTTTGCATTGTTAATAAAATTCAGTTTTAACTATAGATGCCTTCTTCTCCTCTTGTGTTTGATTTATTGCTCCAAATGGGCCAACCTGGATGTCTGTATTTCTTCCACTAAAATGCAAATAACTTACTAGGTAGAATATCCCCATGTTATTTGCTGGTTTGTTTGTTTTCTTTTTTTTGAGACAGAGTCTTGCTCTGTCACCCAGACTAGCTTGTAGTGGTGCAATCACAGCTCACTGCGGCCTCAACCTCTCAGGTTCAAGTGATCCTCCCACCACAACCTTGTGAGTAGCTAGGACCGCAGGCATGTGGCCCACCACCATGCCCAGCTATTTAAAACAAATTTTGTAGATACAGGGGCTCCCTATGTTGCCCAGGCTGGTCTTGAATTCTTGGGCTCAAGCAATCCTGCCTCAGCCTCACAAAGTGCTGGAATTACAGGTGTGAGCTATTACTCCCGGCCAATATTTGAAATAAGTTTTTTTTTTCCCTTGGTATTTGGAATAGGTTTTGCCAATCCAGAAGACTGTGTAACATTTGGCAAAGGAGAAAATGCCAAGAAGTATCTTCGAACAGATGACAGAGTAGAACGTGTACGCAGGTAAACCAGTGTCTCTTGAAATTACTTACTTTATGAAACAATTTTGGCAAGGAGCTCAGTGAAGATGCCTCAGGGTCTTGGAGACTGAACAAAAAAAGTGAGGCCTCTTACCTACTCCACATGACAATTACAGAAAACTGGACATCTGAAAGTCTCCAAGTATCATTGCAATTGTATGTATTGCCAATTTTGTAATACTGTACTTTTATCTGCACTTTCTTGGGGTTAATGACATTGCTTTATATAGGGATGTATCAAAAGTAATGGCAGGGAGGAGGTAAAATGGGAACAGTAGATTCTTACAGTTTTATCATCTTCTCCATAGGTGAGACTGTCAACTCATGTAAAAGGTTGAAGAATTAGGTATTTTTGTGTAAGATTCAAAATAAGAATGTTGACACTCTGGAGGAGTAGGAACCTCTTTCTCTGTGTCCCTCTCCCCACTGCCATCTCTTTTTAGATATTATGTTTTAATGTACTGGGAAGTCAATGAACAATGAAAAGCAATAAGCCAAGATACTATTGGGGTATGATTGTTCCTATCACCCAGGTAGTGAACATAGTACCTGTTAGTTTTTCAACCTTTGTCTCCCCTTCTCTGCCCCCTCTAATAGTCCCCAACATCTATTGTTGCTATCTTTGTGTTTATGTACCTGATGTTTAGCTCCCACTTATAAGTGAGAACTTGTGGTATTTGTTTTTCTTTTCCTGTGTTAATTTATTTAGGGTAATTGTCTACAGCTGCATCCATGTTGCTGCAAAGGACATGATTTCATTATCTTTTTTTTTTTTTTTTTTTTTTGAGATGGAGTCTCATTCTGTCACCTAGGCTGGAGTACAATGGCATGATCTCGGCTCACTGCAATCTTCTTCTCCTGGGTTTAAACCATTCTCCTGCCTCAGCCTCCCTGAGTAGCTGGGACTACAGGCATGTGCCACCATGCCCAGCTAATTTTTTGTAGTTTTAGTAGAGGCTGGGTTTCACCATGCTGGCCAGGCTGATCTTGAACTCCTGACCTCAGGTGATCCACCCACCTTGGCCTCCCAAAGTGCTGGGATTACAGGTGTGAGCCACCGTGCCTGACCCAATTTCATTCATTTTTTTTTTTTTTTTTACAGCTTTGTAGTATTCCATGATGTATGCTACCACATTGTCTTTATCCAGTTCATATTGATGGACACCTAGGTTGCATTATCCCTTTTGTGATTCTCTGTGAAAATCTGAAGCCCCTCCCAAGTTTTCTGCAGATTCCCCTACGGCATATCATCTCCAGGTTAACTCTGGATCTGGATTCCCACTTCTATGCATGTTTCCATATTCTGCAGTTGGTTATGCTGGATGTTAATCCAGCCCTTTAGTTAGTTCCTTACACAAATTAACTGGAAAAAAAAAAAAATGTGGCTAAAAATAGACTTGAGTAAGTGGAAGTGCAGAGGCATTTACACTGTGGCAACACAAACATTTCAAGTTGTATGTTATTTCTCTGTCTGACAATGACCTTCAGCATCCTGTCTTCGGGAATATGCCCCGTAGCTGTACCTCCTTCATTCAAGCAACGCCCAGTGTTACACCATGTTTGAGGCTCTCCTCTAGCCCCACAGACTCTTCAGCCTTTCAGCACTAAAATTAAAAGTACCTTCTTGCTCATGCAAAACAATTCTACCCCCAAGCTATTCATCAAGCAAGAATGTTTCTCTTCTAAGAAAAAGTCTGTGCAGATACTTAGCACAAAATTTCACCTTCTGTCTCAGTTATATACTTGTTAATTCGGCAGCCCTGCTGAGTAAATCAGTGAGTCTTGAAAATGGGTTGTGTCAAGAATACAGATATAAAATAGTTTCAGAACAAGGAATCACTGTGGCCATTTCAAACAATAGCAGAACAATATCAAAGGAAAAATTATGTGTTAGATGAAAAAAAATAAAATTAAAAAAAGTGAGTGAAGCTTGAAGTTTTCAAAACCAGCGAGGAGACATGAAACCGTTTAGTATTGTCTGGTCCTTTATGCACTTCCCCTTTTAGAGCAGGCAGCCGCCTGCATGATGCTAGTCATGGCCCTGTATTTATAAAATTGCCCGGAACTAGAAAGTGATCAGAAGCAATTAGACCCTCAGTAGCACTAGTAAGATTGAAATGAAAATCCAGGTAAGTCTCCTGTGTGAAAGCGTAACAAAAGTTATTTTATTTGGGGATTTTAGATTCCTCCCTACTATTCTTTCCGACCTTCCACCCTTACTCCCTGCCCATGGGATTGTACTTTTAGAGGAGAACGACGTTATCTAAATTGATCTGCTAGTCAGGTTGCAAATAAATATTAGGAAGAACAATTGACCCTAGTTCTGAAAAGGTTCCGCGTCCTGGAGGAGGTGCAGCGACTGTGTGCACAGCGCCCCCTCGTGATGAGACACTGGCTTTTCAGCATAGTAAGAGAAGAGTGTCTCCAACAGTGTGGAGTTTCCAGTTGCAAAATGCTTTTTGAGATAGTACCTGTTTCATCGAAAAAGTGCCTAATAACACACTTTTGGAGATATTTTCAGAGAGAGTGTTTCCAGAATCTTCCTTTTCGATTTTTAAGCTAGACCTTTTTTTTTTTCCACCTCTCTCATTACTTCAGTAATTGTAAAGCTGTTACGATTAGCATATTGGGCAGGGACAGAATGGGGCTATAAATGCAGTCAAAAGTATGCTTTCCCGTGTGCAACAATAGAGAAATTTAATACATACACATATGGAACAATTAATTAAAAACTTAAAGTAATATGTGTTGAAATACCAAGATATGTGACTTAAAGTTCTGGACAGGCAGAAACCGTGATGGTTAGAAAGCACTTGACATATTTATTTATTTAATACTCTCTTACGTTGTTTAGGAAGCATTCAAGACCATATACATTCAACACAAAAAGATAAAAAGAAAGTTGAAAGGCAGACAGACCAGCTGGTGAAATACAGAGAGTCATCTGAAAGACAAAATAAACGCTTGAGGTTGGTATTTAGGGACAGGAGAGACATTTAGAATATATTCCCTTTAAAGGTAGAGAATACCCCCTCACTGAGAGTGTTCCATGGAGTCTAAGTGGCACTTGCTGGGGACTCTGTCAGGAGACTGGAACGTAGGCTAGGGGTTGAACTGGATGATGTCCCCTGTGGCCCCAGTGTATGAACACACATATAAGGAGAGATGATTGTGTATGTTTCACTGTCATTTCTTCTACTGGGATGCTATCAAACAGCTTTAAGACTGAGTTCCTGACCCTCAGGGGTTTATAATGTCCTCCCCTTCCCCCACCCCCAGTAAGAAATGGGAGAATCATATGAAGCCATGTTCCATTAGTTCCAAGGAATATTTCATAAAGGAAGATCTTGAAGAGTATTAGGATTTGAAAGGAGGAAGAGGAGAGAAGAAGTCTTGTCAATTTGGGAAAATTCCTTTGTGAGAATGTGAACACATGGCTGTGTGCTGAGGGTGAAGAGCTTTGGCTGAGATGAGGGTGTCAGGAAAAGCCTGCTGTGCAACTCTTTTTGTAGTTGTTCACAGCCTGACAATCCCCAGATGCATGTAACAATGTCTGTCCAGGTCAGGCGGATGCTGGGATCCAAGTAATTCTGATCTGAGACTAGGTGGCGCGGCTGTGGCCTCAAGAGCATGGAGATGGTGGGAAGGTCCATCACAGAGCAAATGTGTGCCAGGGAATGTCTGTCCAAAGGAAAAAGAAAAATGGGAAAATGTAATCATGGGGGCGAAGGGTAATAGACCCAGGTAGAAAGTGGTCTCTTAGGAAGACTGATGTTCACCTGGTGATAGATTTTGGCAGCTGTCCATAAATGGACATGAAGCTAACATGAAGGAAGCTGCCGCTCCAGGAAGAAGTCTGTCATTGGAGCAGAGGGGAGGGTTGGGACCGAAGGGTGATAGTGCACTGCAGCACGTGCTCACAGAGAGAGCTAGGAACCGTATGCCTGGAACAGAGTCTCAAAAGAAGTACAAAATACAGCATAAATTGGCATAAGTATGAGGGACTGTGGAACACAGGTCTTACTAGCATAATGAGGAGTGTTATCTTTGAGAACATTTTGACGAAAGAGAAAGAGAGCTCAAAGGGGAGAATAAGATAAAGAGAAAGAGGCTAGAAAAACACAACAGGAGCTAGAAAGGTAAAGGAACCCTTGCCCCTGACCTTCCTTCCCTCTACCTTCATGGTCCTCTTACTGTCCTTGACTTTCTTCTCTGCCTTAACATTCCATTCCATTTGTCAATTGCTTCACACAGGCGTAGAAGTGGACATTGTTTTCCAGAGAGTCTCCTTTTTATAGTTTCTTCCTCAACCTTAAAATTTCTGTCCTTTTGGCGTGTTGTGAAGGAGAACACTAACGTGCCTAAGATTGGAGGTGAAGATGTCTCTGTCATGCTGCAGGAGAAATCAGAGGACAAAAACAAATACTCTTGGTGTCACTGACAAAGTGGGCCCTTCTTTAATAGAAAATGGTATTCCTGTCTTTTCTTGCCCATCTCATTCTCAGTAGTACTTGCATTGCTCCATGAAGGACAGGGTGCAGGAACACTCACACCTTCCTCTCTTTGCTTTTATTCTGTATTGAAGCCTTTTCAAATCATTACTTATCTGGGCTGCTGCTGTCTTCTTCATGTCTCTATGTAGTCATCATCTTTGTGAGGCAAGCTTAGAGATAATCTAGGGAAAACAGGAGAAAGGAAAGGAGAGGAGGAGAGTGATGATCATTGAGCAGGCAATATGTAATAATTATATGTTTATGCTATAGAAGAGAGTAACATAAAGCAGAAATAGTTTTCATTCTGAAATACATATCAGTAGCTGACAAACTCTATCAAACTCTCCATTTCTATCCTAGATTCTAAAGCAATTTCTACTTCTGTAGACTTAAGGGACATGACATTTTAAAATTAAGTATTTTCAAAAATGTTGCAGGGCATGGTGGCTTGCACCTGGAAACCCAGTGTTTTGGGAGGCTGAGGCTAGAGGACTGCTTGAGGCCAGGTGTTCAAGACCAGACTGGACAACATAGCAAGATCCCATCTCTAAAAAGAAAATTTAAAAATTAAGCCAGGCATGGTGGTGAGGCCTATAGTCCCAGCTACTCATGAGGCTGACACTCAGGAGTTTGAGGCTGCAGTGAGCTGTGACTGTGCCACCGCACTTCAGCTTGAGCAACAGAGCAAGACCTCATTTCTAAAAACAACAGCAACAACACCAATAATAATAAAAATGTCAAGTCAATAGTAGAAGTGTTTTGTATTCGGTCTTAGCCAGAGAAACCCAAGATGCCATGGCTTGGAGCAAAACTGTGGCTAAAACATGCTTTTTGTTTTCTTCCAGTTCTGTTTTAAAGAAAACATTTAGGAAATTCTCTCTCTCTTTCTCTCTTTCACCTGTCCCACTTTTTGTGTGTCCTTTGTAGTTTTGCACCATCATTCTTAACAAATTTATTTGGCATTTGGAAGATAAGTTAGCCAAAATTTTACTATATTTGAAAGGCTAGTTATGTGTTCTGTTATTTAGACATAAGAGCATGAGATTCTTGATATTAAATTGGTAAATTAATTATTAGCAACCTAGTGGTTTGGGTTGGCAAGGATTCTCTCAATAATCATTGGTAGAGTAGCAGAATCTAAGGAGAAACCTTAAGAAAATCAACACCAAAAGGTTTTCTTCCTTTGGGAAAAGAATTTTATAAAAGAATCTTGAATTGCTAATTGTTATAAACCTCATAGGAAAAAAAGTATCTTGTATTTACAAAAATGAAATAAGTTCTATTAGATAGATGTTGTTTTGAAATTCTAGGAACTACAAAATGCCTTCTGTGACATTTAAAGATACACTAAAAGTAAAAGAAACAAAATAATGAGAGATTCTGAATAAAAGTCAAGTGGGTAAGGAAACAAGATAATTTGAGAGAGAAAATAAATCTTACTTTGAAATTTAAGGATCCATTAGTACTCAGATTTAGTTTTTAGAAGAGAGAGAAGAAAGGATACATATCTACTATTGTGTAATTAGTGTCTTTAACAGTTATCTTTTTCCACAGAGCGCACCTGAATGACCTTGAAAATATTGTTCCATTTCTTGGAATTGGCCTCCTGTATTCCTTGAGTGGTCCCGACCTCTCTACAGCCATCCTGCACTTCAGACTCTTTGTCGGAGCACGGATCTACCACACCATTTCATATTTGACACCCCTTCCCCAGCCAAATAGAGCTTTGAGTTTTTTTATTGGATATGGAGTTACTCTTTCCATGGCTTACAGGTTGCTGAAAATAAATTGTACCTGTAAAGAGAATCATCCAACTCATTATCCAGTTGGTTTTTTAAGAATTCTCTACTTCCAATTTATAATGAATACTTTCTTAGGTTTTAGGTAGGAGAGGAACAGAGGAATTACGAACTGGGGTAAACCCGTTTTGAGTATTAGCATTGCCAATATCCTCTATTCTTGTTTTTACATTTGGATTAGAAATTTAGCATAATAATTCTTAAGTCTTTTGTCTGATTTTTAAAGTACTTTCTTATAAATTTGGATCATGTTATGATTTGTAACATTCATGCAGCACTTCACTTCTGAATCTATAAAATAATTGTGTGTATGAGAAACCTATATTTCAATACTGCTGAAACGGACATGAAATAAAGAATTTAAAGAATGATTTTGTCTGGTTTTATTTTTCCCAGTATTTTGTTTTCAAAAGTTTCAAACCGAGGGTAAAGTTGAAAAATAGTACAAAGAACCTCTCTATACCCTTTGCTTAGACACACCCGTTGTTAACATTTTGCATATTTGCTTTCCTTCTCTCTCT
>NW_016803311.1:4135814-4161152 GCF_001698545.2 Rhinopithecus bieti
AATGATTTTGTCTGGTTTTATTTTCCCAGTATTTTGTTTTCAAAAGTTTCAAACCGAGGGTAAAGTTGAAAATAGTACAAAGAACCTCTCTATACCCTTTGCTTAGACACACCCGTTGTTAACATTTTGCATATTTGCTTTCCTTCTCTCTCTATTTTCTTTTTCTCTGAAACATCTGAGAGTAAGTGGCAGATATCATGACACGTCACTCTTTAATACTTCAGCATGTTTTTCTTATGAACAAGGCATTCTCCAAATAACCACAGTACCATTATTACACCCAAGACATTTAGTATTAATATAAGAGTATTTCATATACACAGTCTTTATTCCAATTTTTCCAATTTCCTCAGTAATATTCTGTATAACTGCTTTATTTTTGATCCAGGAATCCAAGACCAAACATTGCCTTCTGTTATCATTTCTGTTTGGCTTTCACTTAAATCAGAGAGTTCTCTCACTTACTTTTGCTTTTGTCTAACCTTGACATTTTTTGAAGAGTACAGACAAGTTGTTTTACAGAATGACCCTTAATCTGGATTTGCTTTATCTAGGATTTTCTCATTCTTAGATTCAGATTAACCATTTTTGGTGGTGTGTCCTTCACATTATAAAACATCAACAGGCATAGGATATCAGTTTGCCCTGTTATTGGTGATATTAAATTTGATCCATTTAGTAAGGTAGTGTCAACCAAATCTGTCCATTTTAAAGGGATCCTTTTATTTTTATAATCATATGTGGGGTCATAACTTGAGACTGTATGCATATCCTGTCCCCCTACAAATTTTCACTTAATAGATTTAGCACCCAGATACATTGTTTGGTTTCTACATACAATGTAGCACATAAATCACACAAATTTAGATTTTTTTTGGTCTTACATGGAATGTGTACTTAAGTCTCTATAATAAAGGGTGAGCTTTTAAAATATCAGTATTTTTCTTATATATGCCATCCATCTAATTTATATTAGTTTTTGATTTTCACATCTTTTGATGCATTTTAATTTTAAATATGTATTTCTTAAACAGTACTTTGAATGGCATTTGTGAATTGTTCATTTAGATGTGTCATTCAAGAGGAAAGTCACTGCATTGTATTTTAGGTTTCATAGTTTGAGCAACTCTGAAGGCCATAAACAAAACCTATTAGACAATTGACCATGTAGAATTCCATACAAGTTTCTTTTTACTTCTTTTCCTAATGTTAAAAAGCAGCTTTGCATACTGTGGATCTTGGCCTTAGGAACTCTTTGTGGTGTAATTAATAGAAAAGACCATGAGCTCAGGAGGGAAAAGTCTGAAACCCACGAGTTGGCTCTGCCTGCATGAACATGCACATACACACACACACACACACACACACACACACACACACACACACACATCCTGCTGTCTGGATTTGGGCAACTGGCTTACGCTGTCTGATCTGCAGTTTCTCAAACTTTACAAGATTTTTTGAAGGTCATATGCTTTTCTGTATGTGAAGCTTTTGAAAAAAGTATATTTTAAGCCATTAAGTGTTTCCCATGTGTAAATTATTTCAGTAAACTCTCAATCATAAAGATTCAGATAACTGAGTTCCTCCTAGTTTTGGATCAGATCTTTGTTGAACCATTATCACGTCTTCCATTGTTTTCTCAAATTTTCTTCTCACTTGGTAATGCTTCTCTGAGCAGAAGCGGAACGGATGGTGGTTATTGTAGCAGTTACCCATTTAGCTATTAATATTTGATATTCATTAGTAGACAATTATTAGGGGAAAAGGACATTTAAATTTTATGTTCTCAGAGGTATAGGAACTATGTATATGAGCAGAACACACTTAAGGAAAATGAAAAGTCTAGGAATTACCCAGTTTAGTTTCTAAATATAAGTATAAGTTGTAAAACAATTTAGAATACTTTCTAACTATACTTTTACTCACAAGAGAAGCTTTAGATACAGGGGGATTTATTAGTGAAACTGCTTTTGTGAAGGAGGATGGATGAAGGGGAAAGCTATTTACTAGTCTAGTCTCTCCTGCATCGAGGATTCCCCACCTGACTGTAAGACAGAATTGGTTCTAGAGTGAAGTCTGTGCGCTAAGTGACTTTAACTTCTGATGGGACGCAGGTGAAATCGTACAGCTTGCCTTAACACTATTCCTGTGAGGAATAGGATGGGTTTGTTTTCATGTTTCTGCTAATAATTTGAAAACAAAGATTGTGGTTATCTTTGTATCTGCATGCATATCTGTGTACACATACACACACACACCCATCACCAGTACTAACCATTATGAATGCTTAGTAATCGGATAACATTATTAGTTTTTGAAACGCCACCATCTCCCTACATTCAGGCCTCGTTCTGTCCTCACCTATCCTAAGCCAACTCTATCACAAGCAGTTCAAGATCCACTGAAACTGGAAGATATTTATCTTTATTTCTTATAGAGTCATCATCTAGGGCAATGATGGGAGTTTTGGGGGCAGGGTTCAGCGACTCTCAAATGAAATTGGAGAGGGGTAGATTTTACTGGAATTGCTGTAGCAAGAGCAAACATATATGTATATAGATATTGAATCTGTATTATATTGGACAAAACTTTATATTTTTATATAATACTACACGACGTAGAATCTTCTTAAGAGGTGGGAACATCTGTAAGATGCACTGTCTTGGGCATGTTGATGGAGGGGGTAGGTCATGAGATTGTTATGTACATCGAAAGCCTCTGTGGTTTAAACAAGGCTGAGAGATCCTTGTTGAATTAATGTCAGGTAGACGAGTCCTTCTATTTTGAAGACTGAGAAACTGACTCTTTGAGGGCACAGGAGTTCTTAGGCCCAGAGAGGCAGATTCAGAAGAACCTAAATATAAATGAGACTGGAGTGGAAATGAGAATGGCAGGAAATGCATGGAAACAGACTGTCCCATGGCCTGGTTGTCCGAATCCCAGAGAGTAGTCGCTTCTCTTGCTGTGGTCAAGCTGCCCTGGAAACTAAGTCATAAGAGAGGCTTCTGTTGGTTCTCTCTATGGGATCACTGCTAAAGATCCCAGAGTCACTCCACGTCCCAGTGTTCTGCACATTGCCGTATGTTGGCTTGTGTGGCGAAACAGCATGTTTGTGAGTCTGGGTTTAAACCAAACAGAGTTAGAGGAATCAAATATTAAATGGCATACAACTAAGATCATCTGACACATCCATTATTCACTTCAAGATGGAGATAATATCTCTTCAGTGAAACTAAAAACCTCACACAGTCTGTTGGCCACAGCACCCCACATTCAATTCATCTTTACACTTGGAATGACTCTGCAATTGGGACTGGCAAGGCCAAGTCTGATGACACAGGACCCTCACTACTGTGGGTGCTTGGATAGGTATAGTCAACGCTTATCTTTGTATTTTTTTTTTCCCTGTTTCTTGGGCTATCGAATTACTTTTCTGACTGATACATTCTCCCTTTCACTATATTAAAACCCAAAGAGGCTACTTCTTGGATCTTACCAATCAGGAAGTGACTTGGCATGTCTATGCTGAGTTTAACTAGGAGGTTAACGATCAAAAGGTAATTGTATAATCTCAGATCCCTAGTTATTAGGGAGACCTCTCAAAATCCCTACGCACTTCTGACTACTACCTTCCTGATCTAACATTCAATGATTCTAAGGCCAGAAGTTTTGCTAGGCAGCGAGGAGAAGGGCATGGAGTTTCTCACAACCAAAGTGTTAAATTTTAATGCAATAAAACCCAGTCCTAGGGAATCCTGATGGGTTCTGTCAACCATTCACCTGAGAGCTCTACTTTATAAATAAAGAAACCAAAAAGAAAGTTTTCTGAGTTGCATAGTTACATCACACTGATTCTTCATAGAGGCAGATGGTGAGAAGTGAGGCAATTTGCCTTGGGAGTCTTTACAATCCATTTAGAAAGAGCAGCACAAAAATTCTATGATCATCTCCCCCCGCCAGCCTGAAATGTCAGCCCTGTGGGAAGCTGATAGGTGTTCCTGCCATCAGCCAAAGCGGCACCTCTACATTCATACCTTTCAGGGTACTTTATTCACTGTATATTCTGTGTAAACTGTTGGATTTGACAAGGAGGAGTTGTCGAAGGCAGACTACTGGGAAGGGGCCGTGTTGGGTTGAATTTGGCACCAATCTCTCATACTTGACAGCTCATGTACAAGATTGTGGATGAGCTATAGGACCTATGAGCCTCCTCAGTCAGCAAGCGCAGGCCCTAAGTCACATTTAATTCAGAAAGCCCTGACAGCCCTGCATAAAAAGTGAGCCGTAAAATGGAGAGATAGGAGCTGTGTGCAAGAGTAGACCATTTAAGTTATTTCCTTTTACTGAAGTTTTGGAAACATGAACCAGGACAATATGGACTCTGATATACCACGAAGAGATCTGTATTAGTAAGTTCAAGAAAATAATCCAAATAATCCAAACTTTAAGCCAGACATAATTTTTAATGACTCAATACTAAGAGGGACATCAGTGGAGAGTTAGAGGCTGCCTAAAGTTGTTAGTCTTTCAGCCTAAGTCATTTGTTTCTATACCTATATCTTTATATAAGCAAAACCACCCAAATTAAAGAGAATAGTGAAGGACTGAAGCAGTGTGGTACAGTGAATAGATACTGGATTTGAAAAACATCTATATTTGAGTCTTGAGTCTTGAGGCTTTCTGGCTGCCTGAGATAATGACTGAGGCTTTATGCCCCATCCTTAATTCTAAAGTGGCAAAATTAATACTTCACCTACTGTATTAATAGCCACAATAATTCTGCATGAGAAATCATCCTATGACTCAGTGGCTTTGCTAATGATTCTGCAGGGTTGAGCTGATCTTGACTGCGTTTGCTCATGTGTCTGCTGTAAGTTACAGGTTAGCCAGGTGGTCCTGCTGGATGTGTGTCTGGGTTCTCTAAGGAATCTGGAAATTGGCTGAAACTTGGCTGATTCAGAGAGACCTCAACTAGGGTTACTTGGGCAACTCAATTCTATCCCATGTGTCTTATCCTCTACTACAGTGCTCAGCAAATTATGGACTGTGGACCAAATCCAGCCCACGGGCTGTTTTTATAAATAATGTTTTATTGGAACACAGCAGTACTTACTTATTCTTATATTTCCTGCAACTGCTTTTGTGTCACAATGGCAGAGTGGCATAGTTGAATTGTTGCAGTGGAGACCACATGATTCACAAAACCAAAAATATTTACTCTCTGGTGTTTTACAGAAAGTTTTCTGCTTTTTGCTGTAGTAGGTTAGCCTGACTGTGCTGTCATGGCATAGGAGCAAGAGAGGAAATGGAACTGTGTAAGTGTCTTTTCAAGAGTCTGTAATCATTACATCCACCTACATACCCTTGGCCAGAGAAAGTCACAGGGTTGGCCTCAGAATTATAGTGCTGGGAAATGGACCCAACCCCCTCAAGGAGATGAACTGCAAAGTCACATGGCACAGGGGCATGGATGCACAGAGGGATGAAGATTTCAGCCATTTATACAGTCAATCTATTGCACTTGTCCACTTTGTGATACTAGTATGAGTTTCAATTCAGACACATATAAAAGCATTTTATAAACTTTATGACATTATGCAATTAAAACAGCATTTATTCTAATGTGTCATAATCTCATCAGATTAGTGGTAATCTGTGATATGCTCAGTATGAGAGCAATAGTTACAAACTAAGTAAAAACACAATACAGGGTGTGTGAACTTGGCCTTCTCCCTCTCATTTGCAATGTGCTGCCTTAGGAAGACAGATGGGACAAGGAACAAATATTTGGACAGCCTTATTGCCTCTATAACCAAGTTGGTTCCCAAACTGTGCCCAGTCTGTTCTCTTGAAATTATAATATGCACCCTGCTCCCAACCAAGTGTTTCATCAAATTTAATCAGTTTCTGATTATTGGCATATTAAATGTAGACCAGAGAATATTGCTGGCCCAAACGTAAAGTTTTTGTGTTAGTGTCTGCTGAAATAATTGTATATTATCTTCTGTGGGTTGCATTTTCATGAAAATAAAGCTGTGCTAAGTTCTTGTTTGAGCTACCCAATTTATAACTTGATAGTGAAAGGAATTTACTTTTTCTTTGTAACTCATCTTTCATGACAACGTAGTTAGAGATTGGATCCTAGAATTGATTCTAATAATAGTTTTTGCCACTGACACACATGAGAAACCCAGGCAAGTCACCTACTTATGCTCTCTTCATTTCTTCACATTTAAAATGAATACATTGAATTAGAACAATTTTTGAAATATTCCATGACTCTAAAAATTCTATTTACTCTGGAGGCACGTGTTGGTCTACTCTTTCTCCAGTGATAAAATATGAATATCAAGATGTGGAAATAATTATAGCAGAAAGCTTATAGCCTCTGTTAATGAGGTCAAGCTCAATTTGAGTTAAATAGCATTTTGTGGGTTTAGTGTCTCAGAATAATAATCTTTAATTTTCTCTGAATCACTGATGTGATGTCACCAACACGAAATGATTGTTACTTTTCAGAAAAATTCAATAAATGCATTGAATTACCTCCATTTAATAATTTTCTTCTATTAATTCTTCTTCAGACATTGAACATCCTATCACTTGAATAGACCAGTAACTTGTACTAGTAGTTGATGGTGGGACAAATAGAATGCTCGGAAGTAAATGAAACAGGGTTTCTTGGTCTAATCATCATTCTGGGTTCCCAGAATCTTGACTCTATAAATTAGTTAGGTTCCACCTAGTCCAAATGTCTACACGTAAAATAAAAGAAAAATGTTTATTCATTTCTTCATAAAGAAATATTTATTGAGGGCCTCATATGTGCCCAGCACTATTGTAGATCCTTGGTATACAACAAAGACCAGAGAAAAAGTTTGCATTCCAAAGGACATTCTTTAACTTAGGGCTCGTAAAGAAAGAAAGATGGTGAAATGACTGAACTAATACTATACCAGAAGTCAGTCAGCTATGGTCTGTGGGCCAAATCTGACCTGCCACCTCTTTTTGTATCCACAAGCTAACAGTGGTCAATGGTTTTTACTGATGAACATTTGCAATCAATTTGATGACTAGAAACACTAACCTTGAACTCCAATTAAGCAAAAGGTTAATCCCCTGAATAAAAATTCCATTCTTCTCATTAGTAGATCTTTGTTACAAAAAAAGGGTACTTCATCATTATTGTTATCTTTTGAATTTCTTCAGTTAAAAAATACGGAAATTTATTTTCTCTCCTGTTTTATAAGTGCCTACGTAATATATACTTGATTTTGCCTCTTAGCTCGCAAAGTCTAAAATATTTACTCTGACATAAAAATGGATACATAGATCAATGGGACAGAATAGAGAACCCAGAAATAAATCCATGAATTTACAGTCAACTCATTTTCAGCAAAGGTACCAAGAACATGCATTAGGGAAAGAACAGTCTCTTCAATAAATGCTATTGGGAAAATTGGATCTCCACATGCAGAAAAAGGACACTAGACCTCTATCTCTTGCCATATACAAAAATCAAATCAAAATGGATTAAAAGCTTAAATCTAAGACCTGAGACTATGAAATTATAAGAAGAAAACATTGAAGAAACACTCCAGGATTTTGGTCTGGCAAAGATTTCTTGACTAAAGCCTCAAAAACACAGGCGACCAAAGCAGAAATGGACAAATGGTATCACATCAGGTTAAAGACCTTCTGCCCAGCAAAGGAAACAATCAACAAAGTAAAGAGACAACCTACAAAATGGGAGAAAAGATTTACAAATATCCATATGATAGGAGATTAATAACAAGAACATATAAGAAGCTCAAATAACTCAATAGTCAAAAGCCAAGTAATCCACTTAAAAACGGGTAAAAGATCTGAATAGACGTTCTCAAAAGAATACCTACAAACGGCCAACTAGTATATGAAGAAACACTCAACATCATTAATCATCACGAAAATACAAATCAAAAACACAATGAAGTATCGTCTCACTCCATTTAGAATGGCTTTTACCCAAGACAGAGAGTAACAGATTCTAGTGAGAATGTGGCAAGAGGGGAGCCCTCTTACACTGTTGGTGGGAATGTAAATTAGTACAGCCACTGTGGAAAATAGTATGAAGATTTCTCAAAGAACTGAAAATAGAATTACCATATGATCCAGCAATCTCACTGCTGGGTGTATATTCAAAAGAACGGAAATCAGTATGTCAAAGAGATATCTGTACTCTCATGTGTATTACAGCACTATTACCAATAGCCAAGATCAGCCTAAGTGCCCATCAACAGGTGGATGGATAAAGAAAATGGGATGTGTGTGTATAATATAATATTCCATTTTATATTGTATGTTACATATATTATGTATTATATATTATATATTACATACTATGTATTATCACATATATACTATGTGTTACATAATGGAATATTATATTACATAAAACAAAATATTATTTGGCTATAAAAAAATAAAATCCTGTCATTTGAAACAACATGGATAGAACTGGAGGATATTATGTAAGTGAAATAGTCCAAGCACCGAAAGACAAATGTCTCATGTTCTCACTCATATGTGGGAGCTTAAAAAAATAACTTCATGGAGATAGGGAGTAAAATGATGGTTACTAGAGAGATTGGGAAGGATAGTAGGGGTGTGGGGGATAAAGAGAGGTTGAGTAATGAGTTTGAAATCACAGTTAGATGGAAGGAATAGATCTAGTGTTTGGTAGCACAATAAGATGACTATAGCTAATAATAATTTATTGTATATTTCAAAATAACTAGAAGAATGTAACTGGAGTATTCCTAACACAAAGAAATGATAAATACTTGAGGTGATGAATACTCCAATTAACTTGATTTGATTATAGCATGTTTGCATCAAAATATTATATGTATCCTGTGTGATAACGCTTATGTATCTGTATCCATAAGAATAAAATAAATACAAATTTTAAAAGAAAATAAAATAAAATATTTACTCTGGCCCTTTACAAAGTTTGTCAACTCCTGATCTATACAATTGAATAAAAAGCATATAAATGGATACTGAAATTTCTCTCATTAGTTTTCATTGACTAACTGGTGCCAGAATTTAATCAAAATTACTAAGAACACCACTTTATTTCAACATTGGTCCTCTTATATTTGGCCCAAATTATCCATTTTTGTTTCCAATTATTACATTCTATATGGTATGGTATATGTGGGATATTCAGTAATTTTTCAAGAATTTTCTCAGTTGTTAAAGGATTGAAATATTGTTAATTGTATTCTATGAAAACATAGCTTCTTACCAGCATGTTTTGAGCTTGTCTATGCTTTCCCTAGTAGCTGATTTTTTTTTTTTTTCCATGAGATCAGTTCTCTTGACATTACTGTGATGGAAACTGAGGTTTTCTTTGTTTTTTTTTTTTTGTTTTTTTTTCTGAGACGGAGTCTTGCTTTGTCTCCCAGGCTGGAGTGCAGGGGCACGATCTCGGCTCACTGCAAGTTCTGCCTCCCGGGTTCACACCATTCTCCTGCCTCAGCCTCCCGAGTAGCTGGGACTACAGGCGCCCGCCACCTTGCCCGGCTAATTTTTTGTATTTTTAGTAGAGACGGAGTTTCACCGTGTTAGTCAGGATGGTCTCGATCTCCTGACCTCGTGATCCACCCGTCTCGGCCTCCCAAAGTGCTGGGATTACAGGCGTGAGTCACTGCGCCCAGCAGAAATTGAGGTTTCAAAGTCCCTTTGGTTGGAAAAGTCTCTTTTTGTTTGGAGCAGATATACAGAAATCATGATACATCCAGTGTAACACCATTAAATCACTCACTTCTCAGAAACGGTAGCTAAAACCATTAATGTTTAATCACGTCATAGCCAATGCCAAATAGTTTACATTAACAGGGAGCAGAATATGCTAAGGCCAAATGAAACTAAATGGAAAACTCAGAAACAGCTGATGATGTCTAATTTAACATCTTTGTTTTTTTCCTGGGACATTTATGCTCACGGTGGTGATTTTATATTGCACACATATAATATAGTCATGGTTATTGCTTTTAAAATTGCTCCTAGTTTCTTTGATGGATTTAAATTTATTACTGTTTTATGGAGAGATAGCATATTGTTCCACCAGGAGCATCACAGTGTCTCATTGCTTTGCCACACAAACAAAATTTAAACCCACCCAAATCCAAAAATCACCCCAAATCTCTTTACCAAAACCAAAAACAAAAGCCATTATGTTTAGGATCTGGAATTAGCATTTTAAACTATATTTTAAAATATGAAGAAGAAAAACTTCATAGATTACTATTTTTAGGAACCTACCCCAAGGATACACTAGATAAATGTATGAAAGTACTTGCAAACCGGGCTATTTATTGAAGCACCACTTTCAATAGCAAGCGATTGTAAATAATTCAAATGTTCGTTAACAGAGAATGGTTAAATAAACTATGACAATTAACACAATAGATTACTATGCAGAATTATATATAATTTAGAATTATATATAATTCTAAAAAGAATTCAAAAAATCTCTATATGTTACTATGGTTACTGTGGAATCAACTTTAGGATACATATATTCTTGTATGTGTGTGAGTGTGTATTTGTGCTTATGTTTTATTTAATTTATTATTGGTTTGTTTTAGAGACAAGTCTCACTCTATTGCCCATGCTGAAGTGCAGTGAGACAATCATAGTTCACTGTAACCTCAAACTCCTGGGCTCAAGCGATCCTCCCTCTGCAGCCTCGTGAGTAGCTAGGACTACAGGCATGCACCACCATGCCTGGATAATTTTCAAATTTTTTGTAGAGTTAGGGTCTTGCTGTGTTGCCCAGGCTGGTCTTGAAATCCTGGCTTCAAGTGATCCTCCTGCCTTGGCCTCCCGAAGTGCTGGAATTGAAGGACTGAGCCACTGCACCCTGACTGTGTTTATATTTTAAAATCAACGAAAAGGCAAACCGTAAAGTTTAGAAAAAATAGTTAACTATAGAGGGAAGGAGGCAATAGAATAAAAGGAAAAGAGATAGAAACGATTTTTTAAAGTATCTTGTTTTAAAGACGTCACTTTGAAAACATAAATATTTTACATAATGATTAAATTAATTAAACACAAAGAGCAGTGCCTAAGCATTGAAAGTGAAAAGAAACAAAGAAACCTCAATGCGTATCCTATTGATGACATAACCTTCTGCAGAGGAACTATCCCAAGTGGCCTTAAAACATGACAATTTGATTGTACATAAACGGCAGGACAACAGAACATGAAAACAATCTTTTCAGTAACAATATTATTATTGGTAGTAGTGTTGATATTATTCTGAGATTGTAATCTGTGTAGCGTGGCATGAAACAAATGGTAAATATATCAATATCACTGAAAACTAGGATTTGGCGCATGGCAGAAAGAAGATACACATACCAAATCAAATAAGTAGGAACTCTATACTCCTGAATTTGAATTGGAAGTATTAGTTTTAACTGATGATGTGATTTATCTAAAACAAAACAAAGATAATTATTTATATCTACGTCTACTGAAAGGAATTAGCAAGCAGATGTAGGCAATGTGAAATGAACCTGGAATATAACTTACCATATTAGAAAATAATGATGCTATTCAATGCAACTAGTATTGTGTCAAAAGGACTCAAGACTCAATGAATATGCTCCCATGCCAATACATTTCAAGATGTGAAAGATGTTTAAATCTATGAGCTCATAAGATATATACACACACAACACCTACACACCTATATGTACACACACAGACTTTATACATATGTATAAATGTATTTTATGTGTGCACATGTATGTATATAGTATTTGAAGGATATTAGGAATCTTATTTTTTTTTAAGTGTGTAGAATCAAACCCTGAGCATTTATCTTGCCTCTTCTACATAAACTTTAACTCAGCATAACCAATAGCTGATGAAGAAGAAATGTTTCTTTGTGGAAGTAAACCAGTGAATAATTGAAGAAATAATTTATCTTTTCAACATCTAATGAGTTAATGGATTCAAGCAAAGATTATCCATCGCTGATAACAACACAAAAAGAAGACAATCGAAAATTAGTTATTACTGAGGGAAGTACCCAATACCATCTATGAAGCTGTCTGGACAAAAACCCTGACAAAAATCTCCATGAATCTCTAATTTTGAATACAAATTTAAAGAAAATGCAAAGGATTAAAAAAGACCATGATGAAGTCAGAGAAATTCAGACAGAGAAAAATGCTCCAGGACCAGAAACCCATTTCTTCTGCAAAAGCTTGCAGGCAGAGATTGACCAAGAGAGCAGAGACATAGAGAGAACCTAGAGATTAAAAGAAACTTGAGGGATTTGTCAGCATTCAGTTGCAATATATGGATGCGATGTGAATTCTAATTCAAAAACCAAAGTAGAAAATGGTAAACAATTGGGGAAATGTGAACAATGATGGAATATTTAATATTAATGAAATACGTTAAATATTTTCAGATATGATAATGGCATTGAGGATGCAAAAAAGAGTCTGTTTTTAAAGAAATGCCCCTGAAATACAGGATATTATATACATCAGATCATCAGAATAAAGTAAGGTTAGCATGAATTGTTAATTGTTGACACTGCACAATAAGTACATGGATAATTATTATACTGTTCTCATTCCTTTTATTTATGTTTGAAATGTTCAAAATTAAAAGTTAAAGCCTAGAGTGTAAAGTTGAGCAAATTCCTCCAAGACCTAAATATAGCTTATCAAAACTTACATGAATTAGATGCTGCCTGTTGAGCTAATACTTTTGAAATATTTTGTACTCCACAGAGGAAGGTTTTATGTATAAGCCTGAGTTTTGTTTTTCTGAGTTGTTTTCAGTTGGTGCATGTGATTACATTTTATACATGGTAAAATTTATACATATTTTCCAAGTCTGAGTTTCTTTCTTTCTTTTTTTTTTTTTTCCTTTTGAGATGGAGTTTCGCTCTTGTTGTCCAGGCTAGAGTGCAATGGCACGACCTCAGCTCACTGCAACCTCTGCCTCCCGGATTCAAGCGATTCTCCTGCCTCAATCTCTTGATTAGCTGGATTACAGGTATGCGCCACGTCGCCTGGCTAATTTTGTATTTTTAGTAGAGATGGGGTTTCCTGATGTTGGTCAGGCTGGTCTCGAACTCCTGACCTGAGGTGATCTGTCCGCCTTGGTCTCCCAAAGTCCTGGAATTACAGGCGTGAGTCACGGCGCCCAGCCCCGAGTTTCTTTCCTAAAGCTTATGTTAAGATGTTGCCATGTGGGGCCAATATCATAATATAACAAACTATTCTGTGTGTGTCTGCACATGTATAATACAGACATTATTTTAAAATATGATTACAAATGATATAATCTCTTTCTTAATCCATTCCGGAATTTGTTGCATTTTTTCTGTTGCTGTTGTTTTTTTTCATTAACAGTATGCCCTGAGACTTTATTGCCAAAGGGAAGAGGAGAGGAGGCATTTTCTATTCAAGAAGTCCACAAATAGGAATTAACACAGGTGCAACAGGGAATTCTTCATTGAAAAGGGACAAAAAGTAGAAATTCCTCTGGTACAAAAGGAGTGGGTTCAGAGAGAATGGATCTTGGGTTGGGATGCTGCTGGGGTCCCCTGAGGGAACTTACCCATCTCTGGCCTTTGTGAGAAGATAGGGACCCTATTGAAGGATATGCCCCATGTAATTGATTTAAATGTGCCCTCCAGTCCCCCAAAATGTATCCAACTTCTAACTCTTGGAACCTATAAATGTGACCTTCTGGGGAAAAAGGGGTTTGGGCAGACATAATTAAGGTTATCTAGATGAGATTATTCTGGATTAGACTGGGCTCTAAATCCAATGGCAAATATTTATAAGAGAAGAGAAGGGGAAACAGACACAGAGACACAGAGAGGTCCACGGGAGGACAGATGCAGGGAGTGGGGTTACACAGCCCCAAGCCAAGGAATGCCAAGGGTTGCAAGCAACCAGAAATTAGGAGAAAGGCATGGAGCAGGTGCCCTGAAGGAGAATCCAGACAGAACCAACCCTGCTGACATCTTGATTGCAGGTTTCTGACCTCCAGAACTGGGAGATAATACATTTATGTTTTAAGTCGCTAAGTTTGTGGTAATTTGGTATGATTGCTCTAGAAAACCAATATATCTCACTTATTATACCAAACTCTGGGAGGAGTCCCACTCACGGGGCACCTAAGTACAACAGGAGATGCTCAAAAGCATAGTAATATCGGTATCAAGTAGTTTGCAGGGGTGAGGTTCAGAGAGAAAACCTGTAAGTATCTCTTGACTTACTTTTGTACACAGCTTCCTGGAGTTCTGACATGCTCCTTGTGGGATGCAGAAGGCAGCTGATGGCTGAGAAGCAGTAGGCCTATCACAGGGATCCCTGTAGTGAGGGATAATTATAGCTGGGGTTACAGCAGAGACTATAGGTGGAGGTATAGAGTAGCGGTAGAGGCCAAAGAAGGAACAGGAGTTAGGTGGGAAAGGGGAAATAATATCAGGTACTAGATATGCTAAGAAAACAGCTCACGGATTTCACCCACCGTGGACTTGCTAGAATGTATTTAGATAGGACAGACCAGAAAAAACTATTTACAGCTCAGAGAAGCAGAAGCCAGGGAAGACATATAATTTGGAACTAAAGATCGCCTTCCCAGTATAAACTTCTTAGTGTGCCCAAATTTTATTTTGGAGAGGAGGAGAATCTTGCAAAGAGAAACCGTTATAAGAAATAGTTTGAACTGCAATACGAGTTCCACTGTAATGGACCATTGTAATCAATCAAAGATTTAGTGAGTGTGAACGGGGCAAGTCTAAAATTTTTTTGTCATTAGTTGGAGGGAGGTTGGAAGTGAAGGAAGAACTCTGAGGTTACATCAATCACATGGTTTCTTTAAAACTACATTTGTGTGCATGAATTGTAGTATATAATATTTGATCTTATTACACATGGAAATGACAAAAATCAGTGGTTATACACTTTCAATATTTTCTCAAGTAAAATCCACTATAATTTTACCGGCTAAATTTAGACTTACTTTACGAATAATTTATTTGCACATCTGCCTGGGAAAGAGTCTGTTTGAAACAATGAAAATCTGATGCAACTGTATCTCTTTTAGTTTCAGTCCTACCATCAAAGTCCAGGAGAAGGCCATCTCTTTTCCAAGGGCTTTTTTTTTTTTTTTTTTCCTCTATCTGGGTGGCTAACTTTGATTTGTCTTTGGCATGATACTGTGGTGCTCACAAGTAACTCTCATTAAGAGTTCTGCAAATGCTAATTGATAGATCTGCAAGTTTGGAGGGCTGCTTTTAATACATACAGTTTCTTCTAGAGCTTTGCATCTTTTCTACCTCTCAAGAGTCAAGTCTATTTGACAGCCGACTAGAGAGTATTGAAGTAATTGCCCATAGAATGAGAGTCTCCTATCTACCCTCTTCTCAGCACACTTGCCTGAAGAATCTGCCTACTGCCTTCACTCTTTGCTTCCTTTGGTCATACAGTGGCTTGTTAGGTGTGAGCTCTTTTTGGCCAGGGCGACCCAGCTCTATTTCAGTTCCCTGTATGCCTGTTTGCCTTCAGAGGCAGTGACTAATTTGCTAGGTTGCGAGGTCAAGGTCAATAAACCAGTCCCAAGTACCCAAGCAGTTTGTGGTTTGGAAATTCTTGACTCTTTTGAAGAAGATCGGTGATTTCCCATTGCCACTAGATGTCCCTGTGTGGCTTTTCTTTTGGACATCAGTGCTGTACACGCGGCAAGTTATTTCTACGCTGCTGGATAGAAGGAAAGCGCTCCGCAGGCTCTGAAGAAGCAGTTTATAGCGGCATGTCATCCAAGCTGGGACTCGGCACAACTTAACCCTAGCACATGGATTTAGAGTACAAGGGTGTGGTAATGCCAAAAATTACTCTGAGACTGCGCAGAAATCAGGATTATCTCTATGGAGGTCCCGGGGTCTTTCCAACTTGCATCATTAAACTTTTCCTGCCTCCCAGCCTACTCTTAATACTGAGACCAAAACTTCTAAAACAATCTCTCATGAAGAATTATGAACTAGCTTTTAAAAAATATGTTTTACTTCTAATCTTTTGCAGGCCAATGCCTGATCTTACTGCATATGACCAGTATGCCGCTCACTGTGTGACTATGATAACACCCAAACTGCGTAAAGTAGGCCCCCTTTGTCTCAGTTTTGCTTTCTGCAATTTCAGTTACCTATGGTCACTTGCAGTTCGAACATATTAAATGGAAATTTCCAGAAATAAGCAACTCGTAAGTTTTAAATTGTGTGCCACTCTAAGCAGTGTGATGAAATCTCACCTCCAACTCCATCCGGCCTGGGATGTGAATTGTCTTTTTATCAAGCATCTCTGCACAATATATCCTGTCCGCCCCATCAGTCACTTAGTAGCCAGCTTGGTGATCAGATCGATTGGAGTGGCATTGCAGTTTGTGTTCATGTATTTTACTTAATAATGGCCCCAAAGCCCAAGAGTAGTAATGCTGGCATATTATAATTGTTCTGCTTTATTATTAGTTACTAGTTATTGCTGTTAAATCTTTTACTGTGCCTAATTTAGAAATTAAACTTTACAAACTTTATAAACTTTCTTTTATTGTGCCTAATTTATAAATTAAACTTTATCATAGTGCATGACATACATGTATAAATGGGAAAAAAACAGTACAGTCATGTATTGCATAATGACATTTTGGTCAATGATGGACTCATAAGATAATAGAGCTGGAAAATTTCTATCACCTAGTGACATCATAGCTGTCCTAACATTATAGTGCAAAGCATTACTCCCCTCTTTATGGCGATGCTGGTGTAAACCAACCTACTGGATTGCAAGTCATAGGAAAGCGAACAAGTAATGTCCTAGGCCTTCACATTCACTGCCCACTCACTGACTCACCCACAACGGCTTCCAATCCGGCAAGCTCCATTCATGATAAATGCCCTATACAGGTATATCGTGTTTAATGTTTTCTACTGTATTTCACTGTACCTTTTCTATGTTTAGATACACAAATACTTACCATTGTATTAAAATTTGTCTGCAGTATTCAGGACAGTAACATGCTACATAGAGTTGTAGCCTAAGGGCAATAGCCTATACCATATAGCCTAGGTATGTGGTAGGCTGTACCATCTAGGTTTGCGCAAGTACACACCATGATGTTTTCACAAAGATAAAATCACCTACCAATCCATCCCTCAGAATGTATCTCTGTTGTTAAGCAATACACGGCTGTGTATAGACATATTAAGTTGGTGCAAAAGTAATTGCGGTTTCTGCCATCAAAGTGACAAAAATCGCAATTACTTTTGCACCAACCATGTTACTACACTGAATACTGTAGGCAATTGTAACACAATGGTAAGTATTTGTGTATCTAAACATAGAAAAGGTACAGTGAAATACAGTAGAAAACATTAAAAATGGTATACCTGTATAGGGCATTTATCATGAATGGAGCTTGCAGGATTAGAAGTTGCCGTGGGTGTCAGTGAGTGAGTGGGGAGTAAATGTGGAGGCCTAGGACATTACTTGTTCGTTTTCCTATGACTTGCAACCCAGTGGGTTGGTTTACACCAGCATCGTCACAGTGCTGAAGGTGGCTCACACTAGCTGGCAGGGGCCAGTTGTTACCAGTAGGATTTGATACTATTGACAGTTTCAGGCATCAGTCGGGCTCTTGAAATATACACTTGCAGATAACTGGCGTCTACTGTATTCCCTGTTTAATAAAACCAGTTAATTAACTATATGCTTGGTTGTCACAGCAATGTCAGCTGGCTATAAGTATCCTTTTAATGCTTACTCTCAATTTCTGTATTTATTTTGTTACACACTGGAAACACTTAGTGGACTAGCACTGGTTTGAGGATTAATTACCCTTCGAGAGACACTGGCCTAGGCATTATCACAGGCTGAGTTCTACATCCTTAAATTAAAACTAATGGACCATGAGGAACTGGAGAGGCCTAAGGCAGTTTTAGGAGACTCGAATGGAGACTCTTGCAATGTGGCAGGAGCTGTACCATGTCCTTCCAGAACTTGTGCTCTAGGCCAGGCCTGGACCTTCCACTGAGCAGCTGCACTGAATCTCAGATGAAGGCGACTTTAAAACAGAAAACAATGGATGATCCCAGGAAGCAACTGCAGTGGAGAAGGAATGCTTCTTGAACTTCAGCTTCTGAACCTTCTTGGGGAAATTAAGTTAATCTTGTAAAGTGCCACTTTGCATATCTGAAGACAAATAAAGGTGGCATAGGGATGGTAAATACCTTGCACTTGGATTTGTTTTAATAATTAGTCATAGTGACACCTAGGTGATAGATAATGTGATGGCTTACCCAGCAACCAGCTCCAATTACAGAAATAACAGAAGGAAATTTTAGCTTCACAAACTGAAAAGAAATAGTTCATTTACTCGATGCATCAACAGTCATTTATTGAGCCAGGTATTTGTAATGCAAGAGCACAACTTGCCTAAAAATTAATGTTGAGAATAGTGGTTAAGGGTCCTGTTTGCTTATAGAAAACCATTTAAACCAGACTATAGTTGAATGAAAATAAGTAAGCTCTCTTTTTCTCTTTTTTATGATTCCATGGGTCAGATCAAATTGACTGCGCAGAACATTGCTTACTCTTGAAATTCCAAACTCTTGACATTTCAAGTTCAAATGCTGTTGGGTTTTTCCTGCCCTTCTTAGGACAGTCAGTAGAAAAAATGGGGTTTCCCCGGATTTCCTTGGTCTTGTAGGTGCAGTAATATGAGTACCTCATAGGAAGGACTACAGAGAAGCAACGATTCCAGATGGAGGAAGAGTTTGGAATGTGAAAGAAGGGTGTCATTAGCTGATGATGATTCATTGGGGTTTGAAGTAGGAACACGTGTTTAGTGAGCAATATTGGAATTTTTGTAGTAAGAGCTTACAGAGGTGACTGGGAGTGAGTCATGAGATCTCTTGGTAAAGGCAAAATAGTGTGATGAGAGCCAGAAGCACTGGATCAGGTGCTCCCAATGGGAAGTTGTAATGAAGAGTGAGGCAGGATTGCATAAGCAGAAAAGGAGAAAGAGAGCAATGCTCTTGTGAAAAGGGAGGTGAAGTGCAATACAGACTGCAGCTCCATCAGTCAGAGGGTTGAAATTTCACACATGAAGGCTCATTTTGATATGTTCACATTTATGTGGCAAGGGCTCCAAAAGGGAGGTCCTAAATACATCTTTTCAGAATAACTCCAGCAAAGACTGATATTTACATGTTGTTTCTCCGGTTGGGAAATGTAATAGAGGCAGGGGCATATACAGGTTTTCTGGGGCCTAAACCTTAAAATTTGAGGGTACCTCAGGGGAAAAAAAGGGAACAATTTAAAATATTAAATTGGGTAGAGAAAATTTTTTAAAATTATCCATTTTAAAAAGCTAACACATGCTACAAATTATAGAAAAAAAACAGTATTTTTTTTAACTTTAAACATATGCAGGTTTGCTATATAGGCAAACTCGTGTCTTGGGGGTTTGTTGTCCAGATTATTTTGTCACCCAGGCACTAAGCCTAGTATTCAATAGTTATTCTTTTCTGCTCCTCTCCCTCCTGCCACCCTCCACCCTCAAGTAGGCCTCAGTGTCTGTTGTTCCTTTCTTTGAGTCCTCATTTAGCTCCCACTTATAAGTAAGGATATGCGGTATTTAGTTTTCTGTTCCTGTGCTAGTTTGATAGGAATAATAGCCTCCAGCTCCATCCATGTGCCAATAAAAGACATAATCTTGTTCTTATTCCTTTTTATGGCTACATAATGTACATCATTCCATGGCGTATATGTACACATTTTCCTTATCCAATCTGTCATTGATGAGCATTTAGGTTGATCCCTTGTCATTGCTATCGTAAAGAGTGCTGCAATGAACATTCACATGTATGTCTTTATAGTAGAATTATTTATATTGTTCTGGGTGTAGACCCAGTAATAGGATTGCTGGGTCAAATGGTATTTCTGTTTTTAGCTCTTTGAGGAAGTGCCACACTTCTTTCCACAATGGTTGAACTTATTTACATTCCCACCAAGAGTGCATAAGTGTTCCCTTTTTTCCACAACCTCTCCAGCATCTTTTATTTTTTGACTTTTTATTAATGGTCATTATGACTGGTGTGAGGTGATATCTCATTGTGGTTTTGATTTGCATTTCTCTAATGATCAGTGATATTGAGCTTTTTTCATATGCTTGTTGGCCAGATGTGTGTCTACTTTTAAAAAATGTCTGTTCATGTCCTTTGCCCACTTTTTTTTTAAAATTTTACTTTAAGTTCTGGGATACATGTACAGAACATGCAGGTTTGTTATGTAGGTATACATGTGCTATGGTGGTTTGCTGCACCTATTAACCCATCATCTAGGTTTTAAGCCCCACATGCATTATATATTTGTCATAATGCTCTCCCTCCCCTTTCCCTTTCCCCCAACCCCTGACAGGTCCCAGTGTGCGATATTCCCCTCCCTGTGTCCATGTGTTCTCATTGTTCAACTCCCACTTATGAGTGAGAACATGTGGTGTTTGGTTTTCTGTTCCTGTGTTAGTTTGCTGAGAATGATGGTTTCCAGCTTCACTCATGTTCCTGCAAAGGACACGAACTCATTCTTTTTTATGGCTGCATAGTATTCCACAGAGGATCAAATGGGAGTATATGTGCCACATTTTCTTTATCCGGTGTATTACTGATGCCTTTACCCACTTCTTAATGGGGTTGTTTGTTTTTCTCTTGTAAATTTCTTTAAGTTTCTTACAGATGCTTGATATTAGACCTTTGTCAGATGCATAGTTTGCAAATATTTTCTCCCATTCTGCAAATTGTCTGTTTACTCTGTTGATAGTTTCTTTTGCCATGCAGAAGCTCTTAAGTTTAATTAGATCCAATTTGTCAATTTTTGCTTTTGTTGCAATTGCTCTTCGTCATGAAATTTTTTGCTCATTCTTATATCCAGAATGGTATTGCCTAGGTTGTCTTCCAAAGTTCTCATTGTTTAGGGTTTTACATTTAAATCTTTAATCCATCTTGAGTTGATTTTTGTATATGGCATAAGGAAGGGGTCCAGTTTCAATCTTTTGTATATGGATAGCCAGTTATCTTAGCCTTATTTACTGAATAGGGAATTATTTCCCATTGCTAGTTTTTGTCAGCTTTGTCAAAGATCAAATGGTTGTAGGTGTGCAACCTTTTCTCTGGGCTCTCTATTCTGTTCCATTGGTCTATGTGTCTCTTTTTGTACCAGTACCATGGTGTTTTGATTACTGTAGCCCTGAAATATCATTTGAAGTCGGGTGATGTGATGCTTTGAAGAACAATATTTTTACTTGTCAATCTTATCCCTATACTTTTTTTTTTGCATATTTGCATTGCATTTTCTTTGATTACCCCTTCACATGACAATGATTGTGTAATTTGATTTCCTATAGTGAGAACAAGATAATACTTTCCTCTAGCCTCTAGCATGGTTAATTAAAAATTTTCATTGATACTTTCAGAAAGTTTTGTTTTATTACTTTCTCAGTAATATCATGCAAACTTTTAGGACTGTTGACAAATTTAGAAAGATTTCTATCAAATGTCTTTATCTATAAACTTTCTGGAAGAATGTTCCCCAGACTAACTGGTAGTTCCATACATTTCAGCTTCACTTTTCTCCCGGTTTGTACATAGTCTGAAGGCCTAACGCAATCATATATGTTCAAGTCATAATCTCAACTCCAATCCTTCACTTTTGTTCCAGAAATAAGAAAAACAGATATTGTTTATAGTCTTATAGTCATTTTGGGATATGACTTTACGGTCTTACAGTCATTTTGGGATATGGCCAACTTATTTTCCTGTCTCTATATCTCTATATGCCTCTATATCTATCTAGATATATACAAAGATATATCTATCTGGATATATACAAAGATATGTCTATCTAGAGAGATATACACAAAGATATATCTGTATAGACATGGATAGATAGATTGAAATATACATTTTTGTATATATATATATATATAAAACTGTCTATATCTATTATATAATTACTTATATCGGTATCTATCTAGAGTGACCTAGAGAGATAGTAGGTAGATAGCTATAGATATTTATCTATATCCCACTAAAACCCCTTAGAAACGTACTCCCAGCTCAACTTCCCCTTAACCATATATAGAAAATGCTCTTGGCCATTCTGTCACCCATCATGAGTTGAAGTTTTATAAGGGGGAAGTTAAAATGAAAACAGACAGCGGTCTTAACTCGCTCCTGTTTTTAGTTTTGTAAATTGTATAGAGACATATGACCACATGAACACATTGCCAGAGCCCCTGCCAGGTCTTTGGAAGATGCCTGTGCAAATAAGGGGCCCTGATGTTTTGCTTCCTTAGCTTCACAGTCAATCTGTGAATGGTGACAACGGTAGGAGAGTTTTCCCCAAAAATGTCAAGAGTAGAGAAACCTACCCTGTCATATGAAAGAGAAGCAGCTTTAGCTTCCTGCAGCTTCCTTCCTCATTCCCAAAAGAGTAAAGTAAAAGAGGAGGTTATGGGAGGAATAACCCACACTTTCAGAGCCTTTCAGGGCAAGCAAAACCTGCAATGAGAGGCTGCTCACACAAAAGCAGTGAGTCTGGGATCACTGCCACTGTGGTGACAGTAGTAGCAGCAAAGGTGCAAGGAGAAAGAAATTGAGAATTGTGCTGCTATAAACATTCACGTGCAAGTATCTTTTTTCATATAATTACTTCTTTTCCTCTGGGTAGATACCCGGTAGTGAAATTTTGGATCAAACGGGAGTTCTACCTTTAGTTCTTTAAGGAATCTCCACACTGTTTTCCACAGTGATTGTACTAGTTTATGTTCCCACCAACAGGATAGAAGTGTTCCCTTTTCACTACATCCACACCAACGTCTATTTTTTTTTATTATGACTATTCTTGCAGGAGTAAGGTGGTATTGCATTGTGGTTTTGATTTGCATTTCCCTGATCATCTCAATAGATGCAGAAAATCGTTTGAAAATCCAGCGTCCCTCTATGATTAAAACTCTCAGCAAAATTGGCACAGAAGGGACATACCTCAATGTAGTAAAAGCCATCTACGACAAATCCACAGCTAACATAATGCTGAATGGGGAAAAGTTGAAAGCATTCCCTCTGAGAACTGGAACAAGACAAAGATGCCCACTCTCACCACTTCTATTCAATGTAGTACTGGAAATCTTAGAACAATCAGACAAGAGAAAGAAATAAAGGGTATCCAAATTGGTAAAGAGGAAGTCAAACTGTAGCTGTTTGCTAATGATATGATTGTATACCTAGAAAATCCTAAAGACTCCTCCAAATAGCTCCTAGAACTAATACATAAATTCAGCAAAGTTTCAGGATACAAAATTAACATACATAAATCAGTAGCTCTTCTACACACCAACAGGAACCAAGCTGAGAGTCAAATAAAGAACTCAATCCCTCTTACAATAGCTGCAAAAAAATAAAAAATACTTAGGAATATACCCAACCAAGGAAGTGAAAGACCTCTACAAGGAAAACTACAAAACAATTTTGAAAGATTTTATAGCTAACACAAACAAATGGAAACACATCCCATGTTCACGGATGGGTAGAATCAATATTGTGAAAATGACCATACTGCCAAAAGCAATCTACAAATTCAATGCAATTCCCATCAGAATACCACCATTATTCTTCACAGAACTAGGAAAAAACAATCCTAAAATTCATATAACCAAAAAAGAGCCTGCATAACCAAAGCAAGACTAAGCAAAAGAAAACAAACAAACAAACAAAAAAAACAAATCTGGAGACATCACATTACCTGACTTCAAACTATACTATAAGGCCATAGTCACTAAAACAGCATGGTACTGGTATAAAAATAGACACATACACCAATGGAACAGAACAGAAAACCCACCAGTAAACACAAATACTTAAAGCCAACTGCTCTTTGACAAAAGAAACAAAAACATAAAGTGGAGAAAGGACGTCCTGTTCAGCAAATGCTGCTGGGATAATTGGCAAGTCACATGTAGGAGAATGAAAGAAGATCCTCATCTCTCACCTTACAGAAAAATCAACTCAAGATGGATCAAGGACCTAAACCTAAGACCTGAAAGTATAAAAATTCTAGAAGATAATGTCAGGAAAACCCTTTTAGACGTTGGCTTAGGCAAAGACTTTATGACCAAGAACCCAAAAGCAAATGCAACAATAGCAAAGATAAATAGGTGGGACTTAATTAAACTAAAGAGCTTCTGGACAGCTAAAGGAGCCATCAACAGAGTAAACAGACAATCCAGAGGATGGGAGAAAACCTTCACAATCTATCCATCCGACAAATAACTAATATCAAGGAACTCAAACAAATTAGCAAAAAAACAAACAACAAAGAGTCCCATCAAAAAGTGGGCTAAGGACATGAATAGACAATTCTCAATAAAAGATATACAAATGGCCAACAAACATCTGAAAAAATGCTCAACATCACTAATGATCAGGGAAATGTCTTTATATATATTTGGGCATTTTCCTTTACCCTGAACTTCTTAATCAAGAGTATCTTTTTTGTTGTTGTTGTTGTCACTGTATATATTTTAGTGTCAACTAAAATATTTAATATATATTTAATAATAAATATTTAATATATATTTTACTGTCAACTAAACTAAATATGCATATATTTAGTTCCAAACATACACACTTATTAAGATTTTGATTAGGATTATAATACATCTATAGGTCAATATCTTTACATGCTCGGTCTTCTAATTCATGATCACAATTATTTCTCCATTTACTTACTTGTGCACTGACATCTTTCACGTATATTTTACTTTTCTTATAGAGTTTTTTTTCCATTCTTGGTGAGATTTATAATCAGCTACTAACACTTCTTATGCTACCATAAATTATGTAGTACCATTTTCTAATTTTTCTGTTTGTTTGCTGAGTTACATAACTGGAGTCGTGTTTTATATATAATTTGGCATCTAGAAAAGTTGCTTACGTCCCTTATTAATACAACAGATTCTTTTGCTTTTTCCATTTGCTTTCACCTTCTCAGCTTTTTCTTGACTAGTCTAACCAGACATTTGTATTTTTCTTGTTCAGTCTTTTAAAAATCCAACTTCCACTTGTATTCATCTCCTTCATTATATATATGTTATTTATATTATTAATTTCCACTGTTTGCTACACTATGTCCTTTCTTCTTCCTTCATAGAAAGAAGTATTGTGGGTTTTATTTTCTACTTTTAATATATATTTTAATA
>NW_016803311.1:4161661-4164965 GCF_001698545.2 Rhinopithecus bieti
TATTCTCTATATATTTACTATTATCAAATAAATTATCTAGTAGTTAGACTTAATCATTTTTATCCTTTCAACTTAGTCATGTTTATCCTTTCAACTTAATCATTTTATCCTCTCAACTTTGATTTGATATAATCATTTTTATCCTTAACTTAATCATTTTTATCCTTTCAACTTTCTAATATTAATATCTAAGACTATAAGTTTCCAAGAAGTACAGCTTTAGCTGCACCCTACAAGTGTTAATATATAGGATTTTTATTATCCTGCATATTAAAAATTTAGTTAAATGGTTTAAATTTTAATTCAACTTTTTTTGACCCATAGATGATATAGACATGTTTTGTTAAACACTAAATGTGTGAAGTTATTCCCCCTTTTAGTCTGCTTTGTTTTTTTTTTTTTAAGTTTCTGGCTTAAGAGCACTGAGGTTAGAAGATATGCCATGTATGATTTCAATCCTTTGATGTGTATTTCAATTTTCTTTACTGACCATTGTATAGTCTATTTTGCAAATGTTCTGCAAATGTTCTAAATGTATTTGAAAAGAAGGTGTGTTTTGCAATTATTGGATAGAATGGTCTACATGTATTAGATTGGTGAAAAGTAATTGCTGTTTTGTCATTGTTTTAATGTCAAAACTGCAATTACTTTTGCACCAGCCTAATATCAAAATTTTCATTATGCTTGCATTAGTCTGTTTTCATACTGCTATAAAGAACTGCTTGAGATTGGGTAATTTATAAAGGAAAGAGGTTTAATTGACTCACAGTTCGGCATGACTAAGGAGGCCTCAGGAAACTTATAATCATGGCAGAAGGTGAAGGGGAAGCAAGGCACCTTCTTCACAGGCAGCAGGAAGGAGACATGCTGAATGAAGGAGGAAGAACCTCTTATGAAACCATCAGATCTTGTGAGAACTCACTCACTATCCTGAGAACGGCATGGGGAAAACCACCCCCATGATTCAATTACTCCTACTGATCTCTCCCTTGACAGATAGGGATTATGGGGATTATAATTCAAGATGAGATTTGGGTGGAACTAAGCCTAATTATATCAAAGCTGTAAATATTTTGTCTGATTTTTAATATTAATTATGAGAAAAACGTGTTGAAGTCTAGTGCTCTGATTGTAGAATTGTTCTTTTCTCCTTATAATTCAATTAATTTTATGTCATGCATTTTGAAGTCATGTTTTAGGGAGATACAAAATAATATCTACAAGTATATCTATTTGAATTGTACCTTTTGTCCTAACAACTTGATCCTCTTTCTCCCAAGCAATTATTGCAGCTTTATAGTCTATCTTGTGTGATATTAATAAAGTGACATTAGCTTCCTTTTAGTTGGTTTACTTGATATATTTTTTCCATTCTTTTACTTTCACCTTGTCTAAATCATTATGTGTTAGATCTATTTCTAATAAATTGCATATAATTAGATTCTTTTTAAAAATTCAATATGGCAATCTTTGTCTTTTACAGTGCATTTAATTCATTTTTATTTAATGCAACTGCTGATATACTTGAATTTATACCTATAATTCAAGTTTTCTTTTTGTATTATTAATTATTTATTCTTTTTTTCTCTATTAGTATAGAAACTATATACTATACGATATTTTAAGATAGTTATTCTGTAAATTTCTACAGGTACACTTAACTAATCAAAGTCTGAATTTAACAAATATTTTTAACCTTCTCTGGGACATTTCAAGAACCATAGGAGATTTTGCTTCATTTTATCATCTCCCTATTTTGTGTTATTGTCTTTTCTATTTTAATACTTTTTAAAACTCTAGAGATATTATTTTATTCAATCAGTGGTCTTCTAGCTTTGCATCCTCATTGCCACTTTATTTTGCTCTTTATTTCTTCATTTTTCTCAGACCTTCCAGATGGAATTGCTTTCCTCTGGTTCTGAGATATATTTTTTACAGTTGCCTTGAGTGTGGATCTACTGGTGGCAAACTCTCTCGGTTTTTGTCTTCTAAGAACTGTCTGGTAAATAATGAAATTAAGGCAGAAATCAAGAAGTTCTTTGAAACTAATGAGAACAAAGATACAGCATACCATAATCTCTGGGACACAGTTAAGGCAGTGTTAAGAGGGAAGTTTATATTAATAGAACACACAAATCAAAAAGTTAGAAAGATCTCAACTTAATAACCTAACATCATAGCTAAAAGAATTAGAGAACCAATGGTAAACCAACCTCAAAGCTAACAAAAGAGAAGAAATAATCAAAATCAGAGCTGAACCAAAAGAGACTGTCACACACACACACACACACACACACACACACACAAATTAAAAAGATTAGCAAATCTAGGAGCTGGTTTCCTGGAGAAATTAATAAGATACACCTCTATGCACCCCTACACACACAAACTAGAAAATCTAGAAGAAATAGATAAATTCCTGGACACATCCACCCTCTCATGACTGAACCAGGAAGAAATTAAATCTCTTAACAGATCAATAATGAGCTCCAAAATTGAATCAGTAATAAACAGCCCACCAACCAAAAAAAGCCCAAGGCTAGAGGGATTCATAGATAAATTCTACCAGATCTACAGAGAAGAGCTGGTATCATTCCTACTGAAACTATTCCAAAAAATTGAGGAGGAGGAGGGACTCCGCTCCAAATCATTCTATGAGTCTAGCATCATCTTGATACCAAAACTTGGCAGAAACAGAAGGAAAAAAAAAAAAAAAAAAACCTCACACCAATATCCTTCATGAACATTGAGCAAAAATCCTCAACAAAGACGATTCTTAAGTCAAACCTTGAGGCTAGAGGAACAGCTCCAGTCTCCAACTCCCAGCGCAAGCGACACAGACCGGTGATTTCTGCATTTTCGACTGAGGTACTGGGTTCATCTCACTAGGGAGTGCTGGACAATCGGTGCTGGTCAGCCGCTGCAGCCCGACCAGCGAGAGCTGAAGCAGGGCGAGGCATTGCCTCACCTGGGAAGTGCAAGGGGAAGGGAATCCCTTTTCCTAGCCAGGGGAACTGAGACACACAACACCTGGAAAATCGGGTAACTTCCACCCCAATACTGCACTTTAAGCAAACGGGCACACTAGGAGGTTATATCCCACACCTGGCCGGGAGAGTCCCACGTCCACGGAGCCTCCCTCACTGCTAGCACAGCAGTCTGCGATCTAATCGCAAGGCAGCAACGAGGCTGGGGAAGGGGCACCTGCCATTGCTGAGGCTTAAGTAGGTAAACAAAGCTGCTGGGAAGCTCGAACTGGGTGGAGCTCACAGCAGCTCAAGGAAACCTGCCTGTCTCTGTAGAC
>NW_016803311.1:4166821-4172177 GCF_001698545.2 Rhinopithecus bieti
TCCTTTGTAGGGACATGGATGCAGCTGGAAACCATCATTCTTAGCAAACTATCACAAGAACAGAAAACCAAACACCGCATGTTCTCACTCATAGGTGGGAACTGAACAATGAGATCACCTGGACTCGGGAAGGGGAACATCACACACCAGGGCCTATCATGGGGAGGGGGGAGGGGGGAGGGATTGCATTGGGAGTTATACCTGATGTAAATGACGAGTTGATGGGTGCAGCACACCAATATGGCACAAGTATACATATGTAACAAACCTGCACGTTATGCACATGTACCCTAGAACTTAAAGTATAATAATAAAAAAAAAATCCTCAACAAAATACTAGCAAACCAAATCCAACAGCATATCCAAAAGCCAATCCACCACGATTAAATAGGCTGTATCTCTGAGATGCAAGGTTGGTTTAACATATACAAATCAATAAATGTGATTCATCACATAAACAGAAGTAAAGACAAAAACCATAAGATCATCTAAATAGATGTAGAAAAGGCTTTTGATAAAATTCAACACCCCTTCATGTTAAAAACTCTTAATAAACTAGGTATTGAAGAAACATACCTCAAAATAATAACAGCCATCTATGACAGACTCACAGCCAACATCATACTGAATGGGCAAAAACTGAAAACATTCCCCTTGAAAACTGGTAGAAGGCAAGGATGCCCTCTCTCACCACTCCTATTTTACATAGTATTAGAAGTCCTGGCCAGAGCATTCAAGCAAGAGAAAGAAAAAAGGACATCCTAATAGAAAGCCATCCAAATAACTGGCTATCCCTGTTTGCAGCTGACATAATTCTACACGTAGAAAACCCCACAGTCTCAGCCCAAAAGCTCAGTAAGCTCTTAAACAATCTCAGCAAAACTTCAGGATGCAAAATCAATGTACAAAAGTCACTAGCATTCCTATAAACCAGTAACAGCCAAGTTGAGAGCCAAATCAGGAACAAAATCTCATTCTCAATTGCCACAGAATAATACAATATCTAGGAATACAGCTAACCAGGGAGGTGAAAGATGTCTACAGTGAGAATTAGAAACACTGCTCAAGGAAATCGGAGATAACACAAACAAATGGAAAAACATTCCATTCTCATGGATAGGAAGAATCAATATCATTACAATGACCATAATGCCAAAAGCAATTTATAGATTCAACGCCATTCCTATCAAACTATCAATAATTTTTTTTTTTCACAGAACTAGAAAAAACTGTTTTAAAGTTCATATGGAACCAAAAAAAGAGCGTAAATTGCCAAGGCAATCCTAAGCAAAAAGCTGGAGGCATTGTACTACTGGACTTCAAACTATGCTACAGGGCTACAGAAACCAAAACAGCATGGACTGGTACAAAAACAGACACACAGATCAATGGAATAAAATAGAGAACCCAGAAATAAAGCTTCACACTTATGACATCTGATCTTTGACAAAGCTGACAAACATTGGGAAAAGGACTCCCTGTTCAGTAAATGGTGCTGGGATAACTGGCTAGCTATGTGCGGAAGATTGAAACTGGACCCCTTTCTTACATCATATACAAAAATCGACTCAAGTTGGATTAAAGACTTAAAAGTAAAACTCAAAACTAAGCTATAAATACCTTGGAAAACAACCTAGGCAAAAGCATCTGGACATGGGAACTGGCAAAGATTTGATGAAGAAAATGCCAAAAGCAATTGCAACAATAGCAAAAAATTGACAGATTGTATCTAATTAAACTTAAGAGCTTCTGCACAATGAAAGAAACTGTCAACAGAGTGCAGAGAATAGGAGAAAATATTTGCAAACTATGCATCTGAAAAAGGTCTAATATCTAGCATCTCTAAGGAACTTAAACAAATTTACAAGAAAAAACCAACCTCATTACAAAGTGGGCAAATGACATGAACAGACACTTTTCAAAAGAAGGCATACAAGGGGCCAACAAGCATATGAAGAAAAGCTCAATATCACTGATTACTAGAGAAATGCAAATCAAAACCACAATGAGATACCATCTCACACCAGTCAGGATGGCTATTATTAAAAAGCCAAAAAATAACAGATGCTGGCAAGGTTGTGAAGAAAAAGGAACACTTAATACACTGTTGGTGAGAGTGTAAATAAGTTCAACCATTGTGGAAAGCAGTGAGGCACTTCCTCAAAGAACTAAAAGCAGAACTACCATTTGACCCAGCAATTCTGTTATTGGATATATACCCAGAAGAATATAAATTGTTGCATCATAAAGGCACTTGCATGCATATGTTCACTGCAATGCTATTCACAATAGCAAAGACATAGAATCTACCTAAGTGCCCATCATTTGTGGACTAGATAAAAAAATGTGATACACATACACCATGGAATACTATGCAGCCATGAAAAATAACAAGATTGGCCAATTGCTGCGGTTCATGCCTGTAATCCCAGCACTTTGGGAGGCTGAGATGGGTGGATCACGAGGTCAAGAGATCGAGACCATCCTGGCCAACGTGGTGAAACCCTGTCTCCACTGAAAATACAAAAATTAGCTGGGTGTGGTGATGCATGCCTGTAGTCCCAGCTATTTGGGAGGCTGAGACAGGAGAATTGCTTGAACCTGGGAGGTGGAGGTTGCAATGAGTCGCGATCACACCACTGAGCTCCAGCCTGGCAACACAGCAAGATTCCATCTCAAAAAAAAAAAAAAAAAAAAAAAAAGGACAGGAACATGGATGGAACTGAAGGCCATTATGCTTAGCAAAGTAATACAGGAACAGAAAACCAAATACATGTTCTCACTTACAGGTGGGAGCTAAATGATGAGGACACATGGACATATGGACATAAAGAAGAGAACAACAAATACTGGGGCCTACTTGAGGTTGGAGGGTGGGAGGAGAGAGAAGCCAATAATAATAATAATAAATAAATAAATAACAATAACTTTTGGGTATTAGACCTAGTACCTGGGTGACAAAATAATCTGTACAACAAATTCCTGTGACAGGAGTTTACTTATGTAACAAATCTGCACATGTACCCCGATCCTAAAATAAAATTTTTAAAACTGTCTTCATTGCATTCTCCCTGAAAGGTATTTTAATGAATATAGAATTATAATGTGATAGTGGTTTTCTCTCAGCACATTCCAACTAATATTCTATTATCTTCTCACTTCCATTAATGCCGTTGGGATGAAAGCTATGAGACCAACTGTACCTCCTTTAAAATTAATCTTTGCTTCTGGCTGTTATTTTTACCAACTTCTCTTTTAATTTTATATTTTGCAGTTTCACTGGAAATTTTTATCCTATTTTACATTTGTTGAGATTTTCGTATTTGTGTTTTCATCACTTCTGGAAAACTTTTAGTTAGTATCAGATATTGGGATTTAAAATCCTCTGTTTTACTACTTCAAGATCTCTGATTTAATATTTGTTAAATCACCTCCTTCTCTTTTCTATATTTCTTCATCTCGATTCCAATTTTCTAACTTTTCAAAAATCTGTGCTGCATTCTGGACTATTACTTTTGAACTATCTCCAATTCACAAATTCTCTTTTCAGTTGAGTCTAACCTACTGTAAAATCCATATATTTAGTTTTCAATTTTGCTTATTGTGCTTCTCATTTTAGAAGTTACTTTTCTTTCTGCAAACCTACTTTGTCATTACTCAAAGTTTCTATTTCCTGAACAAAATTTTAATTTTGTCTCTTATTTTTTAAACCATATATGTTAAATCTGTTGGGCATCAGTGAGGTCTTTCTGGAGACAATTTTTCTTTCTGAATTTTGTTTATGATACCTAGTTTCCTTGAACAGTTCACAAAGAAATATGTGAACTACTTATTTTCCTGGAAATTTATTTGTGGAAGTTATTTGAGGTCTAGAATTAAGGTAATGTGTGATGTGTGTGTGTGTGTGTGTATGTATATATGTGTATGTATATGCATACACACACATACACACACCTATATATATTCTGAAAGGAATCTCTGGATTAGAAAACAAGAGCATTTATTACCCACAAGGTATCTTTGTACCTGCAACCCAATTCTCAATAGGGTGATGTAATAAGGGTTAGACATTCACCTGTGCATGCAGTGGGATTGTACCATAGGAGAGGATCACTGAAATTATGAGACTTGGAGCTTATATAGGGTGGGAGAGAGAAAGCTTTACTCTGAAGTATAAACGAATCTTCTCTGGGGAAGAGAGGGAAGATTTTAGTTTTTACCTTCATAGGATATAGAAATGTAAGCAAAGGGCTTCTAGGGAGACAAATTTCTAAACCTTTGCAGAACAATATCGTGTTGCTTCCATGGCAGCTCTGGTGTTAAATTAGTCTTTAACTATTTTGCCAGTGCTTTTTGCCCAGAAAGCCTGCACCACACAGAAATGTAAAACTATTCACAGAAAATTGTTTTCCAACAGGTGGTCCTCCCCAGAGCTTAGCACCCTTTGCTTGCACCAAGTACCTCAGGTTATAGGCAATCTAGCACCCATTTAACCTCATCTAAGTTAAATTAATAGCTTGAGGTATATTGAGCCACTCAGATAACATATATTCACAAATTTGAAAGAGAAAAAATACTTGTTTTATGTTATCTCAGAGATAAATCCCCCCTCCCTCGTGAGTTCTCAGTGCCAAAGTAAATTTTCTTGTATCCTGGGAAGTGAGTGGGGTAGCGTAGCACAGATTTAACTCTGAGCTTTCTCTTCCCTGTTCATAATCTGCAAGGGTCTGAGTAATGAAGTTTAAGTTTGTCAGGTTCAGCAAATGTCACCAGGGTCAAAGTGGTTATAGTGCTATGCTTACTGTCATTTCTCTTTAACTAGGAGATTAGCCTATCTTGCCTGCTCTTTGACATTTTAAGATGATTTACCATATTTAAAATCTATCATTTTAATTATTCTAATGGAAGAGTTGAATATACCGTTTTACTAGCAGGTCTGCTTATACACCTCCTAGGCATCTCTGAAATACACTTAACTCTTCCTGTTTCTTCTTCCATCTCTCCAGTTCAAGTTCCCACCAGTTCTTACCTGAAGTGCTGCAATAGTCCCTCTCTGTGTTTTCTAAATCTACAAATATGATACACTTAGTTCTACAGACTCTAGTCAGATTTATAAAAGCATTTATGTTTATATATATTACATATGTGTATATATTTGATTATATTTATATGTGTTTATATACATACTACATGTTCATGATATATATTTTCCACATACATATTAATGTTTACATATTATATATAATATACATATTAATATATGTATATGTAATACATATATTACATATAATGTAATATTAATATATAATATTAATACATATAATATGCAATACATATATTACATATAAATATTAAT
>NW_016803311.1:4172811-4197043 GCF_001698545.2 Rhinopithecus bieti
TATTACATATACATATTAATAAATGTACATGTAATACATATGTCATATATAAACATATAATCAAATATATAATGTAATATAAATAGATAATATAAAATATAAAATATATAAATATAATCAAATATTTGAATATACTCAAATGTATGCGTTTGATTATATATATTTGATTATATCATCCCCCCATATCCCAAACCCTTCACCAGCTTCTCGTTATTCACAAGAATAACGACTACATATAACTATTTGGTTTGACTCCATTTTCTCCCAAGATGCTCCAGAACCACTGTTTCTTTGGCTTCTGTACCCTGCCAGGCTGGCCTATATTCAACGTCTTGTGTACCTCATATTCCATGCTTTTTTCTGACATGGAAGCTTTGAATGTGCCTTTCCCTCTGCCTGCAATGCTATGCTTCCTGCTCCACTCCCACTTAGCTCTTCCTCTGTTCAACTGTTACTTCCTTAGGGACTTTCTCAGACCTCTTTTTCTTATCAAGTCCTTTTGTCATTGACCCTCAGGGTATCACTTGCTTTCTTTTCTGGGCATTTTTTACAGCTGTAATTATGTGTCTATTTTCTTTGCCTATCTTCCCGTAGGCTCTAAGCTGCATTAGGGCAGAACCACATCCGTTGGGATCACCATTACAGCTAGTCCGTAACATCAGCGCAACTCTGGTACTTGGGTCATTGAAGGTAGTAAATACAAAAAAAACTAAATAAGTAAAAGAATGCATTTTATGTGCAATGTTGATTATATCTTGTATATTATCACGGTGAAATCCTCTATGGAGAGTTACCATATGATACACTTGTGAGATAGCCAAAGGAAGAGTAAAAGTATGTAGAAAATATTGTCTATGATATTTTTGTGTTAAATCTAACAGATTACTGGCCCATTAGGTCAAAGATCTCACATTCTTCAAAAATGTTAGTTTTCTTTAATAACACATGATGATTTTAGATGACAGCGTAGGTAATTCATTCTAAGAAGAGGTAATGTGAAATGATAAAGGGCTGTACAAATGATGGGGCTTCAGATCCTGTAAATCCTGATATGAACAGTGTCATAATGAAGTTGTTTTCTAATACTCTTGACAGAAACTAAAACTAGGAAAGAAAATGGCTTCTCTCATGATGTATTCTCTATGATAATGTATTTTCTATGATGATGTATATTAGAATTTTCTTCTTTTTAGATGTAAAAGTAGTGTAGAATAATCACTAATAACATAGACTTGAGAATCATTTCTGCCTTCCTATTCAGGCTCAAACACTTATCAGTTCTGTGGCTGTTACACAGAGTTAGATAAGTTCTATACACGCAAGGTGACTTGGGTGTCAAATGAAATTAATAATAATACCAACCTCATAAGGTTGTTGTAAGGATAACAAGAGTTAGCCCATGTAAAGTGTATAAACTAGTGCCTGATAAATAGTAAACCGTTAAAAAATGTTAGTCATTGTTATTACTGCCTGTAATAGATCTGGATTTTTAAATTAAGAAGTCTTACACTTGCAGTATGGAAATTGGGGCTATATTATTTCTGGCTAGTTTCCTTTTATAGATCAAACTTACACTCACGCTTGAAGTCAGAAGACTTGGATTTGAATCTAAACCACTAAATATGGCCATGAGTGCAATCTGAATCATACTTACATCTGTAATGTAGGGGATGATGATACCTACCTGAGAGGGTTGTTTTAAACTTTCCAAACATGGTAGATAGTGTAAGTGCTCCAATCAGATCTCCTAGTTTCCCTTTGTAGTGAGATATTATTTTGAAATATTAATTATTGTCCTAATCTTTGCCCAGTTGGAAATTGGTCAGAGGCATTCATTGCTTGAGGAGAATTAGGATTGTGCATAACAAGCATTTATAGAAAGAATCAACTAATATTTCAACTATGACATCCAAAATAGGCTTTTGGAGCCTGATATGGTTTGGCGGTGTCACCCCCAAATCTCGTCTTGAATGGTAGCTCCCATAATTCCTAGGTCATGGGAGGAACCCAGTGGGAGATAACTGAATCATGGGGAGGAGTTTTTTTCCATGCTGTTCTCATGACAGTGAATAAATCTCATGAGATCCAATGATTTTATAAAGGGCAGTTCTCCTGCACATGCTCTCTTGCCTGCCGCCATGTGAGGTGTGTCTTTGATCTTCCTTCACCTTCCACCATGATTGTGAGGCCTCCCCAGTCATAGGGAACTGTGAGTCCATTCAACCTCTTTTTCTTTATAGATTACCCAGTCTCAAATATGTCTTTCTTAGCAGGGTGAGAACAGACTAATACAGAGCCCTCCTCAAAAACAGTAATTTTGAACATAATATTTTTATTTGGAAAAGTCATCCTTTAATGGGGAGAAGAAAAGGCTCTTGATTCAGGAAGGACTCAGAATGAAGCAGAACATAGATAATATGTCATAATAATATGCCAGAAAGAGAGTAGGGAACTCCTCAGTCCACCTGCCCTGGATGGTGATAGTGAAGATGGTTAATTTAGGGGTGAGTTGTGTGGCTATTCAATGAACATCACTTTAAAAGAAAGGAAGGAGAAGAGAGGCCAGCAAATTAGCATCAAGAGAACCACTATCACGGACTTTCTTGAGCCCTATTTGGCTGTGCAGGAGCTAAATTGATATCTACGGATGCTGTGCTGCCATTTGGGGAACCACTTATGTTGAGAAGCCATGCTAGCCGCTGCTCAGGCAGCTAGCTGTCAAGGTAGAGTCTTGCAGCCACAGCTGTCTGCATGTCCATGAATTCTGCAACAAAAAAGACATGCGTTCATCACGCAAGATTTTGCTAACTCTCATTCAAGCAGCCCCATTGTGAACAAAACACTCAATTTTTAATGGTACAGGCATTTTGTGACCCCTGAGAACAGCAGGTAAGTGGTGGTATGGAGTTGAAAGAGAATTCTCCCAGTATCCGTATCTGGATTGGAAAGGATGATGGTGAAATACCCATCACACTTGATTCCCTTTTATCCCCTCCCCAGGTCCAGTGAGTAAACTCTCACTTATCCATATAGATAGATCTCAATTTTCTCATTTACCCTTATTTTTTCCCATACATTCTCAAGGAAGTGTCAGTTATCCCTTCTTTTTGGGATAAACCACTATAGTTTGTATTCTAGCATTTGTCATAGTATGCTGCCAGTATTTGTTTACATTTGTTTCCACTTCTAGACTATGCAATTAATAGTGTTATTTAATCTTGGCATCTCCAGCATGTAATTTATGACACATTGAAGACTCTTAGCCATTGCCAAATCAATGAATGAAAAGTATACATATATGAATATGAATATGTGAATGTATATTCTTTTTTCTTCTTATAAACATAATATTAAGGCTTACTTTCTGCAAAATTTTAAAAATTCAGAATAAATATAAGTTTTGTAGAAACTGTAGGATCAACAACTAAGTATTATGATATTTGGCTGCTAAGAGTTGGGACCATCTGGTTTTATACAAAAAAAAAAATAATAATAACAAGGTATTTCCTTTGTTACCAAGAAAAGTAATATTGGTGCTCAAAAAGGCACTAAGATCCCCTAAGCTTTCATGCTCTCTTTATTCCTGTGGAATACCAATTTTTCCAGCTACCAGCTCTTTTAGTTTTATGTATACCGATTTATGATTTTCTAGCCTAAAAATGTGGACTCCACAGGTTGAGGACTCACAATTAACTGGTAAACCATTTATGAAGTTCAAACTACTGACCAGACTTGAAAGATTTATGTTTTCCTCTGTATTACCTGATTTCTTTTCTTTTCTTTTTTTTTTTTAGGCCTCAAGGTGATTATTTTACAAATATTTTAGTCGGGCACAGTGACTCATGCCTGTAATCCAAGCACTTTGGGAAGGCGAGGTGGGCAGATCACTTGAAGTTAGGAGTTTGAGACCAGTCTGGCTAACATGGTGAAACCCCATTTTTACAAAATACAAAAAATTAGCCGGGCATGGTGGCCCGTGACTATAACCCCAGCTACTCAGACAGCTGAGGCGGGAGAATCACTTGAACCTGGGAGGCGGAGGTTGCAGCAAGTCAAGATCACACCATTGCACTCCAGCTTGGCCAACAAGAGCAAAACTCTGCCTCAAAAAAATTTTTTTCTGATAATTACTGTATGTTTTAGCGTGTATGGTAGGTTAAAACACTTATGTAAGGGACTGGAACATTAAAAGCCACGTTTGCATTTCATAGTTGATATGTACATTTTCTGGAATTATATTATGGTCAGATTAGATATCTTATACTACTTTTCCTGTATTTCTTGACATTTTTCTAGTTTGAATACAAATACAAGAAGTTTGCTCAGTAACATTTGCAGTTTACATTGTTTATTTCACGATGCCTTAATTTCCATAGGGAGAAGGGGTACATTGTGAATTACACAGATCTGAGAACCTCCTCTTATTTACTCATCTGATTTCCTTGGCCATGAATAAAATACAGTTGACTCTTGAACAACAGGAGTTTAAAATGTGTGGGTCCACTTATGCATGAATTTTATTTTGCCTCTGCCACCCCTGAGAGAGTCAGACCAACTCCTCTACTTCCTCCTCTCCCAGCCTACCCAACATAGAAACAACCAGGATCAAGACCTTTGCAGTGATCCACTTCCACTTAATAGATGGGAAATATATTTTCTCTTCCTTATGAATTTCTCAATAACATTTATTTTCTGTAGCTTAATTCATTGTAAGAATACAGTGCATAATGTGTATAACACAAAAAATATGTGTTAATTGACTGTTTATGCTATTGGTAAGGATTCTGATCAACAGTAGGCTATTAGTAGTTAAGTTTTTGGGGAATCAAAAGTTATATGTGAATGAGGTTTGCTTCCCACCGCCCATGTTGTTCAAAGATCTACTGTATACCTAGCTACACAAACGAGGCGAAACCCTCATTCTCAATGGCAGGAATGACTTGCTTATTTATCTTCAAATATCAGTCATAGAAAAATTACAGATAAAATTCTATAAAATTTATTTTATAAATATTTGCAGCCATAATCAAGAAATAACCTTTCATTTCATTTCATATGCAGAGATTTTGCAAAAAGAATAATATACATTTAGTAATCCTTTTCATGTGCGTTTGTACATAATCAAATAGTTGCCTTTACTCCTTTACTGGATAACATATGGTCACCTGGGCCTACCATTTTCATTTGATTCTTTAAATATTCAATGTGAGAATAAGATATAAAATGAGACCATGAGGAAAAGAAAGAACTTTGTAGATGCAGATTTAATTGGTTATAAAGTCAATTTATACCTGTACTTTAAGAACTTGTATGTTTCTGCTTAAAACTATTTATAAATGTTCTGTTATCTGCTTGTTGTTTTAATGATGTGAATGAAGATAGTTTGCAAAGTTGGAAATGAGTAAGGGTCAGATTCAACCTTCAAAAAATACAAAAATGTATAACGAAATATTGCAGTGCTAATGTTGAGGATTGTAGAGTAAGCCATTTTAAGCTGTTATAACTAGATACCATAACCTGGAGTGGCTTAAACAATAGAAACTTATATCTCACAGCTCGGGAGAGGAGGACTCCAGCATGGTCATTCTGATGAGGGCTGTTTTTCTGGATTTCTCACATGGCAGGGTGAGAGGGCAGCGGGAGGAAGTAAGTTCTCTCCTGCCTCTTATAGGAGCACTAACCCCATCATGAGGGCTCCATCTTTATCTAATTACCTCCCAAAGGCCCCATCTCCAAATACCATCACATTGGAGATTGGAGTTTTAATATACAAATTTTGGGGAAACACAAACACGCAATGCATAGCACAGGGAAAATAAGCAAAATGGCTGAGGGTGTAGATGTAAAAAAAGTTGTTGTAGACTGGAGAGAAGCATTGAGAAAGAATTCTCAAAGATTGGAGCAATTTGGTTTGAATTTCTTGAAAGTTCGTTGTTGAAAACTGAATTAGGAATCTGCAGAATTTGCATTCCTCACACCACCTGCAGTATATCCAGATCAAACATGTGGACCAAAAGCATGCATCGGAAGTATCACAAGGTAGCCAGTTAAAAATGGGCCAAGTTATTTAGCCTACAATTCCTTTTTTTTCTGAGACGGAGTCTCCCTCTGTCGCCCAGGCTGGAGTGCAGTGGCCGGATCTCAGCTCACTGCAAGCTCCGCCTCCCGGGTTCACGCCATTCTCCTGCCTCAGCCTCCCCAGCAGCTGGGACTACAGGCACCCGCCACCTCACTCGGCTAGTTTTTTGTATTTTTTTAGTAGAGATGGGGTTTCACCGTGTTAGCCAGGATGGTCTTGATCTCCTGACCTCATGATCCACCCGTCTCAGCCTCCCAAAGTGCTGGGATTACAGGCGTGAGCCACCACGCCCGGCCTAGCCTACAATTCCTGTATCGATTAATTATCTAGTTGACAGATAAATTATTTATTCAACAAACTTTTTTTGTAGCCTTTACTTTGTTCTAGGTACTCTATTGTTGTGTTAGTTCGTTCTCATGCTGCTATGAAAAAAAAAAAAACCTGTAACTCATAAAGGAAAGAGGTTTAATTGACTCACAGTTCCACATGGCTGGGAAGGCCTCAGGAAACTTACGATCATAGCAGAAGGGGAAGCAAACACATCCTTCTTCACCTGATGGCAGGAGAGAGAAGTGCAAGCTGGGAAAATGCCAGGTATAAAACCTTCAGATTTTGTGAGAACCCACTCACTATAATGAGAGCAGCATGGGGGAACTGCCTCCATGACTTAATCACCTCCCATGAAGTCCCTCCCCCAACACATGGAGTACAATTTGGATTTGGATTGTAATTTGGATTACAATTCAAAATGAGATTTGGGTGGGGACAGAGAGCCAGACCATATCAACTTCTCAACTATACAGTATAGAAATCAGTGAAAACTGGTACCCTCCTCCAGGAGCTGAGAGAGCTATTTGACCAGTGCCCTGCCAATGGAGAATAGCAGATCAATGAAAGAATCCAAGTGTTATGACTCCTGATTTATTACTCTTTCTAGAAGCAACTTCTGAAGTTTGACAGTCTAACCAATAAGAGGGGAGAATGCTCAACAGTAAAGTAAACAAATCAATGCCTCTAACTTATGGTAGGTTAATAAGGGCCCAGATATTTGGAGCTGTGAAAAACAAACTTGCAGAATCTGAGGTAATGGGCCCTAAAGTTTCTACAATATGGGTGAAATTCTAAACCCAAGAAACATCCCCAAACACAACTACTAAAACATCAAAGGTATCGGCTTTAAAATACAAAAGCAGTAAAGCAAGTATTTAAAGTATCAAGGCAAGTATTTAAGTGTAATTGAGGTCCTTTCTTAATTACTTAATTAAATTACTTCTGCATATTGGGACTAGGAAATCTTCAATTTCCAGCTTGAACAGCTCTTCCATGCTCCTTGCTGTAGGGAAGGACTTTTGAGACTTGGTGGCTGACTGCACATACATCTCTTCATCAGGAAAATAAACGAGTCAAAGCAGGGCAAAGGGAACTCACAATTACTGAGTATCATCCATGGGCCCCGAGTTTTATGTGTGTAATGTCATTTAATCATCAGAACAACCTTATAGCGTGGCAATTATTGTGTGCATTTTACTGAAAACTAAATTCAAATTGTAAAATACTATGCCCAAGGACACACATTGTAAATGACAGAGCCAGAAATGGAGACAGACTGATCCAATTCCAAGGTTCATGTTCTTTGCAGCATATCCTGCCACCTCCAGGGATTAGAGAAAAATTTGAATGAGTGAAAAAACATCTGAAGGTAAAGCAGGGAAGATGGAAGTTGGGAATGGCGAACATTTTGATTTTTGTTTAATTATCACATATATCAGCAGAAGATTTGGGTTTATAATGCTCATTCTTCTCTGATAAAAAATTCACTTTTTAACAAGCAGTGTCAGGAATCAAACTCAGTTCCCTCACTCACTTGTGTTGTACCCAGAAGCAAACTCTAATACTCTTAGTTTTCTGAGAGATTCTACATTCAATGAGAAATAAGAAGATAAAATCCTGTGCTCTGGAAGCAGATAGCCTGTGTTTAAATCCCACCTTTGCCACCAACTAGATATCTGTAGACAAATTATTTAATCTTTGTGTGCCTTGTTGGTCTCAACAGGGATACTAATAATAATGCCTAACTCTTACACTTGGGAATACATAAAATAATACATATAAAGAACTTAACACTGTCCAGTCCATAGTGAGTGCTCAAGAAACACTAGTGACATCTTTATGTTGTTAAACTGAATTTGATCCATTTCACGGATTGGTATAAACATTCACTGATAAATTTGGAGAACTCATACCCACCCCTCAGAGCTTACATGTTTAGTGTTTGTGAGTCCGAAATTGGAAGAAGATCATTGTTGATGTCCAGGCTCATGTGGCCTAGTCAGAGATGGTGACTCTACTCCAGAAATTAGGCTTCACCATGGCTTTTCAGCACTACCTAAATTGGAGCCATTTCTATTCAAGATTCTACCACTCATTTGATTGGGGTCAGGTCATCACCAGTCTTAGAAACCCAAATCTGACAATCTTCTTTCCCAGTGTTAGGGATCTAACCATGCATTTTAAGTTTGAGCTGTTCCTTCTTCCAAATGCTCTGTTCTTGCCTTTTCTCAGATACCTCAGCCTACATCTTCTTAAAATACAAGCTCCTGTAGGCATTATCTTCAAGATTCACACTTTGTCTGGTATATTCTCTTGTCTGGCTCTAAGGAAAGTGTAGTTTCTTCACCAGGGGTGGGAGTGGTGAAAAGGCAGATACTGGAACTTAAGAAACCCTGGTCTGTCCTTCCTGGGGGAAGAGAGATAGGGGCCTTTATTATCTCCTAGACAGATTGCTTCAAAAGAGAGGAAAAAAACCTCAACAATGAACTTTCTCAATAAATTACCTCGTAGGTACGAATAAAACCATGCTATCTCTAAGATACCGTAGGAAATATGGAGAGTAATATGATATATTTCTTCAAAGAGCTTATTCTCTAGTTAGTCAAAGGAGACCAAGGCAAAACAATTGAGATACTTGGGATTCCTGGAATTTCTAGCAAACATCTGAATATCTTTCCAGTGATTTTAAAACATGACAACTTTAGGAATAGGTTGGAGGGTTATGTGTCTCAGCCTGAAGATATACTTTGATGGCCATAACCTTTGTCTTTCTGCTTCAGTGATATGGAGATGGCTTGGAGGCCAGGGTGTCAGAGAATCCGCCTAGCTGATTAGGCTGCCATAGATATAACAAAGGCCATACTTTAGCTCCAGCAGTCTAATCAGAGTGAACAGATTACTTGAATCTGTGATGGAGGCATATTGGCAGCCGATGAAGCCTGTCTAGAGGGATTTTGGTGAAAAACCAAAGTATATAAATGCTAAAAGCAGTTTGATTCCAGTGTGAAAATTGAGGGTGATTTAGAAGAAAACGTTTATGTTAACAATTCATTTGTATCTTAATTTCATTTTCTTTAAAGTTTAGCTTTACATATATGAATTTTAAGAATCATACAAAATGATTTTTCTCATCTGTTTAATGAGTATTTTAAAAATATATATATTTCAAAATAATTACACTCAGGAGCATTTTGATTGCACAGATCACATCATCAAGATGTCCACTTCCATCTGAAGCAAAATGCACTAATTGAAGATTCAGATCTTTTGAATGAAGAAGCCAATTGCATATTGATTCTGCAACCTGGAACACATTCATCATCTAAGAAAAATGCACATTACTTGTCATGAAAGCCATTAAAGTTATTCTCATAATGAACTTTTCTAGATATGTCTATTTTTTTTACCTGTTTTTTGACATAGATTAAAAAAACTATCCTAAGTTGGGTTTCCTGGGAAACAAAATCTGAGTGAGGTTTCCATGCAGGAGGTTTATTGGCAAGTGCTCTCAGGATCAACACCTGTGATGGAGTGAAGGGAGGAGAAAGGGCAGAAGGCAGAGCTGAGTTGTGATGCAATCACGACAAAGGCTCATCGGATTCTAAGGAGAGTTCTGGAACTGGGATGATCCTTCAGAACTGGACCGTTCTTCCTATTCATCAAACAGTGATTGGGTATGGGGAGCTGTCTTTAGAAAGTGGGGGTGATCTTGGGTGAGAATGCTCTCTTCTGCTGAGAACAACTGCCAGAGGACTTAACTGAGCACCTTTAACCATTAGCTGAGGCTTCTTAGCAGGCGAGGGAATGAGTGCCTCAGCATGCATTATAGTCCACCCATTGAGTTTCTTAAAAAGAAATTCTGGGAACAGTTCCTCCAGCATTCAGATTCATCTCTTTTACTGAGGGAGAGTTGCCTGAGAATGGTTAGTGGGATACAACACAGCACTGTCTCTGCAATTGGTCTCAAGACTGGAAATGGTACTCACTGTCTCTTCTCTCCTATCCTCTGCCACGTATTTTCCCCATCTTTGGCTGCCATCTCTTTTGATCTAGATTATTTAACCAGATGAAATGATTCAGATTTAAGCCCTGAGGACTCTGAATCCCTGATTACTATACCCATGGCTGCTGCACATATCCATTTATCAATAAATTTGGGGAAGGGAGGTATCAAACATACGCCCTCATTGTTTAAGAGTAGCCGTATCTCCCCGTATTGATCAGAGTCCATTACCTCTAAAAGTATGGTGACTCCTTTCCTTCCCTGGTCGTCTCTTGGCATGAGGAGCCTGATGTGACCCAGTAACAACCTTAGCTTAAAGTTTAATAAAATTTTTGTTTTGTTCGCCAGTTAAAACATTTCCCTTTTGAAACTAGACCACTAAACCAATAGAGCCCAGAGTGCCAATAATGGAAATCACTAATTCCCCAAATGGGATCGCTTCTATTTCTAGCTTATTTACTGAGGACATAATAAAATATGACTGTAGATTTAGGATATACAGTGCATTTTGAAGGATATTGCTCTATTCATGTGTAGAATAATCTCCTAATTTTTACCTCACTTGTGCCTTTACAAGGTTGTTCCATCACTCTAGTAGTATGGGATATGTAGTATGGTGTAGTATGGGATAGGTCCATGGACATATACTCACTTTTATGTTTCCCTTTCAGTAAAGTGGGTCTTTGATCTGGAACAATTTTAGATAAAATGTCATGATGGTGGGTCAAAGACTGTAACCCCTGGCAATAGTAAGACAAATCCATACTTGGAATATATGTCCATTTTGGTCAAGATGAATAACTGCCCCTTCCAGACTACAAGGGTCCAGTGTAATTAGCATGACACAAAGTGAATGTTCTGGTTTCACTGAGGGATGTTTCCATATCTGGATTCCACATTAATCTCTTACCATTACTCTAGATCTTTATGGCTGGCTGGTTTTTGGCAGCAGCATCACTGGTTAGATCAGCCTCAGGCAGTGAGCATTCATGCTGGGCCCATGCAAAGTCTTCATTCCACCATCATAGATACTCCATTCTTGCACCCATTTGTTAGAACTGGGGTGGTCTTGGATGAGACTGGCTGATATCAACTGACTGCGTAACTCTCTATCAGTGGTGATTAATTTCTTCTTCTGTGGGACATGTGCTCTCTTTCAGCCCTCTGATCAATCAGCCCATCTATTCTCTATTGTGTGTATATGAATCTATCTGTCTTTCTCTCTCTCTCTATATATATTTATCTTGGACCAACTATCTTTTTATACAGTATGGATGATCAGATATACTGCATAAATCTCTGGCCAGTGGGAGAAGTTCCCCTTAGTACTTTCAGGGCAACTTCTCAGTGGAAATCCATTTTCAGCTGGTATCACACGTAACAAAATGGCTTATTTTCAGCATGGACCATACAGACCAAGACTGTCCTTTTCTGTCTCCATTATCAGGTCAAAAGGAAACACAAGTGATGCCATAGGAGTGAACTGAGGTGCAATTTTGGTAGCTGACAATGGGGCATGGGTCACCTGCTAGCAATGTCTTGTGCTTCTGCCTCTGGATTGCTTGTGCCTGATCCCAATGTACCATATCCTTTAGATTTATGCACTCATAGTCAATTGATATTCTAATTAAGTTACTTAGAAACAGCTTTAATCTCTTAGGTGTCACTTTTAAGATTTCCTAGTGGATACAAAATCAGAGTTTATTCTCAGGGCAATTACTTAGACAATACTTTTCTTGGTACCCTATCTAATGCCTCACAAGTTATGAGAAGGCTCCTTTCCTGTATATGAGCTCCAGGTGCTGCTTCCTCTAATTATTTCGAGTGGTTCTCCCTTGATACTCAGGTTGTCTTGTCGCATGGACATGCTGATTGGTACTCAGCTCGATATTCCAGGGAAGATTCTGCAGGTCTCTGGAGCTTCCTCTCTGTGTCACTCTCCGATTTCCAGTACTCTACCCTGTGAACTCTAGCTGCCTTCTTTCCCCCTGACTCTGTTTGTCTCCTCCACTAAGGAACACCGCTGAGCTCTTTAAGCCACAGCCTCAAAACTCTCTAAACAGTAACCTGGAGCAATCAGAGGGCTCATCTTACTTTTTTCATTATCTTAGAGATCACTGACTTTAATTGCCTAACGTCAAATACTTTGAAAACCACTGTTCCATCTACTTAGTTGTTTCATGTGGGAGAATAAATCTGATCCTAATGTTGGCCCATGTCCTCAACTACTAATGTCAACTCAGACCTGGCATGCAACAATCCTGTAATTATCTAGGTGTTTCTATTTTCTCAGTGTATAAGATTCGGCATGAAGATAGGTCACAGCAAATATTTGATTTTAAAGTGAAACAAAAAACAATTCTCTGACATTTTGCTGTCCCTAAATTATGTACAAAAAAACCTTGTTGTACATGCTTATTATTTATCCTTTAGAATTATTTTACCTATCATCTGCTTTTTTTATAGCACCTTGTTTGTGTACTCATTGTGATGCTAATTACCTGTGGATTTAATATTTTGTTACTCAACACACATGCTTCTTCCTCATGCTTCCTTGAATTCTGTTATTGGTATTACAGCTTCTCCATTTCTCCTCTAACCAAGAGCACCAGATCTGAGGTAAGACAATCCTATGCTCCCTCAATTCACAGAAAATGGTCATTCCCCACTTGGCAGGTACATTCTCACCAGGCCCTTTCTGCTATGATTCCCAAGTGGTAGTCTCCTGTCTTGCCTTGGTGGTGTCAGTGCTCCAGCCTGCTTCTCCAGCCTCCCATTAGTTCTGACAGTCTGCAAATATATCTAACATATTTCCTTTATTTATAGCACATTCAGAGTACATTTATAGTCAATAAAACAACCTATCTAGCTTTGTTTTATGTTCATGTGTCTTTCTCTCTGCAACTAGACTGTGAGCCAGTGGAGAGCTAGAATCACGGTTTATTCACCCTTGTATCTTCTTTAGGATCAAGAACAATTATAGATGTTAAATAAATGCTGCATTAAATTTAATTGATCTTCAAGTGTTTTTAGCACATTCTTCGTGAAGGATGTAGTGTGTGTTTGCACAAACACATCACAGCCTTTAAGTTCAACAGAGGTGTTATAGAATCAACTTCACCTTGACCAAAGCCTTCCTGAAAGAACTTTGGAAGAAACAGACAATATTTTCAATTCAAAAATATATTGGAATAAAGTCTCTCATGCACCACTTTACAAAAAATTCAACTTTCTCTGCAAAATCGAGTGGTCTAAAATCTCTTAATTCTGTAAGTTGCTGACTAAGTCTCCTCTCTCCTGGATACTTTTTCATGTTTGAACATTTGAGTTGAAATTTTTCTTTTCCTCTAATTATTTCTTCTTCTAAGGCCCAGGATTGAAATCTGTGCTGTTACTTCTCCCTACTCACTTTCTGGAAGAATAGCTCCCACCGTAAGCATGAAGATGGTTTCCAAATTTTTCTCAGCGACACTCCAGTTTCACATCTGCTTCTGATTGAGTGACACGGGCCTATCCATACACTGCCACCCATGAAAGCTAAATCTGGCACAAATTGAACTCCTCACCTTTTAAACTGTCACCTTGTCATTTCCCCGCCATCATTAAAATGAGAGTCATCCCTCAGACTTGGGAAATGGGATATATTTTTGTCTCTTCTATTTTATAACCCAGTTCATACAGATCAAGTCTGTATGAATGTGAGTCACATGTTCCCAAAAGTCAGGCTTTTTCTTCAGCTTCTTCACCTATGTACATGCCAAACAAAGAAACAGAACAGACATGTTTGGACCTATATAATAGAATCAATCTATCGGAAGGAAAAATAATGTATTTTACACAATCATCTTTCAGTGGTATTTCTGGGAACATAACACCTCTTGCCCTAACTCTGAATCAATTTGATTCAGGTAGATGTAACGCAGGGTTAGAATGCATAATCATCTACTTACAGCAATTATGGTCTTTGAGTTAAGTTTAGTTTTGATATATTTTGTACTTTATCTACTTAAGGACAGTAAGGTAGATAGATCCAGCCAAAAGTAATAAAATAGCCATAATATCCTATAAAAGTATAAATATTTTTGGAAACTAGTAGGTTTTTTATTATTTAATTATTTAGAAACAGAGTCTCTGTGTTGCCCAGGCTAGAGTGCAATGGCATGATCTTAGCTCACTGCAGCCTCCACCTCCTGGGCTCAAGTGATTCAGATGCCTCAGCCTCCTCAAGTAGCTGGGATTACAGATGCAAGCCACCAATGCCTGACTAATTTTTGCATTTTTAGTAGAGACAGGGTTTCTCCATGTTGGCCAAGCAGGTCTCAAACTCCAGAACTCAAAGTGATCTGCCTTCTGAGCCTCCCAAATCGCTGGGATCACAGGCGTGAGCCACCGCACCCTGGCAGAAACTCATTATTAATTCTTAAACTATGGGATACCACACCAATAAAGACACTTCTAACTCCATGATGACAACAACTAGATCTAAAGCACAGTCTAGAGAAAAGGCAGCTGCTCAAGAACATGCAGCAGAATCTCAGAGCTCCCCTGTTCTTCACGTCCTTATTCCTACTGCCCCACTGGGCATTACCTTTTACAGAAACTCAAAGACTCAAAGTCCTTATTTTCCCCAAGCCCATTCTCAATACATTTTCTATTCACGCAAGTGTGAAGGTGTAAGCGCATTTTCAAACCTCTTCTCTCAACCCAGGGAGTTAATTCATGCTCATTTTATTATTGAAATACCACTTTCATTTGTTTTTTTCCTTTCCATGTTTACTGTCACTGATAGGTTTGGTCTCATATCTCTTGCCTTGATTACTATAATACAATAGACTCCTTGTGGACTCCTTGATTCCATTCTATTATCTTGATCAGTAACCCTCCACACTCCTAATAGATTTAGCTTTCTACAGGGATATCAGATCACTTTACACCCTGCTCAACAAAATACCTCATTGTCACTATAATAAATTTTGAGGCTGACACTATGTGTTAGCTTTACAATCTTCATCTCTTACTCCTCACTATAGGGTTCCATTCATCTTACCTTGGCTATAGTAGATCTTTCCTAAGCATACACTATACTTCCCTGCATCTATGGTTTTGTAACAACTGTTCGTTTTGAATGCTCATTCACTCCACTTTTCTGAGTCAGAAATTCTATGTATTCATCCTGGCAAAACTCAAAGGACAATTTATTTTGATTCTTTAAGTTGAAATTAGACTGTTCTTCCCGCTGAACTCTTTTGTTCTAGCTGTTTTCTCCTTTAAACCAAATAAGTTTGATTATTATTTAAATTTTTATTGCATTCGTTCATTCACTTCCTCAATCATCCAATAAATATTTACTGAATGTTAGTTTCATGTGTGACTTCTTGACAGTATTCAATTCCATTCCATTTCACTACATGCATTTGTAGAATGCTATACCTAGCAAAAGTATTAGCGTTCACCCTGTTGTAGTTAAAAGCTGAACAAAACAGAGTTATATTCATTCATTAATTGAATAAATATTTATGAAATTCCTATTGTGTGCTAAACATTGTGCCAATTACAAGGCATGCTGAGATGAAGTAGACAATTTACAGTCTGGCAATAAAGACTTTAAACAATTGTTTACAGTATTCTATTAAGGAGAAGTTAAAGTTAGAAAACTGTTTTTAAGAAGACTAACATATTTTGGGGGCTCAAGGAAAATGTCCAAGTGAGAAGAGGTGCTTAGACTAAGATACAGGTGATGAGTAGGAATGATCTATGTAAACGGGATGAAGGGCAGAAGGAAAGAGATGAAACAACCTGTCTCTGACCTGACAATGTTTAAATCAGTATTATAGAAAGCCATAGGCATTTAAATAATAATCAAACTTATTTTTTGTTTGAGACAGAGTCTGGCTTTGTTGCCTAGGCTGGAGTAAGTACAATGGCACGATCTTGGCTCACTGCAACCTCTGTCTCCTGGGTTCAAGCGATTCACATGCCTCAGTCACCTGAGTAGCTGGGATTACAGGGTGTGCTACCATGCCCAGCTAATTTTTGTATTTTTAGTATAGACAGGGTTTCACCATGTTGGCCAGGATGGTCTCAAACTTCTGGCCTCAAGTGATCTGCCATCCTGGCCTCCCAAAGTGCTGGGATTACAGGCATGAGTCACCGGGTCTGGCCTACATTTTTTCTTTTCCATTAAGGGGTAATACATAAAGGAATATGACTTGATACTGGCTATGCAGCTTTAATTATTTTCATCTAAGCATTATACTTTTTTCTTTTAATTTTACATTTTAAAAAAGTTATTCTTTTTAATGTTTTTCTTCTTCAGGGAGTCATACTTATATTGGATCTTTCAAGCTATTTTCTGTGACTCACTTGTTCTTGAATATTTTATTTATTTCTTCTTTTGGTTTTAAACTTTTGATTTAATCTTATATTTCTCTCGAGGCATTATACGTTGTTTTTATTCTCTTTTGTGTTCTTTCTGGTTAGTCTTTACTTTTTAAATTACTCTTGCATTGATTTCCAACTTTTCCTAGAGTTTTGTAACCTTTTTTAAGAAAATTATTTTCCCCAATCTCTTCAAACCAGAGTTTTTCTGATTGTCTGTAAGATGTCTTCTAATTTTGATTTATTTTCATAAATGTCCCTTCATAGCTTTTTTCAAACATTTTTAAATATTATTGTTTAGCTGACTTTAAAATATATATATATTTTTGCCTTTTTTGAGGGATCATATATTTTGGCTTGTTTTCATTGATGTTAATCTACTTTTAATCTTTTTTCTTATAACTTTACTTGCAAAGTGATCACAATATTTTCTACTAGCTATTTTAAAGTAAAGTGAATTTTCCTAATTTTTTTCTGAAAATGAGTAGGACAGAATAACATTTCTAGATACATATTTCTAAAGCTTCCCCTTCAGTTTTATTCGTGACTTCTTATCAACCTGTATTGAACATTTCCATTGTTTTGGGGGGATGTTCTCATGAGTTTTTAATTGTTATTCTAGTGTTTATGGTGGATTTTGGAAGATTTCAACAATTTCACTGATACTGCATCTGCATGAAATTCAATTTTCCAAGAGTTTTAAATATATATTTTATTTTTTGCTAAATATATTTCAAACTTTATATGTCCCACCAAGTACATTATGTCATTTAGTATTATTGGTTTTGTTGCGTAAAAGTATTTTATTTAAAATGTTTTCCAGATTTTATGTATGTCAGATGGTTAAAAAGTCATACATTTTGTTCGTTATTTTTATGAGACTTGCTTTTACTTAAGATTTCTATTTATGCTTATTTGCGCCTAATAATTTCTTAACTTTTGTTCTATAAGACATATTTATTTTCTAGTGATTTCTAATCTTTTCAATTTCTATACCATCATTTAAAGATGATAAAACATTTAACCATCTTTTTTTGTACCTTTGTTTTTTGTTCCTTCTCAACTGGGCTAATATTGTCTGCAATTGTAGTTCCACATCGTTATGTACATTTATGTTTTTTTGAAGTCTTCTCTGCCCTTTTTTCTCTTATCTTTGCTTTTTGAGATAACAATAAACGTTGTTAAATTTTTTGAACATCATTACATTCCAGCACCTTCTGAATTTATTTATCTTATTTATGTTTTTCTTCAAGGATATTTTCAAAAGGATTTTCTTTATCTCTTGCCCTTCTGAATCTTTTAGTTCTGTATATATCTTTATTGCACATTTACATAAATCATACTTTGGTTACTTCAAAGCAGTTTTCCTTCAATATTTCAAAACAGTCACTGATGTTGAGCAGTTTGAACCACTTATTATTTGTTGGTGATTCTTCCTTGTGGTTATACTTTTCTTACTCTTTTGATGGTCTTAACTGGCATTCTCCTTTCCTTTTTCATTTATTTTCAGTTATGTTTTATATTTTCTCTCCCTTCATCCTTTTCTGTTGACTTCTGAGCTATTTCTTCAATCATATCTTTTGATTCCTGCTAGTTATCCTTTTTTTTTTTAAATTACAAGCATACCTCAAAGACAGGTATGCTAATTAAAGAAAGGTTTAGTTCCTGACCAATAAGATGGAGAAAATATCTCAATTAAGTGAATCAGCTAACCTTTTGGTTTCCTGTTGCATATAAAAATTATGCTTATACTATACTGCAGTCCATTAAGTATGCAATATTCTTAGGTCTGAAAACTGTACATATCTTAATTTAAAAACGATTCTTGCTGAAAAATGCTAGTGATTATTTGCAACTTTAGCAAGTCATAATCATTTTGCTTGTGGATGGTTTTACTTCAATGTTGATGGCTGCTGACTTATCAGGGTGGTGGTTGTTGAAAGTTGGAGTGGTTGTGGCAATTTTTAAAATAAGGTAGCAATGATATTTGCTGCATCAATGGACTCTTCCTTTTATGAAAGATTTATCTGTGGCATGTGAGGTTATTCGATAGCATTTTACCCGCAGTAGAACTTTAAAATTGGAGTCGATTCTTTCAAGTCCTTTTGCTGCTTTATCAACAAAGTTAATGTAATATTCTAAATCCCTTGTTGTCATTGCAACAATATTCACAACATCTTCACCAGGAGTAGATTCCATCTCAAGAAACCACTTTCTTTGCTCATCTATAAGAAGCAACTTCTCACCTATTAAAGTGTTATTATGAGGTTATAGCAATTTAGTCACATCTTCAGGTTCTACTGCTAATTCTAATTCCATCAAATCTGTAGTTGCCTCCTTTACTGAGGTTTTGAATTCCTTAAAGTCATCCATGAGGTTTGGAAGCAACTTATTCCAACTTTTTGTTAATGTTGATATTTTGACCTCCTGCCATGAATCACCAATGTTCTTGTGGGCATTTAGAATGGTGAATCCTTCCTAGAAGGTTTTCAATTTATTTTTGCTAGATCCATCAGAGAAATCACTAACTATTGCAGCCATAGCCTCACAAAATGTACTTCTTTAATAATAAGACCGAAAATCAGAATTAATCTTTGATCCGTGGGCTACAGAATGGATATTGTGTTAGCAGGCATGGAAACACTAATCTACTTATACATCTCCATCAGTGCTCTTGGGTGATCAGGTGCATTGTCAACGAGTGGTAATATTTTTGAAAGAAATGTTTTTTTCTGAGCAGTAGGTCTTAACAGTGGACTTAAAATATTCAGTAAACAGTGCTATAAAAAGATGTGCTAGCATTCAGTCTTTGTTTCGTTTATAGAGCATAGACAGAGTATATTTAGCATAATTGTTAAGGCCCCTGGGATTTTCAGAATAGTAAATGAGCATTAGCTTCAACTGAGTTACCACCTGCATTAGCCTCTAACAAGACAGCGAGCCCGTCCTTTGAAGCTTTGAAGTCAGGCATTGGCTTCTCCTCTCTAGCTGTGAAAGTCCTAGATGACATCATCTTCCAATAGAAGGCTGTTTGATCTACATTGTAAATGTTATCTAGTGTAGCTAACTTTATTAATGATCTTAGCCAGATCTTCTACATAACTTGCTGCAGCTTCTACATCAGCACTGGCTGCCTCACCTTTCACTTTTATGTTATTAACATGGCCTCTCTCCTTAAACCTCATGAACTAACTTCCTACTTTTCTAACTTTTCTAACTAGCTTCCAACTTTTCTTCTGCAGCTTTTTAAAATAAAATTTCACTCAGCCATCATAAAATTGAAGAGAGTTAGGGCCTTGCCCTGGATGAAGCTTTGGCTTCAGGGGACACTGTAGCTGGTTTGATCTTCTATTCAGACCACTAAAACTTTCTCCATATCAGCAATTAGTCTGTTTGGCTTTCTTATCATTCATGTGTTGGCTGGAGTAGCACTTTTAATTTCCTTCAAGAACTTTTCCCTTGCATTCACAACTGTTTGGCATAAGAGGCCTAGGTTTGGCCTATCTTGGCTTTCCATATGCCCTCTTCACTGAACTTAATCATTTCTAACTTTTGATTTAAAGTGCAAGATATGCAACTCCTTTTTTTTACTTGAACTCTCAGAGGCCATTGTAAGTTCATTAATTCAATATTTCAATATTGTGTTTCATGGCCTAAGAAGAGGGAGGGATATGGGGAAACGGCTCACAGGTGGAGCAATTGGAACCCACAGTGCACCATTTTACATGGGCGCAGTTCACTGTGGCCCAAAAGAATTACAATAGTAACATCAAAGATTACTAATCACAGATCACAGCAGACATAATAATAGTAAACGTTTGAAATAGTGTGAGAATTATAAAAATGTAACACAGAGACAGGAAGTGAATGCATGCTGTTGGGAAAATTATGTTGATAGACTTGTTTGATGCAGGGTTTCTACAAACCTTCCAGTTGTAAAACAACAACAACAACAACAAACTACAACAAAAAATGCAGTATCTGTGAAGCTCAATAAAGTGAAGTGCAATAAAACAGGTATACCTGTATTTATTTCAACCATCATATTTTCCCCTAAAATTTATTCTGTATTATTCCTATAGCATTTATAAAATCTCTTCTTTAATCCATTTGAGAAATTCATTCTGATGATTTTAAATATCTGACTGGTCCTTTTCAATAGACCTTTTCTGGTCCTTTTCAGAGACCACTTGACGTGGTCTATGCATTCCATTTGTTATCTGCTTTTAATAGTGATCCTTCACATTGAATGGCTAATTACTTTGCCTGTGAGTTCACATTATCTTAGACGTATCAGATCCCTGACCGATATTGTATACTGGGGTTACACATTCTTCCCGTAAGTTTAAGGAGAGGTGAGGAAATGTACCTCATGGCAATGGACCCCAGGCAGTCCAGAGTACCTACATCATTATTCGATGTCATTCTGCCAGACAACTTCTCACTTAGTGGATTCTACCACAGTCTCTTTGAAAGAAGTACCACTGGGAGTACAGTAGCTCCTAGGTTTAAGAATCCACAATCAGTTAGGAATTGTAGTGGTGAGAATGAGTGAGTGCTTATGGCTAGTGGGTGAAATTTCGTCTACATAAACTCTCATCTAGTTTTTATCTGCCTAGCTTAACTTGGGTTGTTGAATTTTTTTCCTCTTGATTTCTCCCTTATAGTAGCAATTAGATAAACAATGAATCTCTCAAGGACAGGGGCGAGAGAGCCAAAATAATGCTTAAAAATGATTCAACATTCCATTCTTCCCCTCTAGCTTTTATTGTCACACCTAAAACTATGTCCTCACTCGCATATCTCTCCTCTCTCTCTCTCTGACATACACACACACACACACACACACACACACACACACACACACAATATTGTCAGGGTTCTCCAGAGGAAAATGATCAATAGAGTGTGTAGATAGATAGACAAAGAGATTTATTACAAGGAGTTGACTCACACAATTGTGGAGGCTGACAAGATCAAAGAGCTGAAGGGTGAGTTGGCCAGTGGGAAATCCAGGACAGTCAATGGTGTATTTCTAGACCTAGTCAATACCCTGAGAACCTGGAAACCAATAGTGTGTGTGTTAGTCACGGTTCTCTAGAGGGACAGAATTAATAGGATAGATGTGTATATAAAGGGGAGTTTATTAGGGAGTATTAACTCACACGATAACAAGGTGAGGTTCCACAATAGGCCGTCTGCAAGCTGAGGAGCAAGGAAGACAGTCCAAGTCCCAAAACTGAAGAACTTGGAGTCTGATATTCCAGGACAGGAAGCATCCAGCATGGAAGAAAGATGTAGGCTGGGAGGCTTAGCCAGTCTAATCTTTCTACGTTGTTCTGCCTATATTCTGGTTGTGCTGGCAGCTGATTAGATTGGGCCCACCCAGATTGAGGGTGGGTCTCCCTTTCCCGGTCCACTGACACAGATATTAGTCTCCTTTGTCAGCACCCTCACAGACACACCCAGGAATAACACTTTGCATCCTTCAATCCAATCAAGTTGACTCTCAATATTAGCCATCACAGTGTGGTTTCAGTTCAGAGACCAGCAAGCTCAAGACATAGGAAGAGCTCATGTTTCAGTTTGGGGCTTAAGGTAGGAAAAAGCCTATATCCTAATTCGAAGGCAATCAGGCAGTAGAATTTTTCTCTTACTCAGAGGAGTATGAGCCTTTTTGTTCCATTCAGGCCTTCAACTGGTTAGACGAGGCCCACCCACATTAGGGAGACCAATCTGCTTTACTCAGTCAATACACTTAAATATTAATTTCATCCAAATACACCCTCATGGAAACATTCAGATAATGTTTTACCAAACATCCTGTGACTCATCAAGTTGACACATAAAATTAACCATCACATACATCACACGTACACATTCCAATCCAAGGCAATCTCAGTGTCCCCCAAGGCATTCAGTTAGTTTTAATGCCAGATTCTTATATGTATGTTTCTACCTCTCTTTTCTAATGTCTGCAGGGTTGATTTTGGGATAGGAAGCCAGTAGCCCGTATCAATTTTCTATCTTATCAGAAGATTCTCATTCGTAATTCTTATATTGCCACCAATACCTTTCTCGTGTATTGGAAAAAATTGCTTCTCTTCTACAAAATTAACTTCTACTGTGTCCATCTCTTTTCCCAGTCCCCATTACATTTCCCATTGTATTGACTAAGGAGATGTACTTTATGCATATCTATGTTAACATGTATTTATTTCTATTTCATCTGGATCAGTAAAAATATTCCTTATATAGGAACAAGATAAATGTTGGGTGAGCAGATAAATGAATGAATAATGAATGGATGAAATGATCACTGAGAACAAATCCTTAATGCAGAAATTATGGAGCACTATGCAAATGAGAAAGAAATGCATTTCATGAATGGTGCTAGAAAGTCATATAGTTAAGCTGTAAAGCATTATAAAATACTTTCTAGTTTTAAAACACAAGATTTTACAATGAAAATTTCTGGTTCTTGTGATCACTTGTTATGTCTCATTATAGTTCCAAGTAATTCTCTTTTATTTTATTTCAATTGTGTGTGTGTGTATTTCTGTTCAATTTTTAACATGCTTCACCTAGATTTGGCTAGTGTTTATATGCTGGATACTGAAAGACTTTTAGGAAATTATGCTATGACTTGGTAAGTCCCTAGATGATTCAAAGATTCATTGTCACCTTAATTGAACAGACTTTCTTTTCTTTCTTCTCCCCTCCTTTGCTCTCCTTCTACTGCTCCTCCCCCCGCACCTTTTTTCTTTCTTTTCTTTTCTTTTCTTTTTTTATTTTTCAGCAGGGAAAAGTGGGAGTGCTAAATTGTTTTTGGAGCATTCAGTTCCCTTTGGGGAATTAACCAGCATGCTTGACTTGCAAGAACTCTCAGAGTAAAAAGATTTGACAGAATGCAAATTTAACCCTACTTTGATAGCTTCTGTTGTGTGGTTTTCTCATAAGCCAAGATCACATTTGATATTAGTTTAGTTTAAAAAACAATTTTCTTATGAAATTGAAAGAACATAAACAATGAAAGATGAAGGAGAAGCGACATTTTTAGTTCTCTTAACCTGGTAGGTTTGTGTAACTCTTTCATTGCTAATTTTAAATTTATCTGAGATTCTGGGGGGCGGAGCAAGATGGCCGAATAGGAACAGCTCCAGTCTCCAACTCCCAGCGCGAGCGACACAGAAGACCGGTGATTTCTGCATTTTCAACTGAGGTACTGGGGTCATCTCACTAGGGAGTGCCAGACAATCGGTGCTGGTCAGCTGCTGCAGCCTGACCAGCGAGAGCTGAAGCAGGGCGAGGCATCGCCTCACCTGGAAGCGCAAGGGGGAAGGGGATCCGTTTTCCTAGCCAGGGGAACTGAGACACACAACACCTGGAAAATCGGGTAACTCCCACCCCAATACTGCGCTGTAAGCATACAGGCACACCAG
>NW_016803311.1:4199208-4287544 GCF_001698545.2 Rhinopithecus bieti
TTTATCTGAGATTCTTTTAAAAATTTATCTCATAAGAATATTCATCTTTTAAACAAGGAGTTTATTGTTTTAAAACATTCATTTCGTATTTAATGAACAACTGCTATATGCCAATGTACCAGGCATTCTTCTAGGACCTGGGATACATCTAACATAAAAACATTTCACAGCACATTCTTGTTATTTATTCTTAACTTTATTTTGATTTTATTTATTTATCTCAGTTAAATGTACGAATGAAGAATAATAAGAGAAAAAAATACAAATGAATGTATATTGATATGGCCCAGGTACATTAATGAATTATTCACAATTTCCCCAGATTTCTACTTACAGCTTACAGCCAGCACTTTTGCAGTATTAGCACTAAGCATTTTCTTTTTCATTGATTCCAGGAAAATATGCCTAAAACAAATGTGCACTTCTAATTTTATCATCTAAACTTGATTTTCTTCAATTCATGGCTGAAAGATACATCATTTCAATCAAATTATTGCTATGAATTTTTATTTATTTACATTGAAAACACTTTTATCAAATAACTTTTTCTTTGTCATCATTCTGAGTATTCACAGAAGAAAATTCTCATCCATTCAACATTCAACAAATATTTATTGATCTTTTCTTACATGCTGAGTGCTAGAGATAGGGTAATAAAAAGACAAGATGTGTAATCAAATCAGAGCTATAATTCTAAAAGTTGTGAAAAGACTTGTAACCCTAGACTTCTAAGAAGATTAATAAGTAACAAACAACGCAGGCTCAAGTGTGGAAAATTAAAAGTTATACATGATTGTGTTGTTTATTACCTTATAATAAAATATAGAATCTAATGTTGTCTTGTACTTAGAGACATTATTCCTTCAGATGCTACTCTAGGGATATTTCAGAATAGACTTGAATTTTCAATAGCCCCTGAGTCATAAGATCTATGTAGGAAAATTCAAAATATAGAGTCTATATGATATCTTTTAAAGAAGTTATTTCCACCCTGCTGCAAATACACACACACATACATAACACCTTCTTAAAATGGATCTGATGGTTTCTTGGTTCCACTAAAATTATTTGAGCTTCTAATCAGTATAACTATAAACTCTGAGTTCCCAAAGTCTGGGAACTCAGCCTCTTCCAATAAGAAAAAGGCATTTCTAATAGAACAAACAATTTGCTCTTCTTGATATTTGCACTGAAGAAATGATGACCAATAAGAAGAAATCTATCAAATATTTACTCAGTGTTTACAATATAAAAAGCACTCGTGTAGGTACTGTGTGCATGATAAAACAGACAAGGCAGGCCCTGTCCTCAAGCATTTTATTATCTAGTTAGGCAAGCTGTGACATATGATGTGCCTCATTCAGAGAAGGTTTTCCAGAAAAACTTGATCAAAGAGCTGAAACAGGGTGTTCTTACAGGATAGGTACTCTTCATACTCTTAAGTTCACTGAGGGAAGGAAATACATTGCATACGTCTTTCTATTTCCCTGTTGCAGAGAACAGTGCTTGGCACTCAATAGAAACTCAACAGATATTTTCTAACTAAACCTAATAAAACAGCAAAGGAAAAACATTAAAAGGAAGTATTTCAGGAAAAGATGTGAATAAATAAAAGATAATGATAACAATTATTGTTAAAGCTAACATTTATTAGTTGCTGTTTTAAGTTTTTGAATGTATTGGCTTATTTAATTTTCACAGGGGCCTTATTAAAATAATTGCTATCATGATGCCAATGGTGTACAGAAGGAGAAACAAAGGCATAAAAAAGTTAACTACCTTGTCCGCAGTCATGCAGCTAGCTAGTAGCTGAGGCAGAGCTTAATCCCAGGAAATCTGGCTTCAGCATCTATGCTCTTAACCAGTCTGCAATAATGTTTCTCAAAGCACTGTGACTAATAAAAAAAGATGTGACATGAGCATTGCCTTCAAAGAGCTTAAACAGTAACTGGAGAAAATTGTGTAAGTTCTGGCCATTTAAGTAGCCAAGTAGTAACAAAAACATTAAAATTAAAGCTGTTGCCAGTAATCTTGAAATGAAGAGCAAGGGCATAAATGATCCAATTAGAGAAAGACAAGATGACTGAAGCCTGGAGTACTCTGGGGAGACTTGCTGGAGGAAGAGGAACTCACGTTAGTCCTGGGAGTATTGGTAAGATTAGAACAGTTAGAAAGAAAGCATATTCCAAATAGAAGAAATGCTATGAACTAAAGGAGGGTGACTCTAATCAACAAAAGGGTATGCTCTGGAGAAAATTTATAGACCAGATTGTCAGGAATAATGATTCTCTATTGAGAATATTGGTTAACTGTCAAAAAAGAAAGACTGAAGCATATAGTAGAGGGGCCTGACTGAGAAGCTGAAACTTTGGCCTTTCTTGATTTTTCAGATCTAGTGGTACTGGAATCTTTGGCACGACAAGGAGCCCCTGTACCCAGGGTTCAGTGCCTTCCAAGAATTATTCCCAGAATAAACCTCAGCATTCTGCAGTCTTATCTTCATGGGTGCTGGCACAAGTTGCTTTTCAAGTTCTTCATATTCTATTGACCTCGGACTTCTCAGCCGGAGGAAAACAGCTTCCTCTTCCTCCTGGCCATTCTCCAAGACATACCGTTCTCTTCTCTCCTTGTCCAGGGCGCTTAGCATGGTCACTTCCAAAAGCTTATGCATTTTCAAAAGAAAATGAAAATATCTTTCTATGCTGTTGCAAACATGCTCTGAGGTAAGATATCACAAAGGCTCTTTGGAAAACAGGAACAAGTGACTGCAGGAATGACAGAAAGTGAAACAGAATAAATGAAAATTAACGCCTCCCAGATGTACTTATTCACAAATGTTATCATAAGGTGACTTGTTGGCAGTCACATAAAAAGTAGAAAAAAGAACCAACTCTGAATCAAATATTTTAAAGTACTCCTGGGTATGTTTCCTGTAAGTCTCAGATTATCCACACAGGGTTCACGTAGTTTTAAGAACAGTTGACATGCCTGGGTTTACCTGGTTTACCTGTGTGGGACAGTAAATTTTTTTTACAAAAGTTTTTCCCTGCTCTTGGAAGACAATATTATGTTAAATATAGTGCAGTGCTCCACAGCTTGTAAAATCAACTATGTGGCACAAATCTGAAAATGTCTTCAAAAGATATATGGCAAGAAAGGTATGTTGTCGGCTTTAGTCATTCTTGCCATTTCTCTTACAAAATTTCACTATAGTGGCTGGACATGTGCAACCCACATTTTGTCTGGCCTTAATGTGATTTTTCTATGAGAGGAGAGGAGGACAAAAGGAAAAACAAAATATGCTTTGCAATGAAAAATGCAACCCTTAGCCACTGGACAGTGGAGGAGTTATCTTCTTCCTTCGAAGAACAATGTTTGATGTTCCAACTAGACTCTATGGTAATGAAGCTCATAATTTGGGAGCTGAATCAGATTCGAATTTAGAAAAGGGGTTTCAGACATTGCTTAGCAGGGTGATTTTGGGGGTTAACATATGAAGAGAGATTACATTATATCTCATCTGCCCTGTGTTTGTTGGACAGAGCTTATATGACCTATTCCTGATGGTTGCTCCTAGAAAGATATTTAAATTCTGTTGTAATTCTTCCTTATAAAATCTGTGACATTCTAATAGCTAGAAAATGTTTAAATCTTGTCTAGTTTCTGCTTCATTTCCTTCTTTATGTTGATTTCTTCATTTCTTCCTATTTATCTCTTTTGTGCATCACACATATTTCACTATAAACTCGATTTTTGTGGGTGAAAGGACACAACTAACTGTTTGCATGTCTTACCTTTGCCCTAGAGAGTAGTAACTCACAAATGAGCTGGCTGCACCTACTGTACATAAAACAGCAACGTCACTTTGATCTCTCCCTTAATGTGCTAGGTTTAGATTACTTTGTGAGCAAAGGGGGTGAAAGGTGGCAGGATACTATTTTAACTAACTACTGGGGGCAGTATTTATTCATGGTGCAGATTTTAATGGGAAAGATGGAACATGAAAGCCTGTCAAATGTACAGCTCAAAGAGTCTGACAACACAGAATATTTTATAGATGAAAGGTGAAGAATCTCCAACTTCTTAGTGTAATATAAGTTGTATGGGAAAAGTAAGACATGTAAAGAAAGCCAGATAGAAAACTATCTATATTCTGTTATGATTGCATAGAATCCTGTCACAAAACCAGAGGACTATTTTAGAGTTGCATTTATTGGATACAAAGTATGACACGGGGAATATTAAAAATGTACACTTTTAGAAAGATTCTCATTGCATTTATAATTAATGTAATATTGTTTTATTAAGAACAGGTATTTTAGGAAGTATCTATTCCAATGTGGTGAGAAGATAGAAACCCAGAAAAAAATGTACCAGGAAAGTATCTTCTATGTTTGGAGTAGTGGCTTTATCTTGAACTTCCAGACTCTAATTATGTTTAATTCAAAGGTTGCTTGAAAATTCTGCCCTTACCTTTGTTGAGGTCTTCAGCTGTTCTTTCTTGATTCACCATAGCCTTGCCCTAGAGCATTGATTTTCCATCTTTCTTTCTGTCCCCAAACACTGGCGGTGCCTGATATACTCCTGTCACTTATAGTGGCTCCTTATGATGATATTTCTCAAAGAGGATGGGTAGAAGGTGCACCTGAGAACTTCTGGAGTAACTTATGTGTCTTAAAGAACTCTCCAAGCTGATTTTGATATACCCACAATTTTCCAACATGGATCTAGGAATCATTACTGTTAAATTATTTAGCCCTTTGTAATGTGGCCATAACCTGCTTCATTAATGAAATCAGCCATTAGAAACCTTACTCATATTTTCTGGATCTAACCTTTTTGTATATTATTTCATCTATGTGGAACATCGAGTCCCACCCCACCTCCCCTTAACTCCCTCTCCAGCATTCTCCTATTTCATTCTAACATCAAAGCTCAAAATTGGTTCTTCAGCAAAGCCTTTTCCATCAGCTCCCAGAAAATGGAGTTGTTCTCATCCTGGATATTTCCACAGCAACGTTAAAATGACTCTGGAGGTGCATTTGTGGTGTGATGTTCTAACTTTTCTGGTTAAATAGCTGCCTTCTTAACTCAACCAACAGACTGGGGGTTAGGATATTTATTCATGTTTGTAATTCCTAATTTTAATATAGTAGAAGTTCAGATACAATGGCGAACACATTGTAAGTGATGAATAAATAATTGCTTGCATGCATGTGTATTTTTCATGTTATATTAAGAAATGTGTGTGTGTTCACACACACACATGCACACACACACAGAGTAAAGCATATAAACCTTGGGTATAGAGTTTAATAATTTTTATATTTGGATACTCCATGTGACAGCCATGCAATAATTCCAACTTCTTAGAGGTTTCCTCATGCTCCTTCCTAGCCAATACCTTCTTCCTGCCACTAGAGGTAACTTCTATTCTGATTTTCATGGAATAAATTAGTTTTGCTGGTCCTGAACTCCATATGGACTCTATAAATGGAGTCACATAGCATTTATTCTTTTTTGTCTAACTCAGCATAATGTTTTTGAGATGTATATATGCTGTTGCATGTATCAGTAGTTCATTCTTTTGCATTCTGGTGTAGAATTCCATTGCACAAATATGCCATAATTTATTTATCCATTCTCTTCTTCATGAGCACAAAAGCTATTCAGTTTTCAATTATTAGGAATAAGTTACTATCAATATTTGTGTACTTATTATTGTTTGTGGACTTTTACATTGTGTTTTCTTGAGTATATACCTAAACATTGGATTGTTGAGTTATATAATTGGTTTTTATTTACTAAAAGTGGCCGGGCCAATTTGTATACTCAAAAGCTAAATGTGAGAGTTCTGGCTTCTCCACATCATCGCCAAAAATTGTTATTGTTTGCCACTATTTTTAGCCATTCTGGTGGTTATATAGTAATATCTCGTTATAGGTTGAATTTGCTTTAATAAATAATAATGTTTAGCAAATCAGTCATTATTAGCTATTTGGATATCATCTTTTGCAAATCACTTCTTTAATTCTTTTGCATGCTTTTACATTTTTCCTACTGATTTGTTGGAAATCTATATATTTGGATACGATTCCTTTGACACCTGTATAAACTACACATATATATTTTCTCAGGTTTGCCTTTCTTTCTCTTTTAAAGTTTCCTTTACTTTTTAGAGCAGTTTTAGATTCACAGCAAAATTGAGTGGAAGATAAACAGATTTCTCATCTACACCCTACTCCCACCCAGGCATAGCCTCCCTGCTATCAACATCCTACACCTGAATGATACATTTGTTACAATCTATGAATCTCCAACGACAGGTCCTTATCACCCAAAGTCTATAGTTTACAGTGGGATTCACTCTTGGTGGTGTATAGTCTATGGGTGTTGACAAATGTGTAATGATATCTATTCACTATTATGGTATCGTAAAGAATAGTTTTGCCATTTAAAAAATCCTTTGTGCTCTGCCTATTCATATCTCCCTCTCCCATTGCTAGCAACCATTGATTTTTTACTGTCTCTGTGGTTTTGTTGTTTCCAGGATGTCATATAGTTGAAATCACACAGTATGTAGCCTTTCCAAATCAGCTTCTTTCACTTAGTGGTATGTATTTAAGTGTCCTCCGTGTCTTTTCATGGCTTGATAGCTCATTTCTTTTTAGTGCTGAACAATACTCCGCTTTCTTGGCATATCATCACAGTTCATTTATCTGTTCACCTACTGAAGAACGTTTTGGTTTATTCCAAGTTCTGGCAATCGTGAATAATCCTACTTTAAATATCCATGTGCAAGTTTTTGTGTAAACATAAGTTTTCAACTCCTTTGGGAGAAGGATTGCAGGATCATATCATAAGGGTGTTTTTAACATTGTTAGAAACTGCCAAACTGTCTTGCAAAGTCGCTGTACCATTTAGCATCTCCACCAGCAATGGTGGAGTTCCTATTGCTTCACATCCCAGCAGCATTTGGTGCTGTCGGTATTCTGGATTTTGGGCATTCTATTAAGTGTGTGGTGGAATTTCGTTGTTTTTGAAGTTTGCATTTCTCAGATAACACATAATATGGAGCGCCTTTTCATATACTTATTTTCCATCTCTCTTTTTTCCTTGATAAGGTGTCCATTCAGATCTTTTGCCCATTTTTTCATAGGGTTGTTCATTTTCTTATTGTTGAGCTTTAAGTTTTCATTGTATCTTTTGGAAAACAGTTTGTTACTAGACGTATCTTTTGCAAATATTTTCTCACAGACTATGGCTTGTCTTTTCTTTCTCTTAACTCTGTCTTTCATAGAGCAGAAGTTTTAAATTTTAATGAAGTTTAGATTACCAATTATTTCTTTCATGAATTGTGCCTTTTGTGTTGTACCTAAAATGCCATCACCCTACCCAAGGTCATCTAGATTTTCTCCTATGTTATCTTCTAGGAGGTTTACAGCTTTGTGGTTTGCATTTACATCTGTGACCCATTTTCAGTTACTTTTTGTGAAGGATTTAAGGTCTTTGTTTTTATTTATTTATGTTTTGCATGTGGACGTCCATTTGTTCCAGATCTTTGGGTCGAAAATACTTTATTTTCTCTATATGTTGCCTTTGTTCTTTTATTAAAGATCATCTGGGATCTGGGCTCTTTATTCTGTTCCACTGATCTACTTGTCTGTTCTTTTACCAATACCACAATGTTTTGACTATTGTAGCTTTATAATAAGTCTTGAAGTAGGGTAGTGTCAGTCCTCTGACTTTGTTCTGCTCTTTCAATGCTGTGTTGCTATTCTGGGTCTGCTTTATTGATTCCTCTTTTGGTCTGTTTGTTTTTATCAGTTATTGGGACAATTGAGTTAAAATACTATAGTGTTTTATACACATCAATTAGATCAATTTGATGTGTCATATTGCTCTAATCTTTTATATCCTTACTGACTTTTTATTTGCTTATACACCCAGTTACTGAGAAAAGTGTGTTAAAATGTCCAATTGTAACTGCATATATGTCTGTCTATATTAGTTTTGTTAATTCTTGCTTTATGTATTCTGAAACTATACTATTAGAGCCATACAAGTTTAGGGTTATATATCTTCTTGTTTATGACCCTTTTATCTCTATGACATGTCTCTTTCTTGTGCTACTTCTTACCTTCGATGAAATTATGTCCAATATTAATTTAGCAATTGTATCTTTCTTATGCTAAGTATTTACTTGGAATGCCTTTTTTCAATTATTTTCAGCTTACCTTATATTTATGTTTAAAGTATGTTTTTTGAAAATAGCATATAATTTGACCTTTTAAAATATATCTAATCTTGTGTTTTAGTAGGAATGTTTAGTCGGTTTACATGTAATGTAATTATGACATAGGTATAGTTCTAAAATCTCACTTTTTGTTTTTTATCATCCCATCTGCTCATTATTCCTTAATTTTTTTTCCTGCTCCGTTGTCTTAGTTAAATACTTTTGTTTCTTTATTTTATCTCCTCTATTAGCTCTTTTTTGATTATAACTTTTAGTATCATTGTTTTGTGGTTACTCTTGAAATTCTTAACTTATTACAGTATACATTAAATTAGTATCTTTATAACATCATAAACAGTGCAAACTGTTTCTACTAGCTGTACTCCATTGAATATCTCTCATCGTTTTGTTTGTTGTTCATTTTACTATTATTTCATGCATTTAATTGTAAGGGAAGAAAATAACTCCCAAAATGTTACAACTGTGACTCTAATTGGCCAACAGTCTCACATGTATCCATATATTTGTCCATTCCAGAGCACTTTATTTCTCTTGGTCTCTATTCTTTCATCTTGGATTATTTTAATCATTATACCTGTGAATTAGACATTCTACAAACCCACAGATAATGGTATTGACTGAAGCTCTGCAGGCAGAATTCAAATCCATAACAAGAAAAGTGTCACTGCCCTTTTAAGATAGGAGGATCCAAAAGTTGTAAACTAAATGGTTGTATTCTCCCTGAGAAACAGAGCTGTAGTTTGTATCTGTGTTGTCATTGGCTGATTGATAGGTCAGATAGCAATAGCCAGATTAGCCTTAGTGAGTAGCATTCCATGATGTTGAGCTCATACTCTCAATATCTGCCACTCTGATCAATCCTTGTTTGCTCATTGGACCAGCACTGAAGTGGATGATGACAAAGGCTAACGTGTCAATTGGCTGATTTTTTTTTTTCTATGTGGTTTTTTAGTGCATCTTCCATGGTTGGAGGTTTCTGTGGGTATTAAGTTATAAAGATCTTTATACTTTATACCAAATCTTATATATCCACACACATGCCTTTACTCCAGACCACTTTGTCTCTGATCTTCCAATCCACTTTCATCGTCCCTTGATCAGCTGGCCAAGCCATTTGCCACTGCCCATGAATTCATCACATATCCTCAACTCAGAATATTTTTTCTTTTGCCAAAATGTGCATAGACATAAGCACCTCAAAAAGCTTCACTTATTGGGAAGATATTTTTGTCTCAACAATATCTTTCAAAGTAACCCCTATGCGTGACTTCTATACAGACATCATCATTTTCAGCTTATCCTCACACACCAAGTCAATCCATCCATAATTCAAGCTTGTACTTTTTCCTCCCTCCTTCAGCTGGTTATATAGAATGTTTCACATGGCCATAGGCATAAGCTGAATTGGGAGTGCTGGTACAGCAGTAGTGAATGACACATGGTTCTGGACAACCTGCTCATGCAATTTACTTATGTCTTTTGTTCCTGCTTAGTGTACATAATTCCAATTTATCATGGATTGCTGCAGGGCCCACCTGACTTTATGACTTGATGAGTCTAACAGAAGTGAGCTCATGGGCAGTTTCAGACAGACTCCTGGTTAAGCCATGGGTCCAAGTAGCATATTAGAAGCTGTTTTTCTAAGGACATACAGTGTTTTTTTTGTGTAGATGGCATGGCTTTCCCAAGTGACTTGAATTGTGATTTTTCCCACTGAGACTTGTCATAAATTCCATACCGTATTTTTTAACACTGCTGAAACCTCCACAGTCATAAAGTTTGCTTGATTTTGAGTAGAAAACTGCAGGGATTTTTTGTACAGCATCCTGGGCTTGCTATCTAGCCCTTTTCTGCTCTAGGCCCCATCCGAGATCAGCTCACTAAGTCGCATACTTTATTAGGCCAGAGCAATGTTCTTAGGTGTGGAATGTGTTTTTTCTCTAGAATCCAAAAGGGTTACTAAGGATTGTAATTCCTTCTTTGTGGCAGGGGATGTAAGATACAGCAATTAGCCTTTTGCTTTGGTGAGATTGTACTAGCATATCCCTTATGTTAGGCACTAGACACTGCTAAACTGATAGGTCCTTGAAGATATAATTTATCTTCTACCCTCCAGGTCTCATGTGCTTTACCAAATCCTCCAGCATGCTAGCCGTCTCTCGTTCACCTTGCATTCTAAGAATGATAGGATGTTGTTAATGCAATTGACCAGTGTGATCTTCTATGTAAAATCCAGACCTCTTTATAAGAAAAAGTAGGAGAGTTAACGTAGCTCTTGGGCAAAACTGTCAATGTATATTGTCCATTCCATGTAAATGAAAACTATTTTGGTCCTCTTTCTTGATTAAGATAGTGAAGAATTCATTTGCTATATCAATGCTCCCATGCCAGGTACCTGAGGTCATTTTATTCTGTTCTCACAAAGATGTTACAATCACATGGCAGCTATAATTAGGGCTACTACTTGTTTGAATTGGTGGTAACCTGAAATTATTCCCCAGGATCTATCTAGTTTGGGCAAGGACTACTTACGGCAGGATACACCAAACCTGAAATCTTTAAAGATGACACTAATATCCTTTATATCCTCAGAAGTATAATATTAGCTTCAGTTTACTAACTTGGCATGGGTATTAGTTTCAGATCTTTCTACTCGGTCTCGGTCTTCCTAGGATTATAACTTTTACCTCCACAGGCCAAGGTAATAATGTGAAAGTTACCCTAATTGCCATGTATGTCAAAACCAATTACACATTTGGGATTTGGAGAACTCATCAACGTATGGTTTTGTGGACCTAGTGGAACCACTTAATCCAGTCTGACCAGAGCACCATTTACTTTATACTCCCTCTGTGTGACTCCACTCTAACTTTGACATTTTGGGTCTCCAAATATCAATATCACATTAGTGCCCATATCTAAATGACCAATAACAATATCTGGATATTCTGCTTTGCCCAGCGATAATTATCCAAACTAATAGCTAGAGGTGCAGTTGCAGAGTGACTAAGGAAATTATTTCAATATATGTTTGTCCAGGTGTTGTAGTCTTTTCTTCTTGGGACATAGTCATCTTTTCACTTAACAGGTTATAGGTCTGAAACCTCCAGGAAAGGGAGAAATGACCGTGACTTTTTAAAATCAAGGTAGCCATCTTCAGCCTCTTGAGGAGTCATTCCTGCATTCTTTGGACTGTATAACTTAAGGATATGTTTTGGCTGTTCATTTTTTTGTATTTAGAGATGCTGCATTCCATTAACTATCTCCACAACTCCCAGAAAGTCATGTCTCCTTCCTTACCACTCCAACCTTACCAGTCCTGTGTTAATTGAGACTCCCAGGCCCCTGCTGGTTAAATGCTGCTACTTAGCCTTTATTGATTCCAGTCGTTCTGTGGCAAACAAAATCTCTGTGACAGCCCCTCCTATCATCCATTGTGGCTTGGGGAACAGAGCCACCACTGAACTTCTTGTTGATTCTGGTGTCCCTGTCCCTTGTACACTCCTGATGGCCTTCTTAAATGGTACTTCCTCTAGGCCTTCCCATGGAACAATATAATCCTCTGTGGGTCTTCTAGCCTCACATCATATAATCTTTCCAGCATGCCTATTTCCCTAAGCCTCTCTATTCCTTTCTCCACAGTCTGCCATAGCAACTCAAGTAATGCAACTTTACTCAGCATGGACCATCACTTTCTCCAGACTTCTAAGGGATGCCATAGCAGAAAATTTATGCCTTTCCCTGCGGTCCTTGTCAAGTGTTAAATCCCATGTTCTGATATCCTAAGAGAATGGCTCTAAGTCAATAAACTCTCCTTTATCTAGTTTCATGTCCTGCCTCCTTGATCAAAACTCTTAAAACCACTTGTTTATCCAAATATGCTGGCTCTTTCCCAAATATGCTGGCTAATCATTGAAGCTCTTTTGGGAGTATAGTCTCTTCCCTCACCACTCAGGTCTGGTATAACCTTGAGTTGCTTTTGATATAATTTAACCCAAATTTGGGACCTGACATTCAGGGGATGAGATGAGGGAAAATCCTGAAGGTGACCCTGTTGCCTTGTGAGAGAGAGGACTCTGCAGTGTTGTCCCATATACAAGAAGCGTAGCTGTGAAAAAGGAAGGATGTACTATCTCTGCAGGATCTAAGGATTTAGAAAACTTCAGGGAACCCAAATTTTTGGGTGAATAGGTGCATCTGACTGATCTCATATGTCGAGATACCAGGGATTCCTAACAAGGGCCCCAAACCTGGCATAATAGATTTGACTTAGTTGAACATTCTATATACTTTCACAGTAGCTGCTTTCAGCCAGGCATGCTGGAGGCTCTCCTGGCACTTGCGCAGCTCAGATATGCAAGGTCCTGGTGGAAGATTATGGTGCTCACCCGTGGGCCTCCACTTTTTCGTGGGCTGTAGGCCTCAGTTGCTACCTAAAGTCTACAAAGGGTTCCTTTATATTTTTTTCCAGATTTTCTAATTTCTTATGGTGAAAACTTAATTTCAAAACTAGTAACTATATCAGGGTCTCAATAAATGATTGCTGAATAAATAAATTGGTTGCATTTGAGATGCATCTGGACATCTGGTATGTCCTGATGAATACACTGAGTAGGCACTGGGAGTCACCTATGTATAGTAATAGTTGAAAGACACTGTACAAGTTGTTAAGATATCCAATGAAGCTTATAAAAAGGCCAAAAAAAGAAAAATGTTAAACATTTTAAATTTTAAAATGAGAGAAGAGCAATATTGAAAGGACAATGAATGAGACAATTCAGAAAAGACAAAAAAAGAAGAAACATAAATACTTTATTTAAACATTCTCTATTGTGCTTCAAATTAACAAATACTTGCTGAATTTCTCCTATAATTTGTATAATTAACAAGGAAGAGATTGTATGGATTTGAGGGTGAGTCAAGAATTAGGGTTCAACGAGGAAGAATTTTTGAAAGAGTGGAAGTGTTGGGTTTCAGACTAACTGGTTAAAACATAAAACAGGATAGATCTGGAGGATAGGGTTAATTCAGCCATCAGCTAAGCAAGGGCAGGCTTAAGACTTTGCTGCTACGATGCACATGAGAATATCAATTCAAAAAATATCAGGGTAGAAGAAAAACAGTAATGGTTCCAGGATTTTTATAGTGATGGAGATTTGGGGCAAAAATATGGTTGAAAGCAAATTCAGAAGACTTGTCTGGAGGTGGCATTTCTCCATAAATACACTTTTAAAATTTAAAGTCTGTGTTATAGACAAATAAAAATAATCAGATTGATGATTTCAAACACATGTTGGCTGACTCTATTCTTATTTACATAATTATAGTAATTGTTGAAATTGGGATGGTTTTGGGAAGTAGAGGATTTTGGAGGACCTTTATTTCTCTCCAACTCCACCCCAAGCTAGCCTTATCCTGCAAATGCAATGCATGACTGTGTTAATGAAAGAGGAGGCTGGGAGATTCCACATGAAAGAGTGAAGTAGGAAACATTATCCCAGTTGGTCTGAAAGGCATATATTTACTTTAAGAGATATCATTTATAAGAAGAAAGGGGGCAGGTTAGATGTTTAAAAGTTGAACTATGACAAGAATAGTCCATAAAAATACTGGTAATTTTAATCCTAATGAAATAGGAAGAATAATGATGCTATGCAGTCTTATGTTGAACTCTATGTAACTTTAGTTGTTGTATTAGGCCATTCTTTTGCATTGCCATAAAGAAATACCTGAGGCTAGGCAATCTATAAAGAAAAGAGGTTTAATTGGCTCACAGTTCTGCAGCCTGTGCAGGAAGCATGTTGCCAGCATTTGCTTCCAGTGAGGGTCTCAGGGGACTTACAATCATGGCAGAATGTAAATGGGAGGTCAGCGTATCACATGGCAAGAGCAGAGCAAAAGAGATAGAGAGGTGCCATACACTTTTAAACAACCCTATCTCAAGTGAACCCACTCATCACCAAGGGGATGGTGCTAAATCATTCATGAAGGATCTGCCCCATAACCCAAACACTTCCCACCAGGCCCAACCTCCAACACTGGGCATTACGTTTGAACATTTAAGACAGGACACACACTCAAACCATATCAGTTGTTAAGATGGGTATGGTGAGTATACATTAATACATGTCCAGGTGGATATGCTTCATAGTTAGTGAAAGGTGTACAATTGGATGAAGAAAAATCCATGGCCATCTGCCTGTCTGTGACATAATAAATGTTCCATGTAATTGTTCATCAAAATAGAGTGGCAATAAGCAAGATCAACTATATTGTGATGCCAATAGGCTACCCTGTGGCTTTGTGATAAAATTGTACTCATTTATTCAAATTTTGCCCCAAAAGAACCATGTAATTAGCTGCATTAATAAACAATTGAGTCCTTCCACTCATCCATCTAGCCCTCCATTCTTCCACTCTCCCATTTAGTGCCATTCACCTTCATTCTTCATTAGTTAACAGTGAGAATACTCAAAAGGCAAATAGCTCTGCAGTTTTCTCTCCACCTCACTGGAATTGTGGGAACTTTTATTGAGTGGTGAGGGTTAGGGTAATGAAACTTGGAAAACTGCCATCTTAGGATCCCTCTGTGCTACCAATATGCAAATAATTTAATAGTAATGCAGTCAAGAGTTCCCTGAGTAAAGACTCTCCATTTTCATCACTGTTGGTAAGTGCCAAGAGGGACAGATGAGAATAAGTTATAGCCACATTGTGACATGTAATAAATCTTCCAAAAGAGGTTTACACGTACTCAGCTCTTTGGCTTTTATCCTGTGTACGAGACTTCTGTTTGCTTTGCATCTAAGCAACAGAAAGTAATCAGCTGCTAAGAACTTAATTATTGGTTGCACGGATAACCCTTAGGGTGTCTGTGTCCAGTCACTTGGGTCTCCTTCTACATCTCTCATCACATAAAGCAATATGCTTCCCTGAGTGCCTGCCTCTCTGGAAAGCATGATGGTTCATTTCTTCTTCAAGAGGAAGACAAAGGGCTGCTGAAACAACAAAATACAATGAAATGGCTGTTCCTTGGGAAAATTAGCCACTAATAGTTCTTGATGACTGAAACAAAGGAAGAGTCCTAGGGCTAGAAATCACTCAAGAGCAGAGCCTTGATAACAGTCAGAAGCTGAGAGGTAGAAAGTATAAGGAATTCTAGGGAGAGGAGTGAGAAAATACTGTAACAGGCTTGCAAAATCCAACTCAGAATCACACTAGTGTATTAATGAGACAAGTTAAACCAGTCACACTCCCACCTCTTAACCAAACTGTTAACACAATTTAACACACTTTCAAAGGGGCACCCCTAGGATGTGCTAATGAAGTCACTTTCTTCCCAGCATGAGTGAATGGGCTTTTCCCTCTTTGTTGAGCTCTGTTTGATCAGGAAGACAAAATATTCAAATATCTTGTGAATCTAGGAGGTGGTTGGGATGGTTTTCAAATATATGTATTCTGTGTGTGTGTGTGTGTGTGTGACACACGGAAACTGAGACATAAAGGACCAAATCTATAGCTCAAAGTTGGTACAGTTATCTGAATTTGAATTGGTTTTCTGCTTCAGCTTTTCCCTACTGCTATTTAAATGCTGTGAGAGTAATAAATACTGTTTAGGAATTTTCTCTTTTAGGATTATAAGTAACCTGGAAAATAACAATAACTGAAATGCTCTGTACTTTGTAAGCAGTCAACAGATGTATAAGCATCATTTCAGTTTTCAAAATTACATTGTAAATTGTTTGAATTGGACTTTGAAACAATTTTTCTTTTAACTATAGGTGGTGGATACATTCTAGAAACTTGTATCTTAAAGCAATCAAACAATTTAATTATTTTCAGTATAACTTCAAGATTAAAGCAATCTCCGAATAGGTATTGTTTCACTTAGATAGCTCCAAAGACAAAAACTAGGTCCCATGAGGCTAAAACAGTGGTATGCATAGGGGGGTTTATTTTTACTATCCTTTAAACTGTCCACATACAATATTATATATGTGCAAAGATATACAAAATACACTTTTTATGCATTATGTATTTCAAAATAAAAGGAATTCTCAAAAGACTGTTCCATAGCAGAAATCTTAAAATAAATTGAGTAGAGGAAATGCATTTAGCATTCTTAAAAGTTTCTTGAAAGATTTTATAGAAAAACTGCCCATTATTCTAGTTGACAACAGTTATATGAATTTAAAAAAAAAGACAACCTGTAAAAAACAAAAAAGGTCTTTTAACTAAACTATATGATATACAGATCACTACCTATATTTTTTTATGAACATCTAAATTTTGGTAGAAAAGGTTTTAAAATTTCTTATTGCTCTTATAAACCTTTGTGGTTATCTGACAATGATTCATCTAATATTATTGCATAGCTGACTTTGGCAGTTACCCATTACACCATGTTAACATATTTCAATAAGTAATCAATTTGGTTTTCCAGTACCCTGATTTAATACAGGTTTCATTATTCGCCTAGTATTTATTTTTTAGGCATGTTGTCCATCTTAGTCTAGGACTGCCCTTTTTGCATTAGCCATTTTAGGATAAAATACTTAATAAGATTTGCATTTAAAAAATGAACTTGAGGAACTGGACCCCCTCCAGCCAGAGCAAGTAATTATGTCATTTGTATTGCAAAGCAGGAGCGGCTATAAAGCAATGGTATACTTTTTTAAAGATTGATAACCCTAAGCAGTATTATATTACACATAAAATGGCAGGTCTGACAGAGGAACTAAACGTGGGCAGTGTATAAAATTCTGAGAACTGTAGAGAGTTGCAAAGTCTTTACTTTGTCTTTCTATAAGACAGTCGATTTGAATGAACTGATTATGGCTGATATCCTTATTTCCTACAACATCTCTGTTTCATATATTGGTCTTGTCCTAAGAGAACCCTAAGTTTTTGTAGATAGCAAGATTGCCACATCATATACTAGTGGATGCTCTCAAATTCTCTTCCTTGTATTCAGAGGCTCAAGTTAGATTGTGTCTGTAGGAAGTGGCCAAATAAAATGGAAACTGTTTAGTTGCCATCATGATCACCCTATCCACCAAACAGAAATTTTCCATTGCTGATAAGAGCTCATAGCTGGCGATATTATTACTACTAAAGAATACAACAGATAACTTGCATTGAGCAGCTCAAAACTGTTTGAGATACTTGTATTGAGATACTCAAAACTATGTTCCAAGCACTGTGTTAAGTATCTGACAGTATTTATCCCATTAATCCTCACAACAACCTTGCAAGGTTGGTATTATTAGTCAAGATACCCAGTCTAGTTTAACTTTAGAAGTGATGTTTTTAATTACTATGGTAAATTTATTTAAACTAAAAAATGTTTTAAAAAATATTCTGAAGATGTATTCCAAACAGAAGCATCCATGACTACGTTCCAGTGAATTACAGGGCATTAAAATGTTCTGACCTTAAACTGGGATCTTTTAAACTAATAGCAGTCCCAGCGGTTTTTAGAGGAAGGTTTTATAAAAACATGCGCCTACATATAGACCATGGAATACTATGCAGCCATAAAAAAGGATGAGTTCATGTCCTTTGGAGGGACATGGATGCAGCTGAAAACCATCATTCTCAGCAAACTATCGCAAGAACAGAAAATCAAACACCGCATGTTCTCACTCATGGGTGGGAATTGAACAATGAGAACACTTGGACACAGGAAGGGGAACATCACACACCAGGGCCTGTTGTGGGGTGTGGGGAGCGGAGAAGGATAGCACTAGGAGATATGCCTAATATAAATGACTAGTTAATGGGTGCAACACACCAACGTGGCACATGTATACATATGTAACAAACCTGCATGGTGTGCACATGTGCCCTAGAACATAAAGTATAATAAAAAATAAATAAATAAATAAAAAGATGTGCCTAAATTATCAATCATGGTCTTTCTTTAGGATAAAAAGATACATGCCAGGTTGTTTTTCAGGCATTGGCCAGCATATATTTTCTTAAATTTGATTAAAGTGTTCCCAGCTTTAATTTATCAGGGTTCACATCCTCATGAAGGAAAACACTAAAAGAAATGCAAAGCGATTGAGAAAAGTAGTCTTATAAGAAAAACAAAATTCCACAGAGGCAACAAGCCAGTGTGATATGAACCAAGAACACTGATGGGGAAAACGTCCACTTTTCCCATGAGCTCAGTAAACCCATTTAGGGAGTTGTTAAAAACTGAGAGAGGCAATGTGGAGACAGCAACGTCCTTTTAGACTTCAAAGAGAAGAAAATATATTTAGGACCTTCCTGACATGAAAAGCTGTTAAATTCTGAAGCTTTTCTGTAACATTTATTCTCAATTTGAGACTCTAATGTTCAGTAATTGGATTCCATGTTTAATTGTTCCATATTTCAATCAACAGTCTACTGAAAACAACAACTCAATCAAATGAATATTCTGGTAGTGTTCTTTACATTATTTATACATACAAATACATAAATATGTATATACATTTATATAATAAAGCCCAGCAATTTTAGTTAACTATGAAATAAGGTATATCATTTCTTAGGGCTGCTGTAACAAAGTATTATAGAATTATTAGTTTAACAGAAACTCTGAAAGTTCTGGAAGATAAATGTTGAGATCAAGGTGTTGACAGAATTGGTTTCTTCTGAGAACAGTGAGGAAGTGTCTGTTCCATGCCTCTCCGCTGGCTGCTGGTAGTTTGCCAACAATCTTTGATGTTCCTTGACTTGTAGAAGCTTACCCCCATCTCTGCCTTCATCTTCGCCTGGCATTTTCCGTGTGTGTGTGTGTCTCCAAATTTCCTCCTTATAAGCGCATCAGTCATGGTGAATCAGGGACCCACGCTGCTCCAGAATGACCTCGTGTTAACATTATATCTGCAACAAGCCATATTTCCAAATAAAATCACCTTCTGACATGAGAGTTAGGACTTCAACATGTAGATTTTGGGGAGGATAAAATTCAACACAAAATATAAGGTCAACTTGGAAAGAAAAGGGATGTTTAACATAGAAAGTTAGAGTTGGTAGGAACTTTAGAAACCTATGTGGCTTGCAGATGGGAATGTCCCAGTCCAGAGGAATCAGGTGACTTACCCGCTGATCACACAGCCAGTGGCAGAGCTAGGACTGGGATTCAGATTCCTAAGTGCAAACACAATACGCTTCCCACCACCTATGTTTCAGCTCACTGATAATAGGGTACTTGTATAAATGATTTCATTTAGGAACTATTTTTTCCTGGTAGGCAAATTACATTGTTAAATGAGATTTTAAGGTTTGGACTACATATTTCACATACTTTATGGGGAAATTCTGGATGCTTCTCAAGAACAAATATGTTAAATTATTAAAAAATAAGAATTTAGTTTCTCTTTATTTCTTCTCTTTCTAGTGATCCTTAAATAGTGAGGGTATTGTGCAAAATGCTCTGCTTGTACTATTTCCATTTATCTTTATTGAAGTCTTAGAGGGTAGGTCTCATTATTCCCATTTTAAAGATGAGGAAGAAGAGAAAGATGTCAAATAAGTCTACCAAAGTCATCCAATAATATGTTACATAGCTAGGATTCAGACTGGCTTATTTGACCGTAAAGTCTTTTTCTTTTCAACTATGACAAGTTGTTTCACGTATTTGATTTCTGACATCACAGAATTACCTGTGGAAATGTAGAGGAAGAAGAAGTCAGAGATAAATCATTTTAGACATAATAGTTCTACTGGAAAATATGTCAAGCATGTGAGTAGAAATGTTCCTGAGGTAGGGGTGGATAAAGGGAAAACTCAAGGCATCAAAACTGAACTGTCAATGAAACCTGTAATTAATGTAAAAAATCATCAGTAAGTTTAAGTAGACCAAAAAAAAAAAAAAAAAATTGGGGGGAAGGAGGTGCGAAGATCTGAGGAGAACCAGGGCAGGACAGTGTCAGATATCTCACATTAAGAAGAAAGTAAAGGAAGAGAGGCTATTGAACTAAATTGTGTACTGGAAACAAATCTTCCTCATTTTGTATCATTAGTACCTACTGTGCATTAAATAATTACCAAATATGTGTAGAAATGAAAACTTTGGAATTGACGGTAGAAAACATTTTTAATAGAATTTTGAGAACAATGATAAGATATAAGTCTATCAAATATGCCTAGTTTCATAATAGTCTGCCTACTGGTTTGAAAAATAATAGGCAGCATTAATTGAGCATATGCTATGTTTCAGGCTGTTCTAAATAGTTTGTAGGCAACATTGCATTACATTCTCTCAACAAATGGATGATATGAGTACTATTTTGATCTCCATTTATAAATGAAGAAAATAAGGTTTAGAAGCCACACAGTAAGGGGCCCCCTAGATTATTAGGAGCAATCACTCTTAACCACTGATTTCACCAAGGAAGAAGAAATGTTATAAGAAGGAATTTAGTTCACTATTTTTTTTTTTCACCTAGCACAGCACTTGGCAGGTATTTAATAAATGTTGGATAAAGTTTTAAGTTATGTTTTATTAAGGATTGGGTCCATGGAGATGCAGAATAGCACAGGGGAGTCTTCAGAGGATAAAGTAGATGATGCTAAAGAATGAAAAGAAACAGCAGAATCAAGAAGCCTCATCAAGTGAAAAATAATCTGTGCCTGAGCATGGATAGACAAGGCAACTTTGTGTGAGAAATACTTCATCATCTACTGCTATGGTTCATCACATCTTGAATTTCAGAAATCTGTACAAGAAAGTTACATTTGTAATGGCCATGAAACCCAAGAAAAAATTCCTTATTCCTAAAGTTTATGTTTTGCAATCACCTGTTTCAAAGAGGTTCAAATATGAATCATACTGTTAATAGTGTAAAACTATAAAATTTTCAACAGTAAGTTATTGAAACAAAGTAGACTATGCGAGAATTACTTAGGAGTGTGTGTGTACGTGTGTGTATAGGAAGAGTCATATTGAACTATTAAATGCAAAAATATTTTTGTTAAAATTGTTGGATGCTAAAACATATATGCAATTGCCTTGATATATTTGAGCAAGTGTCCACTTTCTATTTCAAATATAGGTACATGTTTATTTAATATTTATTGAGTTTCTATTACATGCCTGATATCATGCCAGGCTCCAGAATGTCTCTATAATTTTAAAATAAAAAAATTAAAACCTGCTAGTTACAGTTTGTTAAACTTTTGTTTATAAACCCTGGATATATTTAGTGTACCTATTTTCCCCAATTGGAGAAAGTCGATATCTAATTCTTGTAAATGAATATAAATTATTATCAAATATTTTCTGAATGTTAGATAAAATACATTGTAGCCCCAAACCATCATTTATAATATTAATCATTACTTGTCAGAAGCTGAATAAAAAATATAATTTATCTTAATTTTTGAAAAAAAATCTTTTAAATCTTAATTTAATTTTAAAATAGCTATATCATTAGTTCACAAAAATATTCTATCCAAGTACATAACATACCCTCTCAGACAATGGGCTTAACTCATGGACTGAATTAAAAGTTAGATAGGAATATGAAAAGACAAGCTTACTTAAGGAACATCAGTAGTTATTTCTACCATAAGTGTCTTTTTCAACCACTACTATTCCAGCAGAGGTTGAGGGCTCAGGAGCATTAATCCAATTCAGATTTTGGAAATATTATAAATTAACACACAAACTGAGTCACCTCCTCTACATACACGTTAGTTTATATTCTCTAACTCATAAAAAGCATCATCAACCTTTGAGCTTTTTCAAAATGGCGACCTCAAGCTATTCTGAAGTCCTCGTCCTTATTCTCTCCTCAGCCTATCAAATGTGAAACTCTGTCAGTTCAGCTTCTGAAAACTGATAACCTGCATTTGTTTCTCCACTTCTTCGTTAATTTGAATGTTCACCCTCTAACCTGGACTAATGCAGAGTCACTAAGAGCTGTCCCTCTCTCTGGTTCATCCTGACTGTACCCATGTCCTAAACCTGACTTGTCATTCCCTGCATAAAGGCATTTTAAGTTCCTCTACTGTTCAAAGAATTTGGACCATCCTTTTAACAGAATTCATGTGGAGAGACTCATGATTTCTGTGTGGGTCTTCTCATATCCAGGCATTAATAAAATAAATGACATTAACTAAATATTTTACTACAAAATTCTTACTAATGCATACTTCTTAAATATTTAGAATTACTCCAATTACAGTCCTAAACTCCTTTAGCAATATATATGTACATAAACATGTACGTTACATATATATGTATACATTTACATTTGATTTTGTTTTGAGAAACTTGGGAGTGTGCTCTAAATCGTTGTATTAATTCAAAGTTGGTCATCTTATTAGGCTGCAAAAAATGTGGCCTAAATACCCTAGTTTATAATTCAGCAAAGTGCTTGGAGGAGGCACAGTAGGAATGATGAATGGTAAAGATGGGATTATTACTCAAGTCTCATTTGTGACAGTTGACTTCCGTGATATTTATCTCACATTTTTCTTTTTGGCTGTGTGTGTGAGTGTAATACACTTTATATATTAGCATTGGTCCATCTATTATTATATTGGCAGCAGGAGATTTTCATTGATTAGTTTCTCTCTATTTGCTTTTTCTTTCTCTAAACCTTCATGCTGTAATGCAGAAGATTTATTTTCAATGATTTATTAAAATGTAATTCTAAGGTGACTCCTTATCAAGGAAGTAATCTGCAGGCTATCTTTGTTTAAACTTGCAACCTGCTTTGTCAAGGAAAACTGCCTATGAAATTTTCATTATAATAGACAGCTTTTCATAATGAATGAAAAACAGCTATTATGATTGAAAACAAATTGCTCTGAAACATATTCTTTGAAACAATGTGCTGCTTAATTGTATTTTGGAGGAGGGGGAGGTGAAGGCAATTCTATTTAATTGGTTACATTTTTCAGTTCTATAAATTAATTTGCACTACCCAATATCACTTAATTTTTCCCTAGGAAAGCTTTTGCTTGCCCTAGCAATATTATAACTGCTAATTCAATTACACTGAAATTGTTTAATAGAAAATATAATTGCTTATTCATACAGAATACCCATTAAAGAAGTGCAAAAGCGTGAACCCGAGGGTTACTGCATATTAATACTTTGGGAATAAAGATGGGAATGTTGTGCAGAGAAGGTGCCAGCTGATCTTTAATTGTTCATCACCTGCCTCCAAAATAATATGAATGGACCCAAACTAAATGACCACTCATTACAAGTTTCAATTTAGGAGCTTGGCTGGGGTCAGCAGATTGCTTATGCTGATCGCAATGATTTGAAGTTGTGATTACCATAAGCAATTTAAATTTTATTGATCTCTCCTTCTGAAAGTTGTAATTGAGCATAGATGTTGGACCCACAGCTCTCCAAACTAAATTGTACTCTGAAGCCCTTGCTGGATTCCTGCAAGAATCAATAAGCAGTCAGTCACATTAACAATGAAATAGGTCCATTAACATACGATGCTATTGGTGAAACTTTATTTAGGAAGGGTGTTAGTTCACTTCATTGTTTTATCAATGAATCTCGGCTGTACAAGGAAAAGTATTGCTTTAATATGTGTAATAAGCTTGTATGAAAATGAAATTATATATTATAAACATGTGGAATATCAGTAGGTAGGCAGTTGAGTCCTTATATGTGCGTCATTGTGATTCATATCATCATTTTACTGTAAACAGAGGTTTCATATGACTGGAATTGAAGCTTGCCTGCTGCAGTGCTTTGCAGTTATTCGGAATTTTTATTCTTCTTTATTAGATACAAGCTTTCCCTCCATCAAGGTTAAGTACATCTTGAAGTCTCCATGTTCAGTGGTAAGTAGTGGCTTTTTAGGAAAGCTATATGACCTATCCTGCTGAGCTGAGAGCAGGGAATTCTTACAGAAATCTAAGTAGTTCCAAGCAATCTGAGGCAGAATTTCATACCCAGAGCACTACTGAGCCTTGTTAACAACTCTGGCCTACCTACTATCTTCAAATTAGAAAATGCTTAAAACGATAAAAGTCTATTAAAACTTTAAGATAAACAGGACATTGGGAAAAAGATTTGTCCATTTTGAAGGCGATTAAAGAAATTATTCTGTTTATTTTTCTAAATTTAATCAGTTATTATTTGCTTCCTCCATTCACTTTCTTTCTACTTCCTAATAGAATGATGGATAGTAAACTCTTGACGATTCCCAACCTCCTGGAAATTTTAAATCTCAAGAAGTGTGGGGATAACAATATCATCACCTAAGAAACTTGCTGCTAATACCAGGAGCTTCGAAGTCCCTAAATGACCTACGGCATGGGATTCTTTACCTTGGTACAATGTGGTGAATGAGGAAGAAAATGGGATCAAGAACCTTTCTATTCAATATTTATTACTCTAGTTAGTAAAGATAAACATTATTTCCTTTCTCCCTTTGGTTAGCCTGAGTTACAGGTGATAGTCTCCTTTAAGTGATTCAAGTCATAGGTCATGGATCCTGCAGCCCTTTATTATTTAAGAATTAATTTAATAATAGTACACATAGACAAATTTTAGTTTTGGATCTTCTTTGCTGAGTAACAATGTCTCGTTCAACTGGGGTCAAGAATGGCCAAGAGGTGGGAACAGAAAGTCAGATCAAGGGCCAGGGAGTAAGGTAGAGAATCTTTTCTTGATCCAGAGTGTGCTGCAGGTTCTTACTAGAGTATCACACAGAATAACTCTGGAACCCAGCTTCTCAACCACATCTTTTGCTCTCATGACTTTGATATATACAAAGCCCAGCAGGAATGTAACTTTGCATATGGCCTGGGTTGTGTGTCTCTCCTTATGGGAAAGCCTCCTGTGGGGGCTTTGCTTAAATGACCCACATAGAGATATGGAAAAGGCATATTTTAGAAATCCGAATGCTACATTTTAGAACCTTCTGTATTGTAGAAACAGAAGGTTAATGGATTAAAAATGTGACTTAATCTCTCTATGCCTCACTTTCCTCAGTGTTATAAGAACAATAGAACACAATCTTATAGGAATGATGGGAATGATGTGGGGATTAAATAAAACAGTCCATGTAGGAAATTTAGTATAGTGCCTGGCACAGAATGAAGTCTCAATAAAGGTTAGTTGTTATTAGGGTGTCATATGTCTGGATAGCCTTGGATAGCCTCGGTGTCTTATTAACAGTGTGGCAGTGCAATGCTTGAATGAAAACCTAAATGTCCACTTTAGCTATTATCATTCAATGAAGCAGTGAGTGGAGAGCATGGCATATACATTTTCTGCTGGAGGAATCAGGAATGCAAATGGAGAAAGCACTTGAAGACTTGTGGCTGGTGGGAGGGTTAGAGTTCACAGAAGGCCAAGGTGAGGTGTGCTATCCAAAACGTAGATAGGTCTCTACAAGATGGGAAGTTGCTGACTATTTTCTCTTACATACCCCTACCTACTTTTAAAGATTTTGGTTCCCCTTCAAATGATCTCTGTTCTGACCAGGCACCCTCCTCTGCGTACATTTCCACTCTGCTTGAGCGTGCCTAGGGCTTTTGTGTGGGCATCTAATTCAGGTCAGTTTTTTTTTTTTTGAAAAATATTTTGTATTCTTGGTGGTGGTGTTAATCACCTCCAGTTTAGTAACTTCTAACTTATTCTCTATGCTCCATCATCAACAATGTTAGATTTAAATTCAGGCTATATTGTAATAGTCTTATTTTTCAAAACAGATATTTATTGAGTCAATGATTAAATGAATTAACCCTCATAAGTGCATGTGTGTTTTAACAGATGTCAAGTGATGCAGTCCCTTAACCTTAACAAAATACTCTTAAACAGTAACTTTAGGCTTTATAGCAGGGTGTTAAAGGAGATACTATAAAGCAAGAAGCTTTCTGGGTGTCTCTTAAATCATATGGTATTAGTCATTATTTGACCTTCTTGCAGAGCGGAAAAGGTTTAGGAGAAGATTCAGAGGAAGTCGTAGAATAAATGAGTGAAGTAGATGTTGAACACATTAAGAGAGAGACAAAATAGAAGTGATAAAGTAATAGAAACAACAACAAAGACTTCTGCTTTGGAGACAACTAAGTTAAGAGGATAATGCGTTATTTCAATAAACTGGAATATTGGAAAAGAATGCCCACAGGGAAAAAAAAAAGTACATCATAACATCATTGACCTTGTTCAAACACAGGCTGCCTAGGTTACTTATGGCATTAAAAATGCAAACTATTATTAATCCACAGATACCCTGAACACTAAGGGGATTTAAATTAATTATTTTTCTGCAGTTGCCTTATATAATTATTCTATATTACTTAACGTCTGGATTTTATCAGGTTCACTAAGGTACATCATTCCAAACAGTTTATCAGACATACAACCAGAATGGTTTTTCAAGTACTTCTTATGCTAACACGTACCTACCAAAGAAGATCCTTCATGACTCTTTCATGTTCTAAAGCTTTCAATTTATTATCCAGTCAATATTTTATCTTGGCACCAACAATATAAAAGCTCTCTAGGAAAAATAGGTTCTTTGGGTAAGAGAGTCTGTTTCCAGATAAGCATGAGAAGGGGTTCTAACCCATGAGGAAAATCATTTCAACTCTCCTTGAAAACACATGTGCTTTTCTTGCTTTCCAATTATTAGCAAAAAACAGAATATTAATACTTGTCTCAATTAGCTCACAGGAACATTGACAGAATAATTGAAACAACCTGTACCCAGAACAACTGCCCAAAACAATTGGTTGTTTTTGGTGGTTATGACCTTAAAGGCACCATTATCGTCTTTATCATGTATTATCCCCAACCACCTTTTAATCTTACTTGGTTTACCAAGATGATTAGTTGGCTTGCAATAGCTATTTCTAACAATACAATATTACACTGAATTCCAGATATACCTTGTTTCATGTGATTTGAGGATATACGAGAAGCCTGTTTTCCCAAGGTCTCATCGCCTACAGTTAATCTCACTCTGAGGCTATGGATCTGAACAACTGAAATAAAAACCTGTGACCAGCAATCACACACTTTATGTTAATGAGCTCCCCATCTCACCTTAGATACTCTTTCATTATTAAAAATACATTTTCAGAAAATTGGGATACTGTATCTACATATGTAGACATGAATATGTATAATTTCCTAGGTGTTTGGAGCTTTTGCAAGCATTTTGCATCAGTTAAATTTTTAAACTTCCAACTAACCTTCGGAGGAACAGGGTGAATATACTGTCTTTAAACAGATGAGAAAGTTTGAGTAAAAAGTTGACTTTTATAAGGTTAAAATAAGTCAATAGAGACCTTCCAGTTCTTGATCCATTAATATAATCTACAGAGGACAGCATTTGCTGTCATGTGTAACACTAACAAGTACATAAAATAAAATAAATAATACATCAATGAACTCTGTTATAAGGCTTTATGAAACCCATCTTTTTAGAATGTATAAATGCAGTAATATTAGGGTTCATTAAAAGACACACTTTACCCAAAGAAAACTAGGAAAACCTTTGTTAAACCTTTGTTGAAAGTACAAACTACAAAATTTCGGAAATCACATTTTTTGCTGAGATAACGGAGAGAATCCTGGCAGAAGTTGTTCTAGATGCAGGGTCAAATCAATTGTTTAGTTAATTATTAGATAAGATTAGCTTGATCTTCATTTAGTGGCAGGGTAAGCATCATCTTTTTATAAGGTAGAAAACTGAGATGCAAAGAAAAGGAAAGTGGTAACTTTCCCAAGATCACGTGATGGGTAACTATAAACTAGAAATGATACTCAGATCTTCTAGCTACAGATTTGCTGTTGTTTCTACTACATTTTGGGAAAGGGTGATGATATTTTATTTCTCTTATGGTAAAACTTTGCTACTCTTTAACTTCCTTTGTGACTGATAACTTTGGCATATCTGATATACTGCTATAGACTAACATATATGTCTTCTTTGTTCTCTCCCACCCTTTCTCTCTCCCAAAGATCTTCTAATTTAAAACTTAAAGGGTAGTTGAGCAACACTTCATTTTTACTTGTCAATCTATTTTTCAATGTTATGCTGTTTCTTAAAACACTAAGCAAAAGGAAAGGCAGAAAATTAAGAGACTAACACTGCTTACCTCTTCCCTTACCTTACCTCAACGCCTAGTTTTCTCTTTTTAGAGATGAGGTTTTCTCTGTCAACCTAGAGTGCAGTGGTGCCATCATGGCTCAGCTCACTGTGGCCTCAAACTCCTGGGCTCAAGCCATCCTCCTGCCTCAGCCTCCCAGATAGCTAGGATTACAGGTGTGTATAACCATGTCCAGCTTCACTTTTTTCTTGAGAAAGAGATTGGCAATAATTTTTAAAAGACTGGTGGAGGGCATTTATTGTGAGGCGGTATATGCTCTGGGGGTGGGGGGAGGGAGAGCATCAGGAAGAATAGCTAATGGATGCTGGGCTTAATACCTAGGTGATGGGATGATCTGTGCGGTAAAACACCATGGCACACGTTTACCTCTGCAGCAAACCTGCACATCCGGCACATGTTCCCGTAACTTAAAATAAAAGTTGAGGAGAAGGAAGAAAAAAAGAAATAAGTGAGGCAGAGTTTTTTCAAGCAGAAAATGTATTTTGCTCTTAAAAATAGATTCTACTTTGATCCTTTGATCTATATGAAGATTGAGCCTTTACATTTGCTTCCATGTTTTCTACCCTACATAGTGTGAAAATAAGGCACAAGACATTCACTAATAAGCCTTGTTTGTTGTCTAAGTACAGTTCAACTTTGCTTCTGCCTCTTTATCAATACCACCACAACATATTTGAAAATAAAGATTATTTTAATGTTACATGCTTTTTTGAATTTCAAAGTATCTTCTCTCTGATGATACGAAGTCATAATGTATACGACTGACTATCACATCATCATCTTTGGAGGCCACAGGGCATGGTTATTAAGAAGCATATTTGGACTCAGTCAGCCTGGGTTTGAATGGCAGTTTCATTACTGGTTGGCTAGTGAAATGTGAGCCAGTTACTTGACTGTTATACTTCATCTGTGAAGTGGGTATACAAAGTCTCATGACTTTATAAGTCATGAGAATTATGTAAAATAATTTACATAAAAGATTCTTTTTAACAGATCCTGCACACAGTGAATGATCAACCACAGTTATTATGAAACACTAAATGAAGCAGGAACACAAAGTAACATTTATTTCATTACATTTCTCCCCCATTGTCATATTATCTAATGCTGAAGATATGCAAAACTTCCAAGCTTCATCTTTCTTTTCTCTGGCCGGTAGCAACTACAGAAAAAATTTTCTGTTGTTTTCTTCCTTTGAAAGGAATGGGTAGTTTTTGTGATTTCTTTCACCCTCACTGTGGTTTAGTTTCAGATAATAATATGATTGAAAAATTTAAATCCAAGAGCCTATAATACATAATTAGCCATGGGCTGTGTGCGTTTTGCCAAAGGGCAACTGTCACATTCAACCAACAAGCTCTTAATTGTTGAATTCACAGAATAAAGCAAAATAGCCTTTTAGAACCATGTAGTAGTCCCTGGATTCCTATGCAAAGGTACTCGCCTATATTACTGTAACCACTAACATCACAATTTCAGTGACTTAACATAATAGACACATGTTTCCTCTTCAAGTGACAGTGAGCTCAATGTTCCTGAATGGCATGAGGCTTTACGTAATGATTCTGATAACTGAGATGCTTCCATCTTGTGGCACCTCCATGCCCTAGGGCTTCATAGTCCTTTGCAATGCTTGTAACAAGCTTAAATACATTTTTCAGTAACTTCTACACATAACACCAGGGAAACTCTGAAAAACAAAGCCCTTTCGATTCCCCTCTGACTGCTTTCTATGGGCCCATGCCTCATTTCCCCTTGCACACACATTTTTACCTGACACAGCAGTGTGCTGTGTTGTTTATACTTGGAATAACAAACTAAAAATACTGTACTTCTGTACCAACAATGCCTCTGAGAAGAGAAGTGTGTATGACCAGCCAGTTCTCCAGATGTAACCTATGTGTGAGACTAAAAGCCTTCTTTATTGACTTAAATTTCAGTAATGTCAAGAGGAGGGATCGAGGTATGGTTTGTGCTTATACAGGTCGTGGTATGGTTTGTGCTTGTACAGGTTCTCAGTTAACATATAGCTAATAACTCTTATTTTTCTTATGTTTTGGACTGTTTGGGCCTATCCGGATGTAAGAATGAAAATTCATTTAGTGGAAATACTTGCGTATGTGTAAAGACCTAAATGGCGGTTCATTCAAGAAAATTAATCTGTGTAATAAACTGATTACTACAGCCATAAGATTTTCTTAAAGATACATCAGTTCTGATTTCTGTTCACATTCATTGACAACTAGTCCCATGGCTGTATTGAACCTCGAAGGAGGCTGGCAAGCATAGTGTAACTTTGTGCCCTAGAAAGAGAAGAAATGGATTTGTGATTTGTGAAAGGTTCGGGATCTTCACCCCACCATCCCTCTCACAGGATTCTGAAATGTTTAAATAGCTGGTGAGGTCAAGGCTACTAATTCTGATGAAAAGTGAAGGATTCTACTGTGTACAGTTGAAGCTTGATAGGACACTTTTACATAAAATGTCATTACTGAAATGTGGCCATGACAAAGATGCTAACACGGCTTCCTTTTGTCATCTGGTCTTAGATTTAAAACCTTGATTTAATGAAAGTGTTGACACTACACCGAAGAAAGAAAGACTGATTTTTTGGGGTCATTAATATGAGCCACTTGAATAAGGGAAGGATGGTCTTGGATAGGTAAAGTATTGTTTATATCAGCATGGGACAAAATGAGAAACTACAGAAGTCTACAAGAATCCCAGTGAGATATATTTTCTCTCCGGATAGAAACCAATAGCAAAAGTAAGGCAAGGGTTAAATAATTAACTCTCTATTTTCTTTCTTTTAACACACTTTCTCTTTTGTGTCAGACACTAAAAAGTATGGCCTCAAATTTTGAACACTTTGAAATTTCCTCTCTTTTTTTCCCTAAAGATTTCACATTTTCTACAATTTTATTGCACTGATAATTATCACTCCCTTCCTTCCACTGATAATCCCAGTTTTATGTAACTTATAAAAGGCAGTCTGACCCTGAGACTTCATAGCAGATGGCAGCTGGCTTTGGTGGATGCCTATGTCTATTGTTAAAGTAAAAAGACAAGAAGCAACACAGAGAGTGTTCTTTTATTTTATTTTTTTTTAAATTGAGTTGTCACATGATATGAAACAGAAATCTAAGAGCTTGCAGCAATCACAAACCTCATGTAGTGTGATTTTCACTAGAAGGTCAATGTAATACCACCTTCAAGGCTGCATGAAAGATGAATTATTGCATGACAGAAAAGATGGTGCTTTCTGGTCTACAACTTATACATGTAACAATTTATTATATAAAAATCAGAGTACAACTCGGGCAACTTGTGACTGCTAATTGAAACTGCCAGGCAAAAATATGTTGTTCCGTGCCATATTAGCTTTTTCTGGTTTAGGCTTAGGCCAGCTGCTCTATTTGAATTAGGTTACATAAACCGTCACGTTCAATATGTAAGTTTAACATGTATATTCAAATATTTTTCCTTTTAAAATGGAACTATGACTCATATTATACAGAACTAATTCTGAATCAAGTAAAACTAGACAGACTTCAGTGTTTTCCCCCCGACATCTAAGAATTCTAAGAGCCCACAAACATAATAGTAAGAGTTTCAGGTTTGTTTTCAATAGTCAAATGCGTTGCTTATTCCACTTTTAAAAAGTTCATAGATCTCATTAATAATTTTGTATACCATAATCATTCACCTTGAACATTTGATATTGTGTTTAAAATATGACTTTACTTAATTATTTTCAACAAGCACTTTTACAGAGCATCCACCGGGCAAAAACACCATTTCAAGTGCTCTGGAACCTTCTGCTTTCACATATTAATAATTCCCAAACAGAGTGTCTGCTTCAGACATTAGTTTCCGAAATAGAATTGAATCTTAATTAGCTCAAGAGAAACTCCTACTTAAGTAGTCTTAGAGAAAATGCACTCATTTCCCCCTCTAATATATCCTCCTGTTATTTGACTGTGATGAGAATGGTCTTTTAAAAGAGGCCTCAGGTGTGAAACCAACTGTTCAGGCTCATTGTCAGCTGCTGGTTTCTAGAGTATTAATTCAAAATTAGGGAAAATATAAGACTGTGTCTACATTGGCCAACTCTATTGCAAAACTGAGCAATTTTCAGTTAAGGGTGCAGCATCCTCTACAATGCCCTTGAGGAAGATTCAGAAGCTCATTCTATTTCCATCTGCTTCCATCATTAGAGAATGCAGTTGATTGATTCAACCTCTCTAACAATAAGAACGAATGCTGTTTAACTAAAAGGTGAGTATCGGCATCATATCTAGGTCAAAATGAATACAAATAAGCCTGCTATTTGTCAATTACGTATATATGAATACATATGCAGATTCACAAGTATCTATACAGTTTTTCAAAGATAAACATTATGCTTTTTATGGTTTGAAGGCTGAAATGACTTCGTTTGTGTCAGGTCTCATTGTTATTGGATGAAAAGTGCAAAAGAAGAATGAGCAAAAGAATGGCTGCTGTCTCCTCCAATCTTCCCATCAAGAAATGACACTGAGTACTCATCTCATACATCTTCCACCTCACTCATTTAACACCAGATATAGTACATTATGATCAACATTATTATTAATATCATCATTGGAGGTCTTGAGTGTATATAGCTTATTTCATCAAAATATGGTGCTTGTGGGTAAAACGGATATATATTTTAAATCCCTGTGGGGCCTGTTGGAGTGTTATATACAAAGTAGGCACTCAGAAAATATTTGTTTTAGGATTGATTAATCAAACCTTTTATTAAATGCTTAAGATAAGACTGCTGATTGTCCGCTAGTATTTACTCACCCCTTTCTATAGGAATAGAAACTCCATCTCCACCCTCAGGTGTTAGGGCACATGGCTGTCTAGTTAGGGACTACATTTCTCAGTCTTGCTAGCAGCTAGATAATCTGGCCTGTGTCCAGTTATTTCTTGTGACACTGCTGTCCTCTACTTCTTTCACCTTTTCAGGGGTAGTGATGATCCAGCTTCACCCACAGTAGATGAGAAACTCCTAGGGGATTGTAGAAAAACAAGGTAGAAGGAATTCAGATGGAGCAAAATTATTTCTGTGTTTGAACCTCCCACCTATTACTGCACTGCTAAATGTGAGAGAAATAGAGTTCCATTTTATTTGAGTGAGATTGCATTCTGTGATATCTTTGTTACTGTAGCTTGGTTAACACTATAAGTAACATAACATGCATAATGTTTTATTTTTTATTTTTTTGAGACAGAGTCTTACTATATTGCCCAGGCTGGAGTGCAGTGGCTCAGTCTTGGCTCTCACTGCAACCCCTGTCTCCAGGGTTCAAGCGATTCTCCTGCCTCAGCCTCCCAAGTAGCTGGGACTACAGGCATGTGCCACCATGCCCAGCTAATTTTTTTTTTTTTTTTTGTATTTTTAGTAGATACAGGGTTTCACCATGCTGACCAGACTGGTCTCGAACTCCTGACTTCAGATGATCTGCCTGCCTCGGTCTCCCAAAGTGTTGAGATTACAGGCGTGAGCCACCACACCTGGCCATAATGCTCTATCCCATAGATGCCATTCTAGAATCCCATAGATCCACTGGTTGTCCTCTACTAGAACTGTGATAATCTGAGAAGCAGTCAGATCTGACTTAAAGGCATTTGTGACTATTGAAGATGAGAGAACCCGTCTGTTAAGGATGTCTGCTCTCAAGCTAAGTATGGGCAAAATTCACTAAGGCTGTGGTCTTCACTGTAAGAGAGGCCACTGTAAAATGAAGTCAGAATTGCACAGATTATCAGAGTAAGCTGCCTTTTGTTGCCCATGTAATTTGCAATTGTCTCAAATAAATCTAACAGCAATTTTTTAAGGTTTTGTAAAGAACTAAAAATGAAGTGCAACTTAGCCTTGAATAATCAAAACATTTTTTTCTAAATACCTCTATGCCTTAACACACACACACAAATGTAAGTAAGTTGAGGAAAGATACTTTTTCATATTTCTATTTGCACAGAAATCATGTTTGTATACACGGCAAAACAGTGAACTCATCCTAAGTATTCACTGAGGATTGTTGAATTGATTGTTCAGAATATAGAAGTTCAAAAATATTGTACATATTCTAGTGTCTGTGACTAATAATTGGAATAAGTTTCACAATAGTTTACTTATCTAAATATTATTTTCTCCAAATTGGTAATTGCTATATTGTTAGTAGTACAAAAATAAATATTTGGGGAACTTTCTATTTAAAAAAAAATCCAGTGATTTCTAGGGTTATTTGAGCTCATAACTATGTTTCATTTGGGATTTCCAGAATATCTGCTGAAAACTTTATCCTGCAATTTAGATCAAGAAAGCAGGGTTTATTTTTGATCAGGGTTTATATATTTACAGAAAAGAGAAGAAAAATATCTAGATCCCAATTAGGTTGAGTTTGCTTTTTTGAACAATAAATTCAAGATGTCATAATAATGAAATATTTCTCCACCACACTGAGCCTTTGAGAGAACAGCTTTCTTATGGGAAAGTTGATCAGTTTGGTCTGGATAACAGGAGCTACCCACATAGCAATCACTGGTTTGGGGAAGAAGGTTTTCTGTTATTTGTGTTGTGTTGATCCCCATCATAACAGGAGAGTAGTCATGGATGAGTAACTTTTATGTCTTGTACCAGTATAGATATGATGAAGCATTACTAAGTACCTAATCTATCACCCAATTTTGAAGAGCTAATTGAATCATTATACATTTAAATATAGCCTTTTGAAGATTTTAGCAATTGCTTCCAGAAAACATGACTTGTGACATTTTAAAAAATTACCTTAAAATAAGATGAAAAGTCAATAATGAACTCAAATAAAATTAAGTTACTTAAGAGTTAACTATTTTCCAAATTAAATTGCACATTAAGTTCTATAGTTTTAAGTTCATTTAAAACAAAATCTCTACCAACCTCCCTTTATTTGAGGGTATTTTAAAACTAAAACAATTAAGTTTTGAGATTGATTTAATTTTTACTTCTTTTAAGTACCAGCATAAACATCTGCCATCTGGCATAGAAATTACTTCATATGGCGGGAGGAGAGATGAGATTTATTTAAAAGTTCTTTGTCTTTGATACTTTTCCCTGCTGCATTTTCCACTAGTGTAATTTGAACCTGACTGTATTTAAATAACCATTTATCGCCATAATGGAAGAGCGGACTTAAAAAAACATAACTTCTGTCATTCCAGGAGACTGTATTAAGGAAACATAGAATTTGCCATTCTAGATCAGACCATTTGTCTGTCTTGTCTCACACTTGCCTCCGGCAGTGGCCAACGTTGAAAACAATGGAGAACAACAAAAATATGCAGTGTGGGCACAACCCATTTTGTAGGGGAATAATTATTTTCTCCATTGGTATTCTTACACTATGGTATATTAGAATGGAATCACCCCCACCTGTTTATATTATTAATAATTTTATCAATCAATACACTAACCAGTTCTGCTAAAATTATTTTATTGAATTATGCTTAATGAGCTATGGTTTTTCTATATAGGAAATACTCTTACGGGACTAACACTCAGGTTTTTAGTGCCTTAATTTTAAATATGAGAAAGACATAAGGAAATTTAGGCTGTATAGCACAACAAAACAAAATGAAACCCTGTAATTTTTGCTTGTATTTTAAAGCCCAGAAAAATACATATTTACTACAAAAGTTCAGCTTGCAGGTCCAGAAGACAATCTAACATGATCTAGCTTTATACTAAATTTACTATTGATAGTAGCAGAATAACTCTATGCTAGGTGATTAATAGGCTGGCCAGAATGGAGGCCTACAAATTTTTATCTTCCTTGACAACTCACCAACGTTGTGGAAAAAATATTACAGCGACAAATTCATTTCATGATCTGTTTCTGAAGTTATAGGTGGGTACAATGAACAGAATACTTACCAAGTGTAGAGCTCACATGCACACAGATACGCACGCACACGCACACACACACAGACACCAATGCATGCACACATTGTCTGCTCCACATACTCACACATCTCCCCAGTGCTCCAGGCATTTTGAACTATTTGGTACTCCCTGTTCATTATTTGCCTTCACTTTGTCCTCTGCTAGTTCCTTCCTTACCTCTCCCTAGGTAAATATAAACTGTCCTCCATGATTACATAAATTATACCTATTCTTCTATAAGATTATTATAATCCCTCAAGGAATTATAAATTCATAACATTTGTATAATATTTCAGCCAACTTCTTACTCGCCCTATAAAAAGTATTTATACAACAAGTTTTTTCTTGTCTCTTTCACAAGCAGAAAAAAGACAAGTCTTTGTAAATTACTGTCAAATTACAAGTACCACTACTGGTGTGATCATTTTTTGGAATAATATGTTTGTAAACATATTTACTACAAAAATCAAGAGTTTTAAATAACTTGGGTAAACGCCTGCCCACCTGGTTACTCAGTTGAGTAGGGCCTTACTTCTTTTTTTTTTTTTTTTTTTAAGTCCTCTGTTGGTGTGACTATTAATGCCAAATCATTTTGAAAGTTCAGTAAAATGTTTTCAGTTTTGAGCTGAAAAATGGTATTAGTGGCTGGAGATGGTATCACATGATGTTTCCAGTCTCCAGAGTGATAATGTGTTGTCTGACGATTTAATAACCTCTCTTTCTACAATTGTTAGTATCTTCAGAGATATCTTTTCAGTGTTTGTTTTTATGTATATTGAGCAATAACACAATCATACATGGTCACGGATGACTAAAAATATTCAAATTGGGATACTCAGGTAGTGAATGAGTTTTAAAAGTGCTCTTTAAATAGGTAAGCAGTTGAACATAATTTATTTCAATTGGCGTTGTATTGAACTGGCAGCAAAAGGAGAGGCAGGGAAAAAATCTTCATCCCTTACTAAAATAAGAGAAAGAATTTTAACTTTGAGCCAAGCTCTAAAGGCATCTGGAAATCCTTGCATCGGTTTCTTAGCTTCTTGCATTTTGTAGCCTAGCCTTTCCACGAAGGCAAAAAGAACTTTCTTAGAATAAACACTTCTTCCAGCTAAGATCAATCCCTACCTTTCAGATGTAGCATACGTATCAAAAATAAAGCTTGGCAAGATTTTATCCATAATGCTACTTGATAACTTTTAAACCTGTTGGCCAGATTCTTCACTTTAGCATGAGACAGGTTAAGATATCCCTCTAGATTCTTCACTTTAGCATGAGACAGGTTAAGATATCCCTCTATCTCCATGGTTTTCAATGGAAGCAATTTTTGGCTCCACATCCCCTCCATCCCCAGGATATTTGGCAAAGTCTGGAGACATTTCTACTGTCAACACTGTGGGGTTGGTACAGGCATATAGGAGATAGTGGCCTGAGATGCTGGTAAACATCCTACAATGCACAAGACCAATGCACCAACAAAGAATTGTCGCCCAAAATATCAATAGTGCTGAGATTAACTCAGCTCTAAATGAAAAGTATTAAAAACACAATCACAGAGAGTATTGAAATATCTGACTGCCCACTCTGGAATGAGAATTATACATGGTTTACTATGAATTAAATTAAGAATAACCATATACAATTGTCAAAGAAATATACTAGGCTTCTAATAGCTTTTATTTTATTTTAATTTTTTAGTTCTCCTCTCTAAGGAACTAGAAATCATCTTTCTATTTATTTTTGGTTGGTTTCTCAATTTTCTAGTGATGCTGCCATTCATCTGTCTCCCACACCATTCTTGACTATGCTGTTTGTGTTTTCAGTGGTCATTTCCATGTATAATGATTTGCATTGCTGTTTACAAATAAGTCTAATCCCTGGCTGTGTGCGACAGTTCACACCTGTAATCCCAGCACGTTGGGAGGCCGATGTGGGAGGACTGTTTAAGCCCAGAAACTCAAGACCAACCTGGGTAACACTGAGAGACGCTGATTCCACAAAAAGTTTAAAAAATTAGCTGTGCACGGTAGCGCACACCTGTAGTTCCAGCTACTTGGGAGACTGAGACAAGAGGATGACTTGGGCCTGGGAGGTTGAAGGTGCAGTGAGCCATGACTGTACCACTGCACTCCAGACTGGGTGACAGAGCAAGACCCTGTCTCAAAATAAATAAATAAATAAATAAATAAAAATTTTAAAAAGTCTAATCACTGAGAATGGAAAGGCCTCAAGTTAATTTTAAGTAGCACTCTGTCATCTTATTTCTATAGGGACTTCGCTTGTGTCCCTATAGAAGTTATGTGTCTAACCAGGGTATTCTATGCTATACTAGAACAGACTGAACAATTTGTTCTACAACCTTTGAGTTTCAGTTGGAATAGCTCCCATTACTAACTGTGAATGTAGACATGATGACATTCCTTGTGTAATATCAGTAAACATCCACTTATCTTTCTTACCATACTTGTTGTAGCTGCTTAACGTTTTCTTTTATTTTGTATTTCTATTTAAACATTCCATACCCAATAGCAAGAAGGCAAAAATGTCATGAAATTGACAGAACATGTAAAAGTGTGTTTGCAGCTTCAGATGAAGAATTACAAGGAAAATTTTAATTTTACATTTCATCGGGGAAAAGGTACATGATCAATTCAGATACTTCTAAAAAATTAGAACAACATATTAGAAAACCTTTGTCCTTGTTGGATTTCATTCAAATTTGCCAAGATTCTTGGATATCAATACCAAAGCAGACTTTCAAAATTTCTCTACCCCAAAGCTGAACACATATCTCCAATGTATTCTCAAATGATGAAGGTTGAAAATGGGCATTGTCTTAGGCCAGGTGGCTGGGCTGATTTTCTACTGCATTGCTCTACTCCCCACTGAACACACAAATTCATATACCCTTCTTGATCCCCTTTCTCCCTCTGTCCTTCCCTTACTGCCACTTTTATGTCTTGACCATTCCACAAGAAATGACAAATGGTTATCTTGAGGTCATTTTTGAACGAGAGCAATAACAATAATATTGATAATAAAATTCAAATTCAGAGAAGACCTGCATTTGATTCAGAAGCTAGGGTGTTTGTGCATGGTGTTAAAGGTGTACTAAGTAGGTATTAATCTTATTTTCTCCTTTCATTTTACATGAAAGCTGTCATTATTGGGATAAGAATAAAATGAACATAAGTATGATAAATGATAAGTGCACATGGGAGTCAATATACCAGTCAGAGAGAGCATTGCTAATCAACCGGTGCAGTAGGCTAATGCACCATGTGAGCAGGCATCTCAGGGAGAGTCTAAATTTGTAACTCAGGGAAGCTTGGCATTTAGCTTGAGCTGCTTTTGGCTTAAGGTGAAACAAAGGGTACAATCATGTGTGGATTACAGCAGCAAATCATGTTTCAGAAGGTGCCTTTGCAAGAACATGTAAAACACAGAACCAATTCTATATCCCTAACAAGGCCCAGCATATACATGAGTTGTTTAATGAATGTTAAATAATGTTAATAAAAATCGGTGAGAGAGTACTGTACTTATTTTTTTTTAATGAACAGTGAAAAGAAAGAGTAAGAGAATCAATTAGTTCTTGGTTTGAAAGCTCTGCCTTATATATTAAAGCTGATGAACACAATTTTAAAAATGCAAGTGCTGGAGTCTCTATGCTATTGGGAATCTGTCATCTTCTAAAACATACTTTTTAAACTTGATTCTTAATTATTAATAGATTAATGATTCCCGTTGCTTTTGATGATCTCAAGATCTCTTACATAGCTTCTTTGTTAACAGCAACACCATTTCTGTTTCCCTTATTCCAGTTAGCCAAGAAGCTGGGGAAGTAGCAGGTTTGTGGTTCTGTTATTTCAATTAAAATGCATTTCTTATACCCTTAAGAGAGGAGTGGAATAGATAGCAGTTGAACTGCATAGAAATATGGTTGGCTGGGCTCATGTTGGCTAAAGAGACTGTTGGAAGTAGCAATTCTATTGCTGATTCTTGGAATGATTAGCGGCTCTTAGTGACATCAGTCACCTTGGCTCTTACTTCTGGTATTTTAGAAGTGTCCCTGTTGCACTCCCTTCCCAGGCGGTTGATGAATTAGTGATTATTTACTGAGCATCTACTATGTGCCTGATTCATTGTTAGTTACCTTGAGAGCAACAAAGAAAATGATACAGTGAAATAGAAAACCCATGCTTAACTAGCAAACACTACTTTCTGGCTGACAGTTCAGGAAAGAGTTAGAGACTGAAAAGAAAAAAAATACATGATCGTGACTAGAAAGAGGAAGTAGATTAGATTCCTCAGTTTCCATTTTCCTGTCTGCCACCACAAGCCCCTACTCTCATATTCTTGTTCTAGACCCAGTGAGGACTTGGTAATAGGTACGCAACTGCTGAAGAACAATGCAAAGAGTGGAAAGCAGAATAACCATAGGGAACGCAGCTAGAGACTAAGAATGGTGGATGTAGTGAGAGTGCAAATAAGACTTCTTACATCTTCAACATCATCAGCTAGCTGACAGACATCAAACACTAAGCAGCAAAAATAAGAAGACAGCAGTGGTTGTGAGGTAGTTGCTAGCTTTATTTACCACCAACTAAATCAATATTGCGCTCTTTTACTTAAACTTACATTACTACAAGTATATAATCATAGTTCTTGGTCTGTATGTCACTTATTAGCATCACTATTGAGCAAGAACAATATATCAGTATGGTAACATACTGCCACCCTCTCTCAGCAAGCATTCATCTTCACCGTTTACTATTTCAGGCCCTTTGTAGGTGCCAGATAAACAAAGATGACCAAGACATGTTCCCTGCCCCCAAAGAGGACAGATTATCTGGAATGTTCTTTTAAAATGTGCTGATATTGTTGCTACACCAGAGTCAAGGTCATAGTTGGTTAAATATATTGGTTAAATACAATCATTTTGTTGGTAAGCCAACAAAATTTGAACTGCTTTAGATAATAATTTTTGATAAGGTCAGACCTGAAGGAAGGATTTGAATAGATCACAGAGATAAAAAACATTCCAGATTGATGGAAATATGTAAGTAAAAAAGGATCCAGTCTTTGAAAGATAGCATGGCACCCACCTGTACTGACAGAAGTCAAGATAATTGACTGAAATAAGGTGAGAAAGAAGAGGATTTCTGCATTGCAGATAGTGTAAATAAAGTCTTTGGAAAGAGACTTGGCCCTGAAGTCAGGAGATCTGGGTTTAATTTTGTAATCTTGAGCCAATCAGTCTTAGTCTATCATCTTTTAATTCTCCTATTCATAGAAATGAGGATGAGAATACATATTTGTCTATACTGTAATTCACAATTTCACAGAATGGTTTCTCGACTGAATAAGAACCTAAAGCAAATTGCTCTGAGCTGTTGGAAGAAAGATACTATTCAAATCCAAGGAAGTATTTTAAGATCTTATATTCACTCACTTTTATATGTGGTTTTGCTAAAATAGAAAGATTAGTTTGAAGTTCATCCTGCTGTTTTGGTAAAATCAGTAAAACTGTCTTCCTGATTTTTTTCTGAGTGTAAGATAAAATTTATTGTTCTCAGCTAAGTTGATTATCAGCCATTTTCTCTGAATATCCAAATTTTAAAAGTAGAATCTCTTTTATTCATATATAACCTAGACAATGACATGTGAACTTATAAAATTTCATGTAAAATGAAGCAAGTTAAATGCATGTGATAGTTTTTAGTCCTGAGTTTGTTATTCCTTTCTACGTAATACAAATAGAATCTTCCCTAACTTAAATTTTAGTAGTTTCAAAAAGAATTAATACTAGTTTCTTTCAAGCATGTATTTTAGGTTTTTTTTTTTTTAAATAAAATCATTATCTTACTTGTATACTACTCAACTGTATTTGAACAATGATGTTTGTAGAATAGGTAGATGGAAACTTCTTCATTTTCATCCTACACCTAACTAATGCTCAGCTATCAGTTGAAGTCATACTGCCTTTTAAATCTAAGGAAGATTAACTTGATTCCTTGCTTTAAGTCTTGAGATTTCAGCTCCTTCTACAGTAGGTTAGATCATGTATCATTTTGCTATTTTGTTCATTCTGTCCCTATTCTACCATATTGTCTCAGAGGTGGAAGCCATCTTGTTTACCTGCTTTTAACAGATAAATGTCTCACAAAGAACTTTTTAGTATTAGCTGAGTTTAATGATAGTTTGGGGAAATGGAATGGGTTCACAGTGCAGCGTTGTAAACATGAAAAATACATTTTAAACATCTCGGTCCTTTAAAATGTCCATCTGTAGATATTTTGAAAATCAGGCTCTAGCCTTTCTCTGTGTTATTTATTTATTTATTTATTTATTTATTTATTTATTTATTTTTGAGGCGGAATCTCGCTCTGTCGCCAGGCTAGAGTGCAGTGGCGCAATCTTGGCTCAGTGCGACCTCTGCCTCTTGAGTTCAAGCCATTCTCCTGCCTCAGCCTTCCAAGTAGCTCAGACTACAGGCACGTGCCACCACACCCAGCTAATTTTTGTATTTTTAGGAGAGACGAGGTTTCACCATATTGGTCAAGATGGTCTTGATCTCTTGACCTCGTGATCCGCCCGCCTCAGCTTCCCAAAGTGCTGGGATTACAGGCATGAGCTGTGTGTTTTTAGAGCCTCCCTCTCCTCTCATTCTCTTGAAAGCCAAACATAAATGAAACATAAAATGAAATTAAAATAAATTCTTCTTATTTTTATAATACAGAAAATTTGGAATCTCTCTCCATTCTTCTTGACTCATGACTTTGTAGTTATACTTTGCATCGCCACTTTTCCAAACCTATGTGATTCTTTCACTGTGAAGGTTTGATGTTACTATAATTTTTTAATGTTATTAAATATTCTATGTCAAATATATTTCAGACTGATTAAACCACAAAATTACTAGAAGAAAATTTTGGTGAATTTTTTTTTTAATTTCAGAAAGTGGAAGGACATTGTAAACATAAAGTAGATAATAAATTACAATATTTAAAATTTATAGATTGGACTACATGACATTTATTTTGTCCTTACACTTCAAAAAAAGAAAATAATTAAACTTACAAGGATTTCATCCTTGAGTCTCTTAAATGTTTTTTTAATTTATCCACATGAAATTCACATAACATAAAATCATGTGAAATTGAACAATTCAATGGCATTTAGTACATTCACAGTGTTGTACACTGCCTCTATCTAGTTTCAAAACATTTCATTGTTCCAAAAATAAAACATATCACTAAACAGTTTCTCCCCGTTGCCCCTTCTGCTAGCCCCTGGCAAGCCCCAATCTGCATTCTGTCTTTATGAGTTTACCCATTCTGGATATTTAATATAAATGAAATCATACAGCACGTGATGTGTCTGGTTTCTCTCACTTACTTTGTTTTTGAGGTTCATCTACAGTATGGTATAGGAGTATGTATCTACTATACATATTAAAGTATGTTTCTGTGCTTCATCCCTTTTTATGCTTGATAATATTCCACTATACCTATATACCACATATTTTTAATAGACTTTATCTTTTTTTTTTTTTTTTTTTTGAGACAGGGTCTTGCGCTGTGGCCCATGCTGGGGTATGGTGACACACACATGGCTCACTGCAGGTTCAACCTCCTGGGCTCAAGCCGTCTGGCTGGGACTACAGTGCATGCCATCGTACATGATTAATTTTTAAAATTTTTTTGTAGAGATGGGGGTCTTACTATGTTGCCTGGGCTGGTCTCAAACACCAGGCCTCAAGTGACGCTCCTGCCTTGGCCTCCCAAAGTGCTGGGGTTATAGGTGTGAGCCACTGCACCTGTATCTTTTAGAGTAGTTCTAGGTTCACAGCAAAACACAGCAGAGGGTACAGAGATTGTCCACATATGCCCCACCACCTAACATTTTAAAACACCTGTAAGCCTCCACAATTATATTTAAACATCAAGAGTCAAGAAATGGATTATAAAGTAGATATAAGTTAAAACCATAACACTTCTAGAATAAAACATAAGAATAAATCTTTATAACATTGGGTTAGGCAATGATCCCTTGGATAATACACAAAAAGCACAAACCATAAAAGAAAAAATTGATAAATTGGATTTCATTAAAATAAAATTTGCTTTTTTTTTTTTTTTTTGAGACAGAGCCTCACCGTATCACCCAGGCTGGAGTGCAGTGGCGTGATCTCGACTCACTGCAACCTCCACCTCCTGGGTTCAAGCAATTATTCTGCCTCAGACTCCTGAGTAGCTGGGACTACAGGCGTGCACCACCACGCCCAGCTAATTTTTGTAGTTTTAGTAGAGACAGGTTTTCACCACGTTGGCCAGGATGGTCTCGATCTCTTGACCTCGTGGTCTGCCCACCTCAGCCTCCCAAAGTGCTGGGATTACAGGCATGAGCCACCGCGTTTGGCCAAAAATTTGCTTTTTTAAAGACACAGTTGAGAAAATCAGAATATAAACCAGAGATAAAATATTTGCAAAACACATATCTGATGAAGGGCTTGTATACAGAATGCATAAAGAATTCTTAAAAGTCAATAATAAAATGGCTAACAAGTCAACTGAAGAAATAGGTAAAAGATTTGTCAGGTAATCTAAACCTGACGAAATGTCCTTGACCTATCTGCTAGCTGAGAAAAAAAAAGCCAGGGATTGGCGAATGTTTTCTGTAAGGGATCAGTTAGTAAATATTTTAGGCTTTATGGGCCACACACGGTTTCTCTAACATATTTTTGCTTGTTTGTTTGATTAAACCACCCTTTGGCTAGGCCTGGTAGCTCCCACCTGTAATCCCAGTGCTTTGGGAGGCCCAGGGAGGAGGATCATTTGAGGCAAGTTTGAGACCATTCCAGAGCCTGTCTCTACCAAAAAAGAAGGAGAAGAAAAGAAAAAATTTAACAACACTTGAAAATGTTTAAAAAAGTTTTTTAAAAATAACTCACAGGCTATACAAAAATAGGCTGTGGGCAAGATATAGTCCTAGGATTATAGTTTGCTGACCTCTAGCCTAGGCTTCAAGTAGAACAAAGAAAAAAAACCAACCATGCCCTATCCTGGAAAAAAAAAAAAAAAAAAAAAGAAAGAGAGACAGAGAGAAAGAAAAAAAGACCTCACCAAAACAAACAAACAGAAAAAGCCCTCACTTACTGAGAATTAATAATAACATCTCTGTCCTGTGTTTATGTTTCCAATTTTCAGTATCTACATGGTCCAGGAAATCCCAAGCCAAGATATGCAATTAAAGTAGATCTGGGTAGGTAATGCTGATAGATGCTCAGGGGAAGCAAAAACATAATTTCTGGAAAGCAGTCTCTCAAATTTGATTTAGAGGAGCAATGCATGACTCAAACTAAATATTTTTAAATGGAAAAGAAAAACCCCAAAGAATTTCTCTGTTGGAATTGTCAAATATTTAAAATGTTGAAAGAGAAAACAAAATTTAAGGTATGTCTAGGATCCTCAATTGTCTTGAGATGTTCTAAAAAAAAAAGATGTGAAAGATATAAAAAATAATAAGATGAACCAGTATATTTGGAAAATATTCAAACAAAATTTATAATAATTAACACTACAATAACTGAAATTAGAAACAGTGGACCAGTCAAAGAGTACCTTGGACACGGCTGAAGAAATAATTAGTTATCTAGAAGGTAGATCTAAAGAACATACAAAATGTAGCACAAAGAGAAAAAGAGATTGAAAATGTAAAATAATGATTATGAAATACAATGGCTGGAGTGAGATGGGCTAAAATAATTTGATCATAGTTTCAGATAGAAAAGAATACAGGGAGGTATGAGGGGATAATATTCAAGGTGAAATACTGAGAATTTTTCAGAATTGAAGAAAGTCCCCAAGCTTCATATTCTGAATGCATAATAAATTCCTGATAGGAAAAATTGTTAAACTTAAAGTTATATGATAGTAAAATTGCAGAACACCACAGTAAAGGAGAGCTTAAAATGGACTAGAGAGAAAAGACATTTTACAGAGAAAGGAATAATAAACAGATTGACAATGTAAGCTAAGGCATCTAAAATAATAACATTCAGGTACTGAAAATATGATAGTCAACATAGAATTATATTCTAGCTAAATTTTATTTAAAATGCTGAAGGAAAATAAAGATATTTTCATGAAAACAAAGGCAAATTACCACCAGTAGACCTTCAAACCCCGAACTTCTGGCAGGAGGAAAATTATCTCAGATGGAAGGTCAAGAGAGGCTTATAAGTAAAGATACTCAGAAATATGTGAATAAATTTAAAATAGATTTATCTGTGAGGAAAAGAAAAGGAATGTTTGATTTGAAGTATAAAAAAAAGGTCAAAGGCCAGGTGCAGTGGCTCACGCCTGTAATCTTAGCACTTTAGGAGGCCAAGACGGGTGGATCACAAGGGCAGGAGCTCGAGATCAGCCTGGCCAAAAGGGTGAAACCCTGTCTCTACTAAAAATACAAAAATTAGCCAGGCGCGTTTATGGGTGCCTGTCATCCTAGGTACTCGGGAGGCTGAGGCAGGAGAATTGCTTTAACCCAGGAGGCGGAGATTGCAGTGAGCCAAGATCACACCACTGCACTCTAGCCTGGGTTACAGAGCAAGACTTTGTCTTGAAGAAAAAAAACCAAAAAACAAAGAGCGAGAACATGTAAAAATGCAAGGAAGATGATTGTTCTAGAGAAAGGTATGTTCTGGAGAAGGGAAAAGATAATTGCTGAGATATGCAAAGGATTAGACTATCATGTCAGATACACGTAAATCAGAGACCTTACTCAGTGTCAAGCTTGACTAATCATTTCAACGATACAGCAATCAGGAGTCCTAGGCAGAGTAGGTTCAAGGTCTTGAACCACCAGTGCAGCTCCTTTATTGCAACTTCATGACGTGTGCTCTGGCTCAAATAATTCATGAGGTCTCCAAGTAAGAGTAATATAGACAAGAATGCTACTTTTGGAAGGGACCCAGTCTGTCATAAAAATAACTTTATTTTATGTAGATAGCTACATAGCTTATTTAACATTTAAATGCCTTATATTCCTATAGATTCTGGGTTTGTTTCCCGTAAGCAGGCACAGTCTGCTAAAATCATTCATTCTACAGATAAGGACTACGGCTAGCAAAGCATTAGTGTGTCAAAATCATATTTATTAAGAGATTTTTTCACATTGCCTTATTGTTTCTTGGGGATGACCCTTACTCCTCAAAAGGAGAATAAATAGATCCTGATGTGCCTCTTAATAATTTTCTTCCTGATTATTAACTTTAGACATTAAGTTAAATATGTATGATAAAATCATAATGTTAACTCTAAAAACATATACATTAATGAAACATGCAACTTCCAATCAGTGGTGTGAAAATACTTGGAATCAAATGTAATAACCCTTGTTTAATCCAATAGCAAAACAAGCAAGGCAAATAGAGTGTAAAACAAGACATTAGAAATGATTTCAAATATGTTAACAACCATATTCTAACTGAAAGAAAGTTGACATAGATATATATCACACAAAATAGAAATGAAGGCAAAACATAATATTAGAGACTCTAAAAATCAACCTTATTGATAAAAGGTTTCTCTTTACCAGTTTCAGTTCACTGGTAATATAGAACCATTTTAAACAAATATGTACCAATAACATAACCTTAAGACATACAAAGCAAAATGGATGACTAAAAAGTAGATATTGTCAATTCCATTATCATAATGGGAGATGTTAATACATTTCTCTCATAAAAATTAATAAGAATATGGAAGATTTGGGTGCTATAATATTCCTGCTGGATCCGATGGATATTTCTAGAAACTTGTACACCCAAATTAGATTACACATAATATACATAGTGCCTTCTTGAGAACACACAAAATATTTACAAAAACTGGCCATATTCTAGGCATAAAACAAATATAAACATATTTCAAAAAAGTAATATAATATTGCACATACTCTCTAACTACAGTGGGACCAAATTAGAGACCAATAACAGAAAGACAACTGCATATGCCCCCATATCTGCAATTAAAAATATCCTCAAAGCAAAATAATCCTTGCCAGACTCCCTTGCAGCTAGTCCTCTGGATGGGTTTAGTTTGCAATGATCGTAAGCACTCTTCAGAGTCTGAAATTTGAAACTGAGCTGGAGAAAGAGGTAGAGCAAGAGGCAGCTGTTTTGTTGGTGTGAATTGTACAGAAATAACATGGTTTAGGAGCTAACATCTATAGCTAGGATTTACTAACATGATTGGTGAAGTTCTGATTGCCCCAGGAACAGAAGATTCATTGGAGTATAGTTTTGCTTGGAGGGCTTTGGAAATTTTCCCAGAGGCGTGATAAAGAATCTGTTTTTTTGTTCGTTTGCATATTTTTAAATTTTCTGTTTTAGTCCATTCTCACACTGTTCTAAATAAATACCTGAAACTGGGTAAATGGGTACTTTGTAAATAAAAGGGATTTAATTGGTTCACAGTTCTACAGGCTATATAGGAAGCACAACTAGGGAGGTCTCAGGAAACTTATAATCATAGCGGAAGGTAAGGGGGAAGCAGGTATGTCTCACATGGCTGGAGCAGGAGGAAGAGAGCAAAGCGGCAGTTGCTACACATTTTTAAACAACCAGATCTCATGAGAACTTACTCAGTGTCATGAGAAGTGTCATGAGAACAGCAAGGGGGAAACTGTCCCCATGATTCAATCACCTCCCACCAGGCCTGTCCTCCAATACTGGGGATTACAATGTGACATGAGATTTGAGTGGGGACATAAATCCAAACCATATCACTTCCCAGTGATTTTGTAAGATATGTTGCATGTTATAAATTTTTAAATTCTCTTGCACTTAGATGAGTAAAAGTAGATTGTACCTAAACCCTGATCAATATGCCCACTATATTCATTTATTCATCTCTCACTTACTTTTCAATCCACTCCAACCTGGCCTTGCCCATCATTACACCAAAATTGTTCTTGCTACACTTAACAATATTCTGTGTAGAACTCAATCTCATAGTTGTTTTCAAACATTATTGTATTCCCTCAGTTACAATTTACTCTGTTGACCACCTTCCCCCTCTTAAAACCCTATCTGCTCTTGCATTCTGTGAATGCACATTCTATGGATATTGTTCTTGCCTTGTACCTCCTTGACAGCTTCTTAGTTTTTTGCAGGTTCATCATCTTCTCCTTGGCCATCAAATGCTCGTCTCAAGGTTTAGTCCTAGGCTATCTTGTAGGCTCACTTAAGAAGTGTAACATTCAGTGTAATAGCCACCAGCTGTGGATATTTATCTTTAAATTGATTAAAATTACATACAATTTAAAATTGTATGTAATTGTATAGCTCTGCTTGAGCTAGTCACTTTATTCAAGTATTCACCCATTACACATAGCTCAGTAATAATTAATACAAATATGAAAGATTTGACCATATTGGGATGTGAACTATGTTTTAATCCATTTTGGATTCATTACCAAATTTGAGGATTATCATCTTTCAAAATATCCATAAAATCCTCAGACATTATGTATTCAAATATTATCTTTTACCATTCTCACTATTGTTTCCTTCTGGAACTCCAATAATTAATTTACCTACCCACATATCTACAGGCAAACAATTTATGGACAAAACACAACATTTAAATGTACATTAGAATATTATTAGAACCAAATGATAAAAATAAAACACAAAATGCATGTCATGGAACAAAGCTACATGTTTTGAGGGAGATCTGTAGTCCCAAGTACTTACATCAGTAAAGAGGAAAACCTAAAAATTTTTGTGCTAAGCATTCAATTCAAGAACATATTTAAAAGCAACATCAAAATAAATTCGAAGAAAGTAGAAAAACAGAAATAACAAAGTAAAAGCAAAAATCTCCTTCTTGTTTAATTTTCTCTTTTGCTAGCTCCATTCCAACCACACAAGGGGCCTCGATGACCTTTGAACGTGCCAAGCATTGCCCTTGCCTTGCCAGATGCTGATGTCTCTGCTTCTAGTGCTTTCCCTCCTGAAACCCACATGACTTGCTCCCCACTCTTATTCAAGCCTTTGCCCAGATGGGACCTCGCTGAGGTCTTTCCTGACCCTCTGATACAAAATTACATTCCTATTCCCACACTTCATAACTACTCTACCTTGACAGAGTTTTTCCACTGGATAGATCACATTTAACACAGAACATAGTCTTAACACAATTATTTGTATGTCTCTTTACATTCAATTGGAGTTTCATCAGATAAGGGAGCTTTAAACTTTTTGCCTGTAGCACCTAGAAGAATACTCAGCTATTAATTGAAAATTGATGACTATTTGTTAGATAACTAACATTGATGAGTATAAAACAAAGAATAGTAATAGAAAATGAAGTTAAAATGCTTCTTTGAAAATGTATAAAATAATTGGCAAATTTATTTTTTAAGTAAGATTTTAAAAGTAATTCGGATAGTAAGTGCTGTTTTATCTCAATATATTTAATAAACTAGATGAAATAAATACATTTATTACAGAATTCTATTTAGAAAAAGAAAATGACTTAAGAAGAAATAGAAAATCCAAGAGATAAGTGTCAATTTGTCCACAACTGAATTCCTACAGGCTGGCTTTCCTGGAAAAGGAGTTGGGCTTATGAAGAATTCCGTGAAAACTGGCCAGAGCCTAGTGCTTAATATGATCAATCCTGGAAGAAGGCTCACAGAGTAGATCAAGCTACTAACCAATCATGTCATGTAGCTGAATTACACGTTTTCATTTTACAAGTTTCAAATTACAAGTTTTGGGACTTCAACAGGAAAAGGACTGGTGCTCCCTAATTCTTAAAAGCTAAGATGGTCAAAAAACAGAGGGTACAGTGTTCTACTTGATTGTACTGTTGTAATCGCAGGACTTGCCTTACAGTTCTTGATCACATCAGAGTGCTCTTTCAGGCCACGACTGCTTAAGAGCCTGCCATATGCCATCCCTGATTTCACCAGAGAAGAACCTAATCATGCAGGTTAAAAAACCTGCAGCTCAATGGCCAGAATGTCTCCTATGGGAATCTGATGCTCAGCCTTGCAAGCTCCTGTGGGCTGCTCTAGGGTCCATTAGGCAATGGTGGAACTTCAGGCCACGTACTGCTCCTGCCTCTATTGTCTCTCAAAAAAATCTTTTCCAGAATAACTGTTGTGTGTCCTCTCTAGACGTTCACATTCCATTGGGCAAGTAAACCCCAAAGAGATTTTCAATAAAAGAAATCACATCAGTTGTTGCAAAACAAACAAACAAACAAACAAGCAAACAAACCTAGAAAACTTCATAGTTGAATTCTACAAAATATTCTGGGAACAAATAATTTTTTCAATCTTACGTAAATTCTTCCAGAGATGAGAAAAAGAAGAAAGACTTTCTAATTAACTTTTTTAACAGATTAGCATATTTTGATATCAAAACTGTATAGGAGCGATACAGGCCAGAATGGCCAATATTACTGGTGCACATAGATGTTTAAGTGGTAAAGAAATACGGAGGGAGATAAAGCGGAGGCAAGAGGAAGAAACGGGTAAGGACACTAATATCGTCTTAATATATTAATAGTAGGAACACTACCAGAGAAATAATATCTATATCTTCTAGATCAAGTGATAGAGGCTTTTTGTTAAGAGACAGGGTCTTGCACTGTTGCCCAGGCTGGAGTGCAGTGCCTTGATCATAGCTCACTGCAGCCTCAGACTCCTGGGCTTAAGAGATCCTCCCACCTCAGCCTCCTGGTAACTGGGACTACAGGTGTGCACAATCACACCCGGATAATTTTTTAATGTTCTTTTGTTTTGCAGAGATGGGTCTCACTATGTTGCCCAGGCTTGTGGGCTTAAGTGTATTATTTACAGTTACAAAAGGAATGATAAAAGCATTTAAACAATAATTTAAAAACTGGCTGGTGAATAGGCTAAAGAACGGTGAAAAACTTGAATTATGTACCCATCTGTAGTATAAGAAAGTTGAAATATATGTTTTATTGCTATTGGATTAAAAAATAAAGAATTGATCAAGTTATTTAGAGATATTGCAGTAACCATTAGAAAAATTAAATATTAAATGTTAAAACATTATTTCCTCTGGAGAGAGGATCTAGGAGAATGTGAAGTTGAAGTAGGACAATATTGCTTTTCTTTGTAAATCTTTCTGAACAATTTAATTTCTAACCAATACACTGCTTTGATGAAAAAATAAAATTTGATTAATCCAAGCCCCCGTTTAAATTTAGTTAATAGCTTCACACTACTTGAGTAGTGATAGATACTTAGAGCATGTAAGACCCTTCAGAATGGGGCCTCAGTCCACCCTCCCTCATCTCTCTCCACTCTCTGCACTAGACACAGTGATCTTCCAGTTCCTCAGTGTCATACTCTCTGGCGCCCCAAAGTCTTGATATCTTGATGTTCTCTCTGTCCAAGATACTTTTCCTCCTCCCCATTGCCTTAGTCCACGGAACTCAGGTAATTTACAAATCTCAGATCAAAATCACCTATTCTGAGAAGTCTTTCTTGTCTACCTTCCTCCCTAGTCTGGCAAGTTTCTTTTTCATATACTTCCCTAGAATTATATTCTATGGCACATTTTTATTTTGAAATTACAAGTGATTGATGTAATTAATACATATTATTTTAATGTACATATTAATATGTAATTTCAAAATAAAATAAAATTATATGATTAATATTGGTCTCCTTGATTAGATACTAATGGCCATAAGGTCATGAGTGTGCGTTTTTTTCATCACTATTTCTCCACTGCTTATATGGACACAAAACAGGTGGACCAGTCATAGTGGTACACACCTGTAGTCCCAGCTGCTCCAGAGGCTGAGGCAGCAGAATTGTTTGAGGCCAGAAGTTTGAGATCAGCCTGGGCAATATAGTGAGACCCCATCTCTACAAAAATTTTAAAAAATATTATCTGTGAGTGGTGGCACATGCCTGTAGTCCCAGCTACTCAGAAGGCTGAGGTGGGAGGATCCTGTGAGCCCAGGAGTTTGAGGGTGCAGTGAGCTACGATCATGTCACTGCACTCCAGCCTGGGTGGCAGAGCAAGATCACCATCTCAAAATCAATCAATCAATCAATCAATCAATAGGTAAAAAATTATTGAATAAATAAATGAGTCATTGATTGAATAATGAATGATGAGGAAACCATTTTGGGCCATTATAAATAAATGTCAGTTTCCAATTAATTTTTTCCTTTCATCTTAAGATGGTACTAGAGTTTATGATTTCTGTTGGAAGATCTCTAGTTCATGTTTGTTTTTGCTGAAGTTCAGCAATTTGGACTTGGTTTTTGAGATATTCTTAGTGGTATATAGCGTTAACATTGCCTTCACACTCCCAGAGGGAACCCTCATGATCGATAGCACACAGAGCTCATAATGGGATATCTGGGTTGCCTGTGTTCCCTTGTTTACAATCCAGGGCAACAGCTGGTCAGCCTTCCAAAGTATTCATCACTGTTTTGGATTTCCACAATGGCAAGTTCTTCAGGGGCAGAAACTTTTTTCTCCTTATTTCCGTTATTCGTTACAAGGATTTATTTGAATTGCTTTGCATCATTTAATGCTTACAACAATGTTGTTATAGATGAAGAGTCTAATATTTAGAGATTAAATGTCTTGTTGAACATCATATAGTTAGTAGAGGTAGAGCAGGCAGAGACACTTTTTCAGACTCTTTGTAAAGTGCTCTTTATGTCTCTTCTTTCCTCTCTTGTTAAAGAATCACCAACTATGCTAGAATTGAATTGTTACGCCCAATTATTTTCTACCTTTATGAAAGAGACTTCTACATTCTCACCTGTCATCATGCAATTCCATCGTCTCCCTGAGGGAAGAACATACTTTCCGACTTGGATATGTGAGTTACTTTGGTCAAAAAAAATGTGACGGGGAGTGACATATGCTATGTCTACATAAAAACTTTAGGCTGGGCATGGTGGCTCATGTGTATAATCCCAGCACTTTGGGAGGCCTAGGTGGGAAAATCGTTTGAGCTGAAGAGTTCAAGACCAGCCCGGGCAATGCCATAGACCCTATCTCTACACAAGAGAAAAACAAAAAGTAGCTGGGCATGATAGCATGTGCCTGTAGTCCTAGCTACTCAGGAGGCAGAGATGGCAGGATCACTTGAGCCCAGAAGGTTGAGACTGCAGTGAACTAAAATGATGCCCCTGCACTCCAGCCTGGGCAACAGAGAGAGACCCTGTCTCAAAAAATAAAACCAAACAAAATGTAAGATCCATTGGTTGTGGCCATTGCTCTTTTCTTTCTACCATGAGAACAGCATGTTTCATATATGGGCTACTCTTTCAACCTAGATCCCAGAATGAGGAAGAAATGCAATAGAGCTAAGACAAAGCTGACCTATAACTGACATGTAATATGAACAAGAAATAAACATTTGTATTTCTAAGCTACTAATATTTGCAGATTGTTTTCTTTGCAAAGCATAACTCAGCAAATGCTGACTGCTATACTAACTTAGCAATTACTGTATGCTTGGCAGAATATAAATATTTATTCTATACTGTATGTCAAGTACTATACGCTTGGCAGAATAGTAAGCATTTTGCATGTAATGATATCATTTGGTCTTTATACAAACTTGTGATGCTAGTATAACTATCCTATCTTCCATATAAAGAAAGCAAAGCTTAGGAAGGTCATGTAAAGAATGGTAGATTCAGGATTGAAAATCAAGCTGTATGACACCTGAGCATGGTTAATTAACTCTTTCATCAAAATCCCTCCATCCATCCCAGGACACATGAGACCCAATACTTTAATGGACTAAACTTCAAGTTTTTAAAGACCTTGAAGCGTAAAATGACATGATTTATTAAGTACTTTCAAGATCTGAATTACTCAAATGGGTAGAATTAGCACAATAGGAGATGTGTCCATTTATTGCTTCTAGGCTCAAGAAACCAAGTCATGCAGAGAATCTCCTCTCTGACCTATGCATTGGGGAACCTATTCGGTAACATAAGATTTAATCAGATTCTCTCTATATAATTATTTATATGTTTTGCTTTTAGCTTCTATGTTTATGGTTCAAGCTCAGCTGGGGGTATAATTATTTTAAAAGGCAGCAGAAAGAAAAATCACCTAACGTTAAGTAGATCTGATGTATGGTAATCCTTTCAAAACCAACGAGATATTTAATATTTGACATATCACCCTGATCCCAATTACCTTATGTGTAAAATGGAGCTGAAAATGCTTCACAGCTTATTGACTGGGAGCTGAAAATAAATGATCTCTGCAGGAATTATATAACTCTGAGCATGATGATTAATTGTTCTATGTTAGGCCACAGCCTAATGGCTAAGACATAGAAAAAGAATGGTATAGTGGAACAAGAAATGGTTTGGAATGCAAGACCTGTATTCTGCTTCTGCTTCTGCTGCCAGTTTCTTTTATGATTCTCAGCAAATCATTCATGTTGTCTGGACTTTGTTTGACCATTTTATTGTCCATTTTCCTCTCTTAAATAATGAGAGGATACGAGACTATGTTCTCTTTTGCCTGTTAGCTTGAAAAGGCACTGATTTTAAACTGAATAAATGTAAGTACTTTACGTTTAGTGTTTCAAATGGAACTATAGGATGAGCTTACTACAACATACACCATGTCATCAAGTTCAAGGTGATGTGAACATTTCTTATAGATAGAATTATATTTAGCTATATTCGTTCTAATGAATGTTTCTCTTTTTTTTCTTGCACACTTGTATTTAATACAGATTCTTTCATGAAATAAGTGATCAGTAACTTTTCTTTTGATGATGACCTTTTCCAGTTTCTAATATTTTGAAAGCCGGTGTTTTAGTAGCCATTTTCTGTAAGGCCACATTAGTCTATGAAGCAAAGTTTCATTTTAGAATATAAAGGTAGCACCAACTGCCCTTCATCTACATTGATGGCTTTCTATATTGTTAGATTGGTTCAATTCTCTTATTCTCATTATTTAAAGTACATAGTTATATGGACTATACTTGATAAAGATATGTATGAAAAGTATAAGTATGTATGCCAGTGTGATTTTAAATGTCATCCTTCAATGCTCATATGAAAAAAGTGGAATGGTATGTGAGATGGTAGATTCAAATTAGATTTCTCACCTAACATTTTTAATATTTGGTTTCTTATTAAGCAGATAAAATAGGTGATAATGTATTAAAATCTTGCACCTGAAAAACAGTCATTCTGTGAATGGCTGACAGAACTTTAGGGTAGCATTAAAGTCACCATGTTTTCCTGTATCTGGGGAGCACTGTCACAGTACTTGATTACTTCACCTAACAGGCTTTCAGAAAGATGGACCCCGATGTGGCAGCTTGTAGCTATACATTAGCGCGGTTTGTGTTACAGCCAATTGCCGTCTGACCTCTCCTCCCAGCAGAGGCAGTGTAGCGCCATCTGTACATCTTTTAGTCACATTAAATCATGTCATTGAAAGGGCTTCTGAATGTGAACAAGTTTACCTTATGCTTAGGAGAGAAATTAGTCAAACTGCTGAACTGCAAGTCCATGTTCATTCGCACTCACCAATTTTCATATTGTTTTACTCTTTTCTGGAGTGATAATAATACTGTCAGAGACTGCTATCTGTTCAAAATTGGCTACGGTCATAGCTAGAATATCACTAAAGATTTTTTTAAAAAGGTCATTAAGGTAATTTGAACTGTATATGTCAACTAAGTCCCAAGGTTGGAGTCTGAACTACATTCCCAATTGGGATATGGATTTTTCAGACACAATTTGGCCCAGAGGCTTCCATGCCAATGTATATTTACATGAAAGACCAAGGAATTTCATAAGACACAAGCTACTCTAAAAGAGATAATTGAAATGACGAGGTCTATTGAAGGAACACCTTCTGGGCCCATGGGCATGGATATGGCCTAGGTCTGCACAATCAAAATATGTCATTACCCTAGGCACAGTCATTTTCTCCCCCAAGGAATGCACATGTGAGTAGGCTAAGGCCAATCAGAACTCTCCCCAGGATTTTCTTTGCAGAGAACAGGGTAAGATTGTCTCTTTGAAATGAACTTGCTAAACTTGAACATGATTATGGTTGTGCCAGTGACTATCTTAATGGAACAGAGAGTAAATCTGCTTTATAACTGGGAAGACAAAGTCCTCATTACAGTACTTAAGCTTATTTCTTTATGCCAGCCAGACTGGAGCAGAAGTAGGATTTCTGGCCCTTTGGACTTCAAAATTGCATAAGTCTTTTTTTGTTTGTTTTTTACTTGCTTGTTCAAGTCGATGTTTCTCAAAGTGTGAGCTCTGTAGCAGCAGCATTATCATGAGCTGAGAACTGGTTAGAAATGCTCATTCTAGGGCCCATCCCATACTTCCTTATCAGAACCTCTGGGAACAGAGAAGAAGTATAACAGACTCTCCAAGTGATTCTGATGCATTAAAGGTTGAAAAATACTGGTTTAAGTTATTTTCAATCAAGTTTCTAGCCATCTTCAATTGGCCAAGTCCTGATATAGCAGTGACAAATAAGAACTTTCATAACAGTGCTAATAGTAATCAGAGAAGTATTTTGGTTAAAAAATGTTCTTACTTCACCATTTCAGAGACCTAGATTTGAATAAGGAGACTCTCTCAGGAGACTTCTGGAGTATCTGTTCTTAGTTTAGCCCCATAGCAACGTAGCATCAAGTGGAGTCACAGGCCACTGGGAGATAAACATCGAAGAATCTGTTCCATCTAGGACTTCAAATTATTCGAATTTTAAAATTGTGGAGATATGGATAGGAATCTTCTCTGCAACTTTATGTCAGCTTGAACACATTCTATTTAAAAGAACTGCTTAATTTTAATTTCAATATCTGTGTTTAGAAGAGAACCTTTATATTGTCTCAATGGGGAGATTTAGTCCCTCAATCTAAATATCTCTGCCTTTGATCCAAATAATTCCAATTTACTTTAACATAAGAGGGTGCCTTTTTCCAACTGGCATAATGCTAGATACTGTGTCATCAAGGTAAAAATATAGTCAGAAATCTCTTGTGAGCTAATGGCATAATAGCAGTATGTTCCCTAATCAATAATTAAAATATAAAGTGTATGCTTCTAAGAAGCATTGCATCCTTGATCAAAAAAATTTATCAAAAGCCACTGTCCTTCACATGCTTATGAATGCAGAATATACCATGTGGAAAGCACTGTATTTCCTTTAGTGTTATTTTTAGATATTTAGACATCTCTGTGATGCATGTTGATGATTTGGCATATTTAATTCCCATGATACCTTCTTTCTGGAGGATTTATGCTTTGGAACATATGTAAGATCTGAAAAATTATTGCCTTAATTACAAAATAGTGTCTTTTGTATACTTTGTGTATTTTGTAAGTTTGAGTATGATTACCAGTAATTACTTATTAATTATAAGACTTGGACTAACAAACAGAAATATGTTAATCTCTAAAATTCTTTGCAAGGATATTGACAAAATTGACAAAACGTTTAATTAACATTTAGTTACAATTAGAGGTTATATTATGTAAAGTTGCCTTTTGCAAGCTATGATTGTCTCCACAGTTCAGAGGCCTTGCATGAATGGGACCTGTATGACTATTAATGGAAGCAAGTTTCCTGTTGGAAGTATGTGCTAGTATTTTGCATAGAGGCTTCTTTTCCAAGACCCAAGTAGTCTCAAAAATTCCATGGGTACATATCAGCATTTTAAAGAAAACTATTTCTGATTTTTAGGGCAAACATGAAAATCATCATTAAAACAGAAAGCCAGATTGTTCTCGGTCCTTAGTAATAGTCTCTTAAACCACTGAAACAGAATTCAGCCAATTCATGGAAAATTCTTGTATCAATTTTTACTGTATATATGTTTATTGCCTTTTTAAAACCTGTGTAATAGCAACAAACAGGCATAAACTTTGAGGTCAAACAAACATTTGTTAAAATTCTGATTGTACCAAATACGTACCTGCTGTATGGAGTTAGGCAATATACTTTTGTGAAGCTTTGTTTCTTTAATATAAAATGAAGATAATTAATACCAATATTCCTAATGCCATGTCCTATAACGTCCAGGATGACAAACCTCCCCACTCATCTTTTGAAATGTGGCAACATGGATACAACTGGAAGCCATTATCTTAAAGCCAATTAATGCAGGACCAGAAAACCAAATGCTGTGTTTTCTCACTTATAAGTGGGAGCTAAACATTGGGTCCTCAAGGACACAAAGGTGGCAACAGTGGAAACTGGGGACAAATAGAAGGGGAGGTAGGTGAAGAGAGTTGAAAAACGAACTATTGAGTACTATGCTGAGTACTCAAATGACGGGATTATTCCTACTCCAAACATCAGTATTGCACAGTATACCCAGGAAACAAACCTACACATGTACCCTCTGCATCAAAAATAAACGTTGAAGAAAAGAATAGAATTCAAAGGAATAATTACCAATAAAACAAAATGCAAAGTGATTTGGAATTTTGATACACTTGGTATATGTAGGTCTATAAGCGTGATTACCAACAATGCATTTTCAGTGTAAGAGGATAAATTTTCCAAGCAGAAAATGGCCATTTTTCAGTCAAGGATCTAGTAAGTGTACTTACTTTTTCATCCCTCAGGGTCACTTTTTTTTTTTTTCCAGAAAACTTCCCCTGATTCTACTAGTCTGGACTATATGATTTACAGCTTCTCCAAAACTGTATTCATTCTGCTATCAACAGCTTTTAGAATATACTGACTTCTGTCTCTCTTATCCATTATAATGCATGCTCCCTGAATACTGAATTGATATATCATTTGCTTTGGAATTTCACCATCTACTTCAAGGTAAAGCATTTGTCACAATCAGTAAGAGCTGTTGATTAATTATAGTCCCCTTTTCTTTATATACTGTTTATGTATTTATATGACAAAAATATGAAATTAGAAAACTGGATAAAATATAATGTTGCAGGGATATGGATGTATAGCAAGTCTCCTGTGCTGCAGGTGTATGTGGATTGGTGCAACCTGTCTGGAAAGCTGTCCATCATACTTAGCCAAATCAAATATATACTCACCTACAGTCCAGCAATTCTGCTCCTAGGCATGTACCATAGAGAAATTCTCAGAGAGGTGTGTAAGGGGATTTGTTAAATGATGCTAATGTTAGTGTTATTTCTGGTGGCAGAGAATTGGAGGCAATCAAAGTGTCTAACTCTAGGGGAGTGGACAGATCTAGTGTGGTTGGCAGCATGTATTACACACTGTACTCTGCAGCATTCAGTAATAATGGAACCAGATAGGTGAATATCCAGAAACATGTGTGAATCTTTAAAATATAACGCTGAGTGCAAAGATAAGAACAGTAAACTATAACACAATGCCATTTAAAATTTATGCACACAAAACAGCAACACACATTTTAATTTTTTGAAATAATTTAAACTTTTATTTTAGAATCAGGGACATTTTGTTACCTGAACCTTTGTATGTTGCATGATGCTGAGGTTTGGGGTACAACTGATCCTGTCACCCGTGAAGTGAGCATAGTACCCAGTAGTTAGTTTTTCAACCTTGGACTCCTTCTCTCCCTCTCTCTTCTAGTAGTGCCCCATGTCTATTGTCATCTTTATGTCCACGAATACCTAATGTTTAGCTCCCACTTATAAGTGAGAACATGCGGTATTCGGTTTTCTGTTCTAAAGCAAATATTTTCAGAAACACCTAAGACCAAAATAATGTATGTCAAATGCATTGGAATGGTTGCTTTGGTAGGAGAATGAAAATGATAATGCTGAATGCCTATAAAAGGAAAAAAAGAAAAGAAAAGAAAAGAAAATGTATGGAAGTTAAAAGAGACACAAACAAGAAGTCCTATAAGACTTTTACAAAATCTGTATAATGGAAAAGCACCGACAAACCACAAAAGTTTCTAAAGCTTAGCAGGTATTAATTGGCACTGCTAAAAGAGGAAGAAGTTATAGATTATAGAAAGGGAATAACTTAGATGCTCTTATCTAAGAATAAGCTTTGTCTTCTTAGAAGAGAAAGAAATATTTAATCCTATACCGGAAGGGGAAAGATGAGAACCACTGAACCTGCATCCTTTGCTGTTGGAATCAAATGGTTGGCATTTTAGGAAATTTCTTCTCAAGAGCTAGTCTTGAAATCAGATCCCACTGTTCACAGGCTTTTCCTTTTTTAACCAAAAATAAGAAACAGAAATTGATAGGCATCGAGAGAAACAGAAGACTCATGGAACAAATAATAGTTCTTTTTAATCATGGAAATGAGGTAGTGTTAATCAAGCAAAAACAAGCTAGGGAAGCAACAGCAGCAAATGGAAAAGGAACGAAAAGCTCATTACAGCAACGATCTGAAATCAAGACGTACATTCTCACACCGCATCATGGTAAAGTGAAAAGAGAAAGCAGAGTTTGGTGAGAAAAGAATCTCTTCAGTTATGTGTACACAAATATTTCAATTTCTGTAAATTTTATTTCATATTTTATGTCTCAGTGCAATCAAAGTTTTTCTAATTGCTTTCTGAATTTTTAGAAAAGGGAGTTTTAACTAGCTTGTGGACCAAAGACTTTCTTGAGAAAATTTAGCCAATTTTCTCTGCTTCCTTACCGATAACCGTTTTTCACCTGTTAATAGTCCTGGTTGTAACCATTTTTACTGTAATTTAGCCACCTCTAAAGCCATGGTTCTCAAACTTTGTGTGCTTTTGTAAGAATTCCCTTGGTAATGTGTTAAAGTAGCACAATCTTGGGACTTCTCTCCCCCAGAAATTCCGGTGTGGGGCTCAGGAATCTGCATTTCTACCAATTCTAGTCTAGATGATAGTCTTTATAATCACATTTTACGGAATATCTCCAAAGGACTGATTTTGGATATTGGAAAATAATATACATCTGCAAGTGTCACATTCTTTAAAGCAAAGTAATCACATAAGTAAAAGTTAGAAGCAGTAGGTTATGATCCATAAAATGGGTGAATTTTTTCATCTTCCATCATATCATTGTGAAGGATTCCAATGTATTTTCCAATAAAAGGAAGCACTACTTTGAGTGTACTTTTGAGTTATCATTATTTCACTCATATTTAAGATATTTTTTAAAATCCAAAATTATATGATAAGAAATACTTTTGGGTGAGCTGAAATAGTCATAGTGGTTATTCTGAAACCTGTCCTAAATGGGAGCACTTCCTAGTATCTCTCCCTGGAACCCATCATCTGCCAGTAAACATGCATTTGCTCAGTTATCCAGGATGCTGTATTTTTTATAGCAGCACAGAGAGAAGAAAATTATTACCATTGCGATACCAAGAAACAAAAATTTGAAAACATTGCTATTCCTGGTTCTTCTTCCTCAACCCCTCCAAAACTCAGTCCAGGCCATGTTCCTACGTGGATTTATCCAGCTAAGGCTGATACAGAGTGCTAGCCCTCTCAGGAAAAATGAGGTGGTACATCTCTTCTCAGGTGAAGTTTATGCCAGTGTACTATAACCCCTGTGGAAGGGCAGAGCATGTGAGGCTAATCACCTCATTCTTTTGAAGAAATAGGCTGAGCCCTTGAAGAACAAATATGCTATTTTATGCTCTAATAGGAGACCCGCTTTCCATGATCAAATGATACGTTAGAAAAGCCTAGAAGCAAGTAACTAAGTAGATTAAGTAGCATAGCTCATACACCAACTAAGGGAAAAAGAAACAAGCCAAAATCTCTATAAACTGCCCATCTCTGTTTCAAATTGGGTGTTACACTATTGACGAGTGTTGAAGCAGCAATTTTAGAATATAGAACCATCTTTGACTTAAAAAGGAGACTCAGGTGATATAAAGAATGACTTGGGTTATACTAAGATACAAAGGGCCTTTAGAAAAATGATCAGAGTTGCAATATGTCTCAATAATATTTCTAAACGTCCTCTTAAAATTTGTATTTAAAGGGAGCCTTTTAGGACAGATACTTCATGAAAAGTAATTGAGTTACTGTTAGTAATTGGGGAATTTTATGGGAGCCTACAGTTTTGACATATAATCTCTCCCGTTTAAGTATTTTATTTAACATAGGTACAATAACAGCATTTGCATTTGTTTTCATTATGCTGATGCAAAATTTACATGTTTAACTAGGTGTGTAAATGCATAAAATTATTCACTTTGAATAGCTATTTGCAATTTAATCAAATAGGATGAAGTGACAGGTATTCCTTTCCTTATCGTTTTCTCTGTAAAGAATATTTAATTTTCAGGCAGCCCCTATCTTCTTTTAAATAAATTTTGAGGTATCAGATCTAGAACATTTTACCAGCACTGTGTGGGGAGCTTCAGTTGCATCTGTGGGTGTTTTGTCCTCATTTGTTTCCCTATTTTTTGTAGAACTATGGCTGCTGTTAGTGTTTCAATCAGATTTGGGGGGAAAAAAGTTTCTCTGGCATGCCTTCATTCCTTCTTCTCATTTCAATGGGTGCCATTACCAATATCTGCACCGAACAAAGAGGCAGGAAACAGAGTTGTCATGTCTCAGTCCAAATTCTGAAACCCATAAGAGTTTTTTTTCTTTCTCTCTACATCATTTGATTCACTTTCTTATAAAGTTAAAGGCAGGCTTGCTTTAGTTTTATCTTGTTTTCATTTGCTCAAGCTCCATTTCTCAGTTCCGGATGTTCTGAAGATTATGTGTAGAGATCTGACACCCATCTTTTCTTGGCTCTGGAATCCTGGCAGATTAAACTACGAACATGATAGCACTGCATTCTTTTTAAGGCTACCAGAGAAATGCCTTCCACTCTGGCCCTTAGTTTTGTAATGCAGTTTTTTTTTTAAAACAAATCCGTCAAGTTTAAAAGGGATTTTTAATAATAAATGTTAAAGGTACAAGGAGATGAAAGAAAGTGTTTGGTGAGTCATTTCTGATCATTTAGAATTTCAAGGAAGCTAAATTCCAGGGGATAGTTTCATAAGTATGTTTAAACTTTAGATATTTGTGAACAATTAATTATTTTTTTAAGATCATACTGCTGCCTGAGAAGTTTTCTTTTTTCCAAATCGAGTGTTTCCTTTTCTTCTATCTTAAGACTGTACTTTCAGCTTAATCTTTTAGCAGGTGCCTTTGTTTAAAGAAAATAATTAAAGATTATGCCATTAAAAAATGTGCCCAAAATGAAGCAAAGTGTAACTACAATAGTTGGAAAATATAAAATATTTGGCTGAGATACCTGACAGAAAACAAATAAACTGGAAAAAGAGAGGTTCTCATTATAACAACAGCTATTCCCAACCTTGCTATCCAAAGATTAATTAATCTTCCCATTTCCTTCTTTGCCTCATATTCTTCCTCCTCCTTTTTGCTGTTATTGTGATGATCAGATTCTGCACTGTCTTCAGAGGCAGAGAAAAATCTTTACTTTGCTTTCCATTGTATTGCCATAGAATTTAAGCTAGACCCCTTGAAGGAATTTGTTCATGGCTATATTTCTGACCCTTAGCAAATGTACAATAAGTATCTGTTGAAAGAATGAATAACTGAATGAATGAATGAATAAGATGTCATGTTCCCACTAATGTTGACAGGTTTCCAACCAATGTAAATCCTGTCTTTTTATATTTTTCCTTAAGTGATAATTATAAGTTTATGTCATAATCAGCTTCATTTTTTTTTTTTTGCATATGAAGGTTCTCAGATTTTGAAAGCCACCAAGTGAAACCATTCCTGTACTTTTCAATAGAATAAGAGACATGTCCATGTATTAATAACAAAACTAGAAAATATAACCACTGAAGTAATTTGGAATCAGACAAGGAGCCCTTAATTTTAGCTTGAATAAATGTTTTATATTTTAATTTATGAGGCTGCTTTGTAGACAGCCAAAACCAAAGCGCTGCTCCCATGAGACCTTCATAAAAGGAGATCATGCTACAGCCTTTTTTGGAAATGTTTCTTGATGTTTCACATGTTCTCCTTCCATACAACTGAATTTAAATTCCCTGAAGGTGTAAACTTTACTCTCATGCAATCCCAGGAAAAAGACATTACAACTGAATAACCACGCATCTTTTATGCTGAAATTGAGTCACTCATCAAATTTCATTTAATGTTTTTTGTGATGCTTATTTACCACTGTAAAAAATATACTTACAGTTCTATTCCACATTTTTTTCCCTGAGCTTGGTGAAATTTCCTAATTTTAAAAGGTTGAAGGAGAAATGGGTAAATGATTCTAAAGTCATGTTTCAATTCATTTGTTTTCTTCTTCAGCTTCATAGTACTGTTCTTGCCTATCTTCTTGCTAGCTTGATCCATTCAGGGACACATTTCAAGCAGTTTCAACTCTTTTAATTAGAATTTATTTTTAGATATTTACATTACATTACATTTAAGGTTTTATTTCATTTTGTAAAGTTTCATTTCAAAATGGAAAAGATACTTATTTTGTGTGCCAGACAGTCCTGTTCTTTGATGGTGGTGCTTACTCCCCGCTAAACCTCTACAGTTGTTACTTCAAAGATTTAGGGCAAAATTAACTTAGAGTCATTTTTGCCAAAGCAGAGACTTAGAAGGCCTTTGCCCAGGATGATGTTTACACATAATAGTGCTCAATAAATATATGTGACGGATTGTGAAGGTCATCATTATCTATTAAATATTACTATTTTAAGGGCAAAATTGATAGGGAGAAAAATCAATGCATCTATTCATCGTTCTTTTTGATCAATGAAAATGTACTTAGAGGCCAGGCATGGTGGCTCATGCCTGTAATCCCAATGCTTTGGGAGGCCAAGGCAGGCGGATCACAAGGTCAAGAGATCGAGACCATCCTGGCCAAAATCATGAAACCCTGTCTCTACTAAAAAAAAAAAAAAAAAAAAAAAAAAAAAAAAAAAAATAGCTACAGGCGTGCACCTGTAGTCCCAGCTGCTTGGGAGGCTGAGGCAGGAGAATCACTTGAACCTGGGAGGCAGAGGTTGCAGTGAGCCGAGATGGGGGCCACTGCCAGCCTGGTGACAGAGTGAGACTGCATCTCCAATAAAACAAAAAAGAAAGAAAGAAGGAAGGAGAGAGAGAGAGAGAGAGAGGGAGGGAGAGAGAGAGAGAGAGAGAGAGAGAGAGAAAGAAAAAGAAAGAAAGAAAATGTACTTAGAGTAAATCACAAATATACAGATATACATTATACATTTTCTTTTAACCTGAACTTCCCTGTGACATGTAAATTGACTTGTTTATGTTAATAGCAGCCATTTAGGAGTAGATTTCTAAAGCACTGAATGATAATTAAATTGGGCATAATTCACAAACTGTAAGCTACTTTGAAAATGGGCTCCTTCAAAAAGGTAAAAGCTAGAACAGAACGTATAACTCACAACTGTCTCTGAACAGATTCTCATTACATAAAATCGCGCACACAGTGTGGCAAAGATAATGTCAGCACTTAATGTAGAAAAATAATGCAACATGTTCTTCTTTTGGTTCATTTACTGCCATATGTTACTTGAGTAATGAAAACCTATTTGGTATAGAGACAAGTGGATGTACTCTGAAAACCCTAGTCAATAACGAAGGCTTATATTTGCTATTTCTGGATGACTACTAAGTACTCAATTATGAAACATCTCTAGATTATTAGGAAATTTCATTTGATGTGTCCCCTATAAGGAGTAGAGGAGGGCATTTAGTTTTCTTTCTTCATTACCCAGTTACTGTGTAATGAAAATTCTTCCAAATTTGGAAATGCCTAATAACTATGCAGTTCTAATAGTACTAAATTAATTAATATTTAAACATTTTTATCTCCATAAGAGAATGCTATTAAAGAATTACTGGTTGCCCAAATACTCATATTTATCATTACTTTATATGATATCAAACAGAACTGTGAATTAAATATTAATTTAAATTATTCTAAAATGTATCAAAATTCTATTAATTATCTAAATTATTCTAGGTTGTGGAAAATCTGGAGTACAAATAATAAACTTTATCAATATTTAAACAGAAGTGAATTAAATAACTTATTTAATATTACTGAGAAGCAATGTCTACAGCTCAAATCTGAACAAATAAAAAACATGTTTTACTGTTTATTTTATATGATTGTTGAAGACAAATGAATTCCAACGTACAAAAATAATCAGAGACACAAAGACAAATGATGGCAAATATTTTGTGAATTTGGCTTCTTAACTTTTCTGTTTGCTTATGAAGAGATTCCTGCCAGGACAAAAAACAAACTGATTAATTTGTGTAGAGTCATTCCATTAACTTAGCAAATTTTTCAGACATTTCGGCTGACCTGGATCCAAACTACAAATTTATGGCTCTTAATCCAGTTTGCAATTAACTCCCCAAGTCTCTAATAAATAGGTGCAATTGTGTGGGATTATACTCTTTGCTTAAATTCACCTCAAAGATTTTTTTTTGATGAAGTTTTAACTCACAAATTTTTAGTTTACCATTTACCATTTATTGAGACGATATCACTCAATTTTGCATAGTATTCATATAAATTAAAACATAATGAAGAGTAGGTACTTCAACATAGCCCCTAAAGCCTCATGCAACTAAAAACAGTGGCTGATAAATTACAAAGAGAAAAATAAACCAGTTTACACTGGCACTTTGCTAATGCTGAATTTTAAGTACATATCAAAAAACACTGAAGTCAAACAAAGAAAATGTTTTACTAAATGGTTAGAAAACAAACTGAATCCCTCCAAATAGAAACAGCACCCTCCTCTCTTGCTCCTCCCCCTCCCACATATGTTACACTAAGCATTGTCTTGTCCAAACATATATAAATTGCTTGTTTAGAACTTGGAAAGAATTTAAGGCAAAAACCACGTGACTATGGGAACAGAAACTTAGTACTTCAAATTCAGGGTATCAGAAGCACGTCTTGCCACTTTCAATCCTAGTCATAGGTTCTGGAACTCTTCCTACATGATGGCTGGAGGACGATGGGATTTCTTCAGCTTCAAACCACTGGTGTTAGTTCTAGGATTTTGAGGTAAAGCAGTATGGCATTAGTAGTAGAATATGAATGACAAGTCAAATAGAATCTCTGAGGGTGGAAGATGCAGGGTGAGGTTTAAGTGGATGGTGTTAAGTAAGAATGAGGAAGGAAAGGAAAGAAGTTAAAATAGGAGTTTTAATGGGATGTGGTTTATCTTCTCCCGCCCCACACCTTTTGTTTCTTGTTTTATTGCTATTCCCCACAATAGTTTGGGCTGGACAAGCAATGGAAATACGGATGGTTTCAAGGGAAGGAAAATAAGACAGAACTCATGATCAAATAGCATTTTTTTCTACTTTTTCCCTCATTCTTAGCTTTGCTTCACTCATAAATGTTATTTTTTCTTTTCTTTTATGTTTTATTTCCAATATTTGTTCTCTTACCCCAGGCTTGGGCAGGAGGTGGCAGAGGTGGTAATCAGTAAAAATCTAATCAAAGCACAGAGAAGACGGTCATTGTGTTGTCTTTCTTTCTCTTTAACTGCCTTTGTTTTTAGGATGAAGGATAAAGGACATCATCATTTTCTGTTCACACTCTATCTCTTCTCTACTATTGGCTTCATAATTGTACATCCTGTTTAGACAGGAGGCAGGACTTAATTCTGGAGGTGGGGCTTGGACCCCAGACAAAAAGGAGGGATAGTTGAAATAGGGATAGGGTGGTAGCAGTTTTCCATAAGACATGTCCAACAGTGTGCCAGGTCAGTTTATCATTGCCATGGCAACACCTGGAAGTTACCACCCCTTTCCATGAGAATGACCCAATGACCTGGAAGTTACCTCCCTTTTTCTAGATATTTCTGCATAATTTACCCCTTAATTTGCATGTATTTAAAAGTGGGTGTAAATATGACTGCATAACTACCTCAGAGCTGCCACTGTGGGCACACTGCCTATGGGGTAGCCTTGCTCTGCAAGGCGCAGTACCTCTGGTGCTGCTGTATGCTGCTGCTCTACACTGCTGCTTCAATCAAAGGTGCCGTCTAACACTTCCGGCTCACCCTTGAATTCTTTCCTGGGAGAAACCAAAAGCCCTCCTGGACTAAGCCCCAATTGTGGGGCTTGCCTCCCCTTTTTCACTGTCAGTCTAAGCACTGCTGCTGTCCTGCCCTGGGATTTGGAGAGGTTCTGGCATTGCTCTGACCTATAACCATCTCACTTTTTTGTAACTCAAATAAACATTACAACCCCAAATGGCCCAGCCTAAATATTGTGTGATATTCAAAGAAACACAGTCCAGCAAACAATGTTAGTAAAATGTCACCCAGGTCTTTACTTTCATCTCTTGAAAATCACAAAAGGAGATCCTGTTCAAAATTCACAGTACCACTTTATATCCATTTTCTGTAATTTCTCTTGCTTTACCACTTTCTCTCATGCCTAGATGCTTTGAAACCCCTTTTTCCTACTTCTAAACTTTCAGTTTTCTGATATAAGTTGCCTTTAGGAGGGACTTTGTTCCTTTTCTAATTTTCTGTTTCCCTTTTCGTTTGTTCTATGTTCTCATTCCAGTAAACTTCTACCCTCTCTGATACAAGTCTCCCAATCTCTTAGCTGATTTTTCCCCAACCCCCAATACCCTAATATGTCTGGTAAAGCTAGCGGGGAGATTAGAATATGGGGCATGGGGTGGGGAGAAGTAAAAATGTCAGAATTTCCTTAATAGGTAGGGGAATTTAAAGATGCTTGGAGGATTCACACATTAATATTCTTTGCCCTTGTTAGAACATCTTCAATTACCTTTCTCCTTAGTTGTCTCGCTTTTAATTACAAATATATTCACGTTCTTTTATCCCCTAAATAATCCCCACAAACATGCTTAAAACTTAACCTTTCAACCTAATCCTCAGACAACCCATAAAAATAGCTTTCTTATGCTGCCTCTACTTTCTAATCTTCCTTTTTAAAAAATAAACAAAAAAGTCCCACCAAAGCCTGGTTTCCATGCTTGGTGTAGGTTACCAGTTGCTAAATTTAATGGCTTCTTTTCAGGCCTGCATCGTATGGATTTCTCTGAAGTCTTAATATTCTTTCTTGAAACTTCTGTTTCTGTCTCAACAAATTATTTTATATTTATTTTTCTTGTGACTTTTTCTTAGTCTGCTTCCTTTATATTCTTACTATGGACACATCCCAGAGGGCAATCTCAACTATTTTGTGGATAACTCTCACATCTAAAACTCCAAACATTTTTCTACAGAGTTACCACAGGTCCCTTTGAAAGTCTAATTAGAAGCAGCCACACTTTCTCCAAGAATAAAAAAAAATGCCTATTCAATAAGCATATAAGGTTTTATATTCTGGGTCTCAAGCTATATGGACTCCCTGAGGTTAATCCATGGACAATCTGCTCCAGAGCTAGACAGTGCTGCGATTAACATGTCTAGCTGAATATCCTTTAGGCTCCTTCAGCTTGTCAGGTTCTTAGCCCTCCCTGTAAACTTCTCTTACTCCATCAAAACTTTATCAAGTTCCTGCCGATTTTACTTTCAACTATTGGCATCACTATCCAACAGATCATCCAAACTAAAAACCACTACATAATTCAGTGTCCTTCTCTCTCCCAAGATATACCAATATGGCACCAAGTTCTGACAATTTCATGGAATCATTTCCTATTTATCTACTCTACCTGCTGTTATATTAGTTGAGCCCTCTTCACATGTTTTTTTTTACTCCAACATTTTATTCTAGATTTCTGTCACTGTAATTCATCTTCATATTGTCAACGACTCTGTGAAGCTATCTTTCTAAAGCACAAATCTAACCTAATTCCATGCCTAAATACATTTGCTGACACCTTATTGCTTCAAGCAGGGTCACAAACTCAAATGCCCTTAGAAGCCAGACACGGAATATAAATCAGTGAAACAATGACTGGACAGGAAACAGTCCAGAGGCGGAGGATCCTAGAGGCAGCTCCCACTCAGTCCTTGTCATTTGTTGCCATATAAAAACGCATGTCCAACATTGCCAAGTATTTTAGTTTTTCAAGAGAAGGTAACACTTAATTTTTTTAAAGTAAAATTTCTTAATTTTAAATGATTAGCTCAAATTATTTAAGGTACGATGTAAGAAAAACTGTCAAGAACTCTGAAGGATCTGACATTTTATGCTAATTGCAAGCTAAAAACTTAGCCTGCTGTAGTTTCATGGGTGTTGGCAGAAGACATGAAAGGTAAAGAACTGTATTACTCATGGGCAATAACAGTAGCCACTGTCAACATGTGCCCTCATTCCCTGAAACCGATTCCAACAGTGACGTGAAGGGACTCAGGAGACAGCGAGAGCTATACACATAGTGGTTTGTAGTACAGGAGGATTACCCTGAGTTTTGGGACCCGAATATTTTATAATGGGCAGTAAGTTTGCCTGCCATCTACTCTGGAAGGAGGCACTATTTTCCAGGTCTGTTCGCTACACAAACATCTCTGTAAGGACGGTATGGGAAAACAAAGGCAGTCAGTACTTCTGCTTGTAAGATACGCAGAAACCTGAGAGACCCATAAAGAATTGTCTCTCTGCAACCAAAATGAAAACGGATTCGTAGAGCAGCTCTAACCTGTGGGATGTGAGATTGTGACCTATGGTATAGAGCTGAGGTCATCACACTATAGCCTTCATACTGGCCAATTTGTTTTTGTAAATACAATTTTCTTGGCCCTGGGCCATGCCAATTCATCTGCATATACCTACGGCTGCTTTTGTGTACCATGGCAAGGTTGAATAGTTGTAACAGAGAGCAAGTTTAAAATATTTGCTATTTGACCCTTTAAGGAATAAAGACTACTTTTTCTTGACTGAACACTGGTATACAGAATATAATTTTAGCATGTTATCTAGAATACTTTAAACGTTAGAATCAACAATTAATGAATGAATTAAGCAAATACGTTTTGAACAGTTACTGTTTGTCAGACAGGGTGCAAACAAGATAGTGATGCTGCTGTAACAATAACAACAAAAAATTCATTCCTTATTTTCTAGGGGCTCTAGGTCCAGTAAAGGATGCAGGCAACAGAATAGTGAAAATAATATAGCATAAATTTTCCTATACTTGCTGTAACCACATGGATTTGTGGGAGTGCATAGGAAGGAACGTCTACACAGCCTGGGAGAGTATGAAGGCTCCCTAAAGGAGAGTCTTCAAAGATGAAGATGTATTCCCTAGATACAGAAAAAGGTAAGGGCATTCTACATACAGAAAACAGAGGGTGCAAAACTTGGAGGTTGGGGAAGGAAGACAACATTGGGCCAATGTGTTTGGTAGAGAGAAAACATTAGGTACAAGAAAGGGCAGTGTGTATGTGGTGGGGAGGAGAAATGGGTGAAATGAGTAGGGGCAAGTTCATCAAAGGCTTTGAATGTCTTGCTGAGGAGTTTATTCTAAAATGATGAGAACTTTAAGGTAAGAATTGTATGGCATTTTTGGAAGTTAGTGAGGCTGAAGAGAAAAAATAAAAAAGCCAGTTTGGATGTGGTTGCACTGACTCAGATATAAAATAATTAACACCAGAAGGAAGCAGTAGGGAATGAAGAGGAGGAATGTATTAGTTTGTTCTCACACTGCCATAAAGAACTACCTGAGACTGGGTAATTTATGAAGTAAAGAGGTTTAATGGATTCACAGTTCTGCAGGCTGTACAGGAAACATAGCTGGGAGGCCTTACAATTATGGCAGAAGGTGAAAGGGAGGCAAGAACATCTTTACATAGGTGTAGGAGAGAGAGAGAGAGAAGGGGAAAGTGCTACACTTTCAAACAACCAGATCTCGTGAGAGCTCACTTACTATCACGAGAACAACAGGGAGGAAATCTGCCCCCACGATTCAATCACCTCCCATTAGCCCCCTCCTCCAACATTAGGGATTCCAATTCAACATGATGTTTGGGTGGGCACACAGAGCCAAACCATATCAAGGAATGAGCAATAGGAAAGAAGAGGAGATGGGATTAGGTATTCACATTCTTTCATGTGCCCTCTGCTCCAGCCACATCAAATTATGTACCTTTCCTTTACTTCAGCATGCTTTTTCATATGTGTGTGTGCACACATGTGTGTATTCTTTTCTGAGGTGAGGAAGAGGGGATCTTTTTATGTACTTAGGGTTTCAGTGCTTACCAGATTATAAGCAACCTGAAGGCAGGAACCATGCCTTGATTATCTTTATACTCCTAAAACCCTATGATGAGCTCGGTACTAAATAGAGGTTTAGTACATTGCTGGTGAATCAATGAATCAATGAATCAATGAATGCACAAGTGCAACTTCACCTTCTTTCCCACTCATTCATTAGAACTCAGCTCAAAAAGAACTCCTCTTTATAAAGCTGAATTCCCTTTCTTTACTCTTGTTACTTTCCCCAGAGTACTGTGTTCCCAGAGAAGCTTGCATTATTACATGAAATCAAACTGAATAGCAATGGTCTCTGTCAGCCCCAGGAGAATTTTAGAACCCACAGGGGAAGTCTTATTCTTTATCCTATCTCTAGTGCCTGGTGCAGTACAGACAGTTTATAGCTGCTGCCTAATAAATGTTAGTAAAATGAACATGTACTTACACCTTACCAGGTTTATCTCTGATGAATCAATCATCTTTCTAAACAATTCAGACTGACTATTCATCATTCCATTTGGTAATCCAGTCCATGATCTGATCTTCAACTTTGATATATTTTTAGCCTTACAACAGTTTAATTGCTGGACTGTGCAGAGATGGTCACAGTCTCACTCTTTTTTGTGCCTGATCAAATGAGTGTATGTTTAATGTAGTGAAAACTTCAGACAACTTGGATGGTATCATGATGGCTAAGAATCATGAAAACAAAGAAGAGTATAAGCAGTTGCTTGCCTGTGTTCTAATTGTATAGGCACTGTTTTAGCTTACCATCTGCAAAACTGGAATGATATTAAGTTTATCCCGAGTGTAAAGTATGAATAGTAGGTGGTTAGGGGGTATTTTGGACTTACAGTATCCTTTGCCAGCAGTGGTTTGAAGATTCTTGATGCTGCTGCTATGTGCTTTTATCCCCTCTGAGAGCACTCCATTTGCCTCATTAACCATAGGACTTGAATTAATATGAATTATTGAAGCTATTTCTTGTTGTCTGCTTTTTAGAAAGCATTTGGCTAAACATCATTGTTCTTTTCACAGGAAATGTTGATTAACCCTTTAGCATAATTGTTTAAAATAAGAAAAACATAATATTGCCAGTTTTTTTCAATGTCTTAAGACAGTGTTAATAATGAAATATAACGTAGTTAATTATTATGACCCTGCCTCCCACTTCCATGGGGAGGAAAGAAGTGCTATGAATATATAAGCAATAGAATTTCAGTGGATTACTATATTGTCTTCTTCCTTTATATCTACCTTTTGCACATCTCTTCTACTATTATCACACTTACAATGTCGCCATCAATCTTGGATTTTCATAGTGTTTAACATTAAAAAGAAACCACTGCACAGTCTTAGACATTCAGCTTCAAGAAGAGTTTAGTAAACACTATAGCTTTAGTCATGCACAACTAGAGAACTAGAAGACTAAAGAGTGCCTTTAGGTATCGTTTAAGATAGATGTGTAAACTGGGTGGACCCCCAAATGACAATTGTAATCAAGATTCATAAGTTCAGACTGGACAAACCAGACAGATGGTGGACCTTACAAACCAATTCTGAAGTGTATTTATCCATGTCTGAGTGTGCTGTCATTACACATCTGTTTATAGGAGCATGTAGTCTTCTGGAGTCAGTTGTGTCGACTATGTTGGTTTCTCATGCCTGAAATAATCTTTAGGGGAACAAGGATGAAAGTCACTTCTCTAGGGTATATAGCCTTTTTCTAGATTTCTCAGTGTGGATGCATTTAGGTAGGAGTGACTCAGAGCTTTGTGTCCAAACCTGGTCACAAGGAGATAGTATAATGAAATTAATCCTGACTCAAATTATTATCTGCCTAGACTTCAGACAAACTAATGTAGCTCTCTTGATCCTTGATTTCCCCAACTATACCAGATGAAATTTTTAAAGAATTAAATAGGGTATTCTATGTAAAAGAGTTAAAACAGTGCTGGCATAGAGTAAGTCCTTAGTAAATTTTAGTTATTATTTTCTCATACAAACCTTAAAAGGAAGCTCAGATAATCCTGGCTGCTTCTTGCTGACTTGTATGTAGTGCAGTTGGGAAGACTCTGGCAGATGGCAGTGGCTCCCTGAGTCTTCCAGAATTTCCTGCTTTAGTCTGTAGGCATGACAGAAGATATGACCTTACTGAGACGTTAAAGGGAGGAGGTGGGGAAGAAGGGAAAGGAAGAAGGGAAAGAGAGAGAACCAAAGAAATGAAGGTGAGAAAGAAGAAATGAAAGGAGAAAAAAATAAAGGAGGAAAGAAATACCTTTTCCTCACAAACCTTGACAGTCTGTTATGAAGACAGCATTTGCTAATTAGCAAACTGTTTTAAAATTTGTACAAAAATAGTTATGGATGAAACAGAAAGCTATGCCTTAACACATTGTAGTATTGAGTCATGTTTGTCTTTATTTCAGTGGATTCAACAGTTGGTATTGCCACCCATCACCTTATCAGTATGCAAAGCTTGGTTTTCCATTTTGAATTTGTATTTTTAAAATTTACATTAAACATTTCCCTGTGAATAGTATAAATTTCTCATGTTATGGTTGATGATAACTTTGCTTAATACTGAAACCATAGTTTTTCTCTAACACTGTAAACTCTTTTTATGTCTTACTACACTCAAACAATGACAATCATACTAGAGCTGAAGATAAAGGTAAGTCGTGGGTGCTTCTTCCCGGTTCTAAGAATGACTTAGTCAGGAAAGTTAATGACTGATATTTGGCTATGGAATAATTTAGAAGGGAAAGGCAACTGTGAGGCAAAAGTTATACTATTTTGTCTTAGCTTTGAATAAATAAATACTAAAATTCTATCTATAAAAGATAGGCCTAGTTGTATTTTACAAATGCCATGTTTGTATAGCATCTCATGGATATAAGTTTACATTCAAAGTTAATAGGATTTTAAAATTGTTTCCATTTTTTAAGTCTTTTAGCAATTATCACAGCCGAGCTGAAAGTGTTAGGCAATGTTAAAGTAGGCACTGAGAAGACACTTTTTTATTCCTCCTGATAGTCATTGATATAATTAACTGCCAGCAGCAAAGTTAGATATATATTCCATGGCCTTGAATTTGAGTCTAGCTAACTGGCCCCTGTGGGGCTAATGCCCATGACTTTGGCCTTTTTTACTATACTTAATAGTACAGAAACATAGATTCATTTGGCTCCTGAAGGATTAGAGCTTTCTCCGTCTAGCCTCCTCTTCGATACCTATGCTGAATTTTTTCTTTTTTCGCTTTCAAGGAGCTAAATTTGGCAATAATTGGTGAGTGCTGATTCTTAAACTTAAAAAAAGTCGTATTGGCAATATTTTTTTTTTCTCTCTAGTCACAAAATAATAAAAACACCAAAGAGAAAAATGGAAATGTCCTAGCATTCCTAGAAGACATTGTTCTTTATGCTCCCTTTAGGCTAAGAAAGGAGGTGCTATTTCTTCTTCCTTGTTCTTAAAGAAGGGAGAGAATGCAAAGAATATTAGATCAGGAAAATGTTCTACTTTTTCAGACTTATTAATATGCCCTTCCCACCAGTATCAGCCCCTCTCTTCTTTTCTTTTTTCCCCCCCTTCTCTCACTAGCAACAATTTCCTGAGGACACAGAGTCTGATAGTGCAAATAGGGTCACATTTGGAGACAGTTTGGTGATATATGCTAATATCCACTCTGGACTAGCTGAGATCACCAATTTCATTTCTCTTGTTATCTATACCCTATGAACTGCAGCCTTCAGGGCAAAATGTGTTTAACCTGCAACGATACATTGCCCAGAAGCCATTCAGTGTTTATGTCAGTCTATATTATTATTTAGAAACAATTAGAGCTAGTTGGATTTCAAGAATTTTCTTGAGTTTCAGGTCAAAGTTTATTTTTTAAAAAAGAGAGAATAATCTACAACTTTATCAGCATGCAGCTAAAATAACAACTATAATTTTAGATTGCTAGCTCTTTTTTCCTCTGGCTGCATTTATCCCCTGCTGCCAAAAGGTATGCACGGACATATACACTGAGAGCCCACAGGGTGAAGGATGTGGGTATGGATAGTGGGAAAGATTTGTAAGAGATTTGTACTTGGTAGCAGTAAAAAAATTCCAATAAATATTGTTTTCATAGGACAATCTCATCTCTGGAGAACAACAGGTATTTAATTAAAATAAAAACACCCATTGATTGAATAACAAAATTTTTAGATAATCACAATTCTGACATGTTGCGAAATTAGAAAATATAGTAATGCTCTCATTTGGTACCAATGGCATTGACTCCCATTGAATTTTTTACTCACTGTGATATGTATTACCAATAAAACAATGTAAAAACAACTGCAAACATAATTTTAAATAATTACAAATGTTGATTATGTTACATTATTTTTCACTTTACAATGATTTCTTTTCATCCCTAAAAATAAATACTTGAAAATATCATATCTTTATATAGACGTCACAGACAAAACATAAAATCTGTTCAAGTCAGGTACCTTAATATGGACTGGGATAAACAGAAACCATGCCCATCATCAGTGCGCTTTTTCAAAAGGCTAGTCTATTACACAAATAAAACAATTACTTGCCAATGAGGGCAATTTGCATATAGCAGTGAGTTGTAGTATCTCTGTTTTCATTAGGCTGTTTTCGAAGAAGTGAGTTGAAATTCATCTGAGTTATGTATATAATGACACATTAAAATAATACGCTTGCGATAATCTCATGAGAATCAAGGGTTAGCCATTCAGCCATGTGGCCTGACAGCCAGGACTCAGAGAGGAATGGAGTTTAGTAACTAGATACATCCCCAACCGTCTCTAGGGACCTCAGAGTAAGTGGTAACTAATCTATTTTTCCTCCCAGGCTACAAACAAAGATTAAAATTCTGCATATTTGCTTCTCTAGTTATCATTATCAAATAAATCATTCTTTCATGTGTATATATACAGATATACATGTATATAAACATACATCTAACTTAATCCACTGCCTACTAATAGCTTCGATTTCTTCATCTTACTCAGTTTCCGCTTCTTCATAACTTCAGCTTTTCATGAACTCTCTGGAATTCTCCCATAACTTATTTCCTGTTTCAGCTCTCCCTGCTCACTCTGGTTCTCCCCACATTTCCCGTTATAAATTCCTTAAAAAAGAGAACTTAATGCTTGCCCTCTGCTCCGTCCTGCGGCTGCCCACTGCCTTCCTACCGTCCACCATGGTCCCTCTGCGATCCAGGCGCATCGTCTCCGGGATCGCCACCGCCTTCCACCCGGGCTCCCCGCTGCGGCCCCTGCCAGAGCCAGCGCCTGGTGGACCCATGTGGAGATGGGATCAGATTCTGCGAGTCACCAGATCAGATTCTGCGAGTCACTGAAGCCTTTAAGAGGGACATCAATAGCAAAAAGATGAATCCGGCAGTTAGTGCCTACCGGGACCACAACTGAAAAGTTTACGTGCTGCCTCGCGTCCACAAGGCAGAGGCCCAGATTGCGGTCAAAAATTTGGACAAGGAATACTTCCCCATTGGGGCGCTGGCTGAATTCTGCAAGGCATCTGCAGAAGTAGCCTTGGGCGAGAGGAGCGAAGTCTTGAAAAGTGGCCGGTTTGTCACTGTGCAGACCATTTCTGGAACTGGTGCCTTAAGGACCACTGCCAGTTTTCTGCAAAGATTTCTTAAGTGCAGCCGAGATGTCTTTCTGCCCAAACCGGCCTGGGGAAATCACACAGCCATCTTCGGGGATACTGGCATGTAGCGACAAGGTTACCAGTATCATGACTCCAAGACTTGTGGTTTTCACTTCACAGGCACTGTGGAGCACATTTCAAAAATACCAGAGCAAAAGTCTTCTTCTTCTGCATACCTGCACCCATAATCCCACGGGAATGGACCCTGGTCCCAAGCAGTGGAAGGAAATAGCAACAGTGGTGAAGAAAAAAAATCTCTTTGCACTCTTCGACATGGCCTACCAAGGCTTTGCCAGTGGCGATGGTTACAAGGATGCCTGGGCTGTGCGCCACTTCATCGAACAGGGCATTAAAGTTTGTCTCTGCCAATCATACGCCAAGAACATGGGCTTATACAGTGAGGGTGTGGCAAGCTTCACTGCGGTTTGCAAAGAGGCGGATGAAGCCAAGCGGGTAGAGTCACGGTTGAAGATCTTGATCCTCCCATGTATTCCAACCCTCCCCTCAATGGGACCCGTTTGCTTCTACCATTCTGAACACTCCAGATTTGCGAAAACAATGGTTGCAAGAAGTTAACTGCAAGGCCGACCGCATCATTAGCATGTGAACTCAGCTGGCCTCCAGCCTCAAGAAGGAGGGTTCCGCCCACAATTGGCCACACATCACTGACCAAATTGACATGTTTTGTTTCACAGGGCTAACGCCTGTGCAGGTGGAGCGGCTGACCAAGGAGTCCTCCATCTACGTGATAAAGGACGGCCGCATGTCTGTGGCAGGGGTCACCTCCAGCAACGTGGGCTACCTTGTCCATGCCGTTCACCGGGTCACCAAGTAATGTCCCTGGTGCAAGAAAACAGAGACAACCTTTCTGTCTTCAGCCTCTGCTATTGGGAGCTTCACACAGGAAGAAAGAGGGTGGATGGTGGTGAGTGGGTTGTTTCTTTCAACTACAGTGTGTAACACTCAGCGACTGAATGTTTCTCAGAAAAGGACATGTAGTGACATCAGAGGCATCCGTGGCTGGCGTCTGGAACGTTGTGGCTCTAAACCAAACTCTCTCCTGTCCTTTTAATCCAACTTTTCTCCAAGAGTTTACATGTGCAAGAAAGTCATCACACCATGAAACCTGTCCATTATGTCATTGCAATATTTCAGAAACTGTAACTGATGTGTCATACAGTGTTGGGTTCCTCTTGAGAAATAGCACACGTTAGAGGATTTGAGAGAAGACCTAGTTGTGTCATGAACGGTTGGCTTCATGTCCGTCCTCCCATCATGGAGCAGCCTTATCAACAGACCATACTGCAGAAATTTATGTTTATGAAAACCAATGAGTCTGCTGCCACTACAGCAAGGAAAACATGCAGATTCCTGCCTTATTTAAGAAAACCAAAAGGCTCCCTTTTCTTCTTTGCCATTGCTGTTCTTGTCCTTACGCACAAAGCGTTTTAACCAATGTAAATTTTTATCCCATTCTACTGTGTGATTGACCAACAACCCTATCCTATAGGGATTTATTTAAGAATAAAGAGGCTGAGCGCAGTGGCTCTTAACTGTAATCCCAGCACTTTGGGCGGGTCACTTGAGGTCAGAAGTTTGAGACTAGCCTGGCCAACATGGTGAAGTCCTGTCTCTACTAAAAATTAGCCAGGCATAGTAGCGGGAGCCTATAATCCCAGCTACTCGGGAGGCCGAAGCAGGAGATTCGCTTGAACTGGGGAGGCATAGGGTGCAGTGAGCCCAGATTGTGCTATTGCACTCCATCCTGGGCAATAAGAGTGAAACTCCATTTCAGAAAAAAAAGAACATAACTTTCTGCTGATCCCATACCCTCACCCTCCTTGGCAAAGAATAATGGAGAGTAGGTAACCGCAGTTTATCTCAGCATCCTCTTCAATGATTGTGTAATTTCCTCCTGTTGGGATGTCATCTCTGCCCAGTTGGACCTCCTCCCTTTGTTGAATGTGGCTGTGCATTCGCTCATCTCACATCATGAGTCAGGCGCACAGGCAAGTACCAAGAAAGAGGATATTCTAGGCTTTGTGTGCTACCAGCTGGGCTCAGGCTCCACCCATTGGAAAGAACCACCATCTGCTCTAATTATGTAGACTTATTGCAGCCTGCTTTCTCTGTTGCAATAAAATTACTGTAAACTGCGCCCCCTCCCTCGCCCCACGCCCTGCAAAGGAAGAGAATTTTATTTATTCATTTTTTAATGTCAGGCTTTAGCATCAGTTCCTAACCAGACTTGGGTTGTATGCCCATGCTGACTCAGTCAGTTCTGGTTTACGAGGTCTGTATTGTGCCACCTCTTTAACATGAGCTGTAAGTCAGGACACTTCACACAAAAGAGTCTGACATGTCTGGTACATCCTGCCTCAAGCTATTGTCGCTTTAATCCACTGTGTTTTCTGAATTAGTCTTTCCAGTAGGTTATCTAAGGAAAGTAATATCTAGTCATTATTAGCCAAACAGCCGCCAAACAGCCCCAACATTGATTTTGTCAAATATGTTGATTATGCAGTCACCTGGCAAGGACCTGAGAGAACAGGTAAGGTTGGCAAGATTTTATGGAACGGAAATTCAACTGGGCATCAGAAGACCTGGATGTTAGCTCTCTGTGGCCATGAATTAGGTCTCAAATTGGGCAAGTTGCTCAGTCTTTCAGACTTTCCATTCTACATCTGAAAGTTGGGGAAATCAGCTGTACAATTTATAAGGTGGTTCCCAGTCTGAAATTCTGTGGGTCCACATCTTGAGTCTTGAGGTCAGAATATATTTAGAATATGAAGAAGGCAATGAGCCTCTCAGGAGCTTCTAGGTGATAAAAGATCAGAATGAGGGCACTGCTTTTTTTAAAGGAAGAATATCTATCAGAAATGACTTCCCTGAGCTAATATGTACTTGTGAGTCTAAGATGGGTTATGGCAAACCCACTGACTGTAGTCCACATAACAAAATAGTTGGGGCAGGACTAAGACAATCGAAGTCTGAGAGAAATAGATACCACAGGAAGGAAAGAAGTCAATCTGTCAAATACTTTCAGAGATGACTTAACTTACAATTAGTGAGTGTGCCTGTTCTCTAATAGTCAGGAATGTCAACACTCACTTAATACATTATTTGATTTAGCTCTACATTTTTCTTATTCCAGCTGCTGACAGTTTTCAGTGGCTACAGTGAGCTGAACCCCCAAGAATCTAGACATGAATGAAATTGGAGTTACATTAAAAAAATCAATATGCAACCTGAGAAGAGATATGCAAAGTCATTGGAAGGAACCTGACTGGCTCCCAGGCCAGCAAACTTCACAATCATCTGACTGAATATATGAGATCTAATGAAAGACTCTCTTAGAAGGCAGGTGCTGTGATTTGAATGTGTCCTTCCAAGTTCATGTGTTGAAAACTTAACTCCCAAAGCAATAGTGTCAAGAGGTGAAACCTTTAAAAGGTGATTAAGTCATAAGGCCTCTCCCCTTATGAATAGAATAATGCTGTTGCCACAGGAGTGAATTTGTTATAAAAGTAAGTTTGGCTTCCTCTTGTTCTTTCTTTTGCCATGTGTTTCCTCCTGCCATGTTATGACACAGCAAGAAGGCCCTTAGTAGATGAGGATCTTGGACTTGCCAGCCTCCAAAATCATGAGCCAAATAAAATTTTATTGTTTGTAAATTACCCAGTCTGTGCTATTTTACTATAGCAGCACAAAACAGAGACAGCAGGTATCAGTAATATTTTATTATAGTAGCACAAAATGAACCAAGACAGCAGGAAAGCTAATCATGGAACAATGGCCATGACAGAGTGTTGCAAGCCAGCTTGGCTCGTGCTCATCTAAGCACTGTTCACAGGGAAGACAGTTTTAGCCAATGGTCTTCTGCTATTCCAGATTCATTAACAAAGTAGCAATAATTGCCAGTGGTAGTAGCAAGTGGACTTTGAGGGTTTTGGATTCTGATAATTTCTTATTGGAGATTAGTATATGGATATTCTAGTTATATTAATACATAGATCCCTAAGTCCTTGATTAACGTATGCTTAGCCTTAAAGAGATGCATTGTCATTTGATGTGATAAAACAATCAAATGTTGTTCTTCAAATCCAAGGACCAGATACTAGGCAGTGATACATTCACCAAAGTGATGGTGGTCACACTGAGGTCTTCAACCTGGAAGAATGTCAGTAAATACAGACAGTCTTCCTATGGTGACCACAATGCGTCCATGTGCCTTCAGGTTGTTCTTATGCTTAATTTTTTAAAAAATATTTACACATTTGCCCTCAGAGTAAAATCCCAACTCCTGACGTGGCCTTATTCACTGCTACCTCATCTTCTCCAACTCTGCTCTTCAGTGACATCACTCAAGCCACACTTCCTCTCTTCCTGTGCTGCTAACTTGTCAAGGTTGTCTCTGCCTTCGAGTCTCTCCACTCACTCTTCTCTTTGCCTGGAAATTTCTTTTCCTGATATGTATGTGGCTTATTCCTGTTCAGCATTCAGGCCTTAATTAAAAATAATGATAGAAGGCATCTGTGATGATCCTATCTAATATAGTTCTCCTATCTCTACTTCATTCTATTTCATTTATATTTGAAAAGTTTTATTTATTATAGCTAACAGTAGTCAAAATGATTGCACTTATTTGCTCCTTCTTTAAAAAAAAAATGTTTTCCTCACTAAAATATTTATTCTGTGACAGTAGGACCTTGCCTGTTACACCCATTGCTGTATTCTTAGCAAACAGGAGACTACCTGAAACATATAGAAAGCTCAATCAGTGTCCTTTAAATGAACATAACAGATTGTTACTCTGGCCATTATCCGATCAGCTTAGGCTTCCCATATTAGAGAACACTTATTGGTTTTGTTTTGGTCAGATGGTACCATTCCCATGGAGCTCAGAGAAAGACCCTGATTTTTAGAACAAAACTAAGTGGTTTAGGTTGTGGTCCTCTCCAGAACCTTAGCCCTAAGCGAATAGACATTTAGCATTACAGAAGATGTATTTCCTACTTGGAGGCCTGAAGACATTATCAGCTATACTGATAATATCAGAAGCAGAACTAAATAGAGAATTATTTCATATGCTTCTAATTGGGTAGATAAGTTGTGTATGATTTATACAATGTGATTCAAGGTAAACTTTTCTAATTCTAGTGTCACTCCGTGTTTCAGGGATTGAGAAGACAGCGTGCCATGGTGGAAAGAGCTCAGACTCTGGAACCAGTAGAGCTGGGTTTGCATTCCACTTTATTGCTTACTAGACTTGTGTCCATAGACAAGCCCTTCCAACACTTGAGTCCCAGTCTTCTCATCGGTCAAGTGGCACTAGTAATATTTTCCAGAGTGGCCACAAAGCATGTAAATATTATACATAAAATACTTGGCATGTCATAGACATTTATTGAGTTGTAACTGCCATTTTTATGAAGATGTCACATCCTATGTTGTTGTTGTGTTTTCATATTTTATTTTTTATCTGGCTGCAAGCTCTAGAAACTACTTCTGGGAACATCAAGTTATGGGTCATGGAAAGATGGCTATCTTGAGAGAAGAAAAGTATGAAACTCATACCATTGTTGAGTATCATCTGAACTGGCAGTGGCTCCAGGATAGCAGTGGGAACTGTAGTAGCTGGCATTCAAGTATATGCACTAGAGGACTCCAACATTCACATTGTCCAGTTGCTCTCCAAGCAGATATTTTCTTCTCCTTTTACTACTTGCTTAGTCTCTCTATATATTGTGTATATCTTTTTATTACTTCACGCTTTTTGGTAACAAATAGACTATTTTTTTTTACAGTTTCAACTGACTATAACTCTGTCTCCATAACTCGTCCTTTCTCATTATGACCCATCCTCTGTTTCATAACTCTTGAGTCATATGTTCCGCTTCTACATTCTACTAACTGCCTGGTTCTTGGTTTGTTTCAGTACTTAGTTCTGAAGAGGGTTTCATATTGGTCTTATTCAAGTTTTATGATCAAACCATGGCATCATTCTCTAGGTAGCCAGATATTAGTTTGACCCATTTGAAATCAACATCAATTTCATGTGGTACAATCAGATACATGTTGCCTCTGGTGGGGAACAATTGCTGGAGCCAAGAGTAAGGTGGTGCCATTTAATAAGCAAATAAACAACAATAAAAGAAAGAGTTCTATTTCACGCCATTTAGAACCAGTTGTGGCTGGGGTGGGCATTGGATTGGCTTTTTGGCAAAATGGTTAATCATCTTTATTGCCTGAAATTTTTGACCCAGACATTTTAGACCTAAAATAAACACTTCATTGAGTATAACCCTTTCACTTTAGATATAAGGAAACCAGACCACAGACAGATAAGTCCCATGTGACACGTGAGCAATTAAAAGTTGGAAAACTAAATTGGTGAAAGAATGTTATAAATAAATTGTTTTATTTGTGTCCAAAAGTCTGAGTGTACAAAAAAGACTAAGAGACGGACTATTCTATCAGAAATATCACAATCTAATCAGGAAGGAAAGATTCATTTTAATGTAATAAATGTTATAATAACTGTATGCACAGGGTGAGGCAGCCTAATGATGGAGTTCAGGGGAGACTCAGGGCAGTTTTTCAAGAAGAGCAGATGTGTGGACTGAGACCTAAAGAGCTGAGTCAGTGTTGGGAAGCAGCTATGACTGTGAAGCGTGTTCCAGAGTGAGAATGGGGAAGATGTGTGTGTGGTACGTGGTGTGGGAAACAATAGGGAGGCTGGACCACAGGTTTTCCCTGAGAAATGTCCATGTCTCTCTCTCCTCCCCCTCCCTATCTTCTGCCTTCTCTTCTCCCTCATCTCTATTATGTTCACCTCCAGCAACTCTTAAAATAAATTTGCATTCTATCTTCTGATCCAAATAGCACTGTGAAAAGGTTGTTTAAGAGCATTTAGAGTGTTGGAAGGAAACCATTTGGAATTTGAAATTTATCATAATTACGTCGTGAGTTGTAAGATGCCTGTTTCATTTGGGGTGCCCAATAAAACTTCTTCCTTACACCCTCTTCTTAAGGAGGCTGTCATTTCCTTCGTGAAGGTCACTTTAAATGGTATGCAGGTCTTTTCAGGTGTTTGCAATCCAGCGAGTGTTGTCATTTTTGCACTTAATAAGCACCCTTTCAATTCCTTCATCCAGTCATGATGCCCTATAGTACACCACCCAATACATCCTCCTCCCCCAGGATGACAGCAGGCAATTGATTACCGCTTTTTGGGTACTCCCCTTTAGCTAGTTATGGGCCACCTTCTTCAGTATGGTTCTGATCATGTATTCTTAATACAGCTGCTTTATTTTTCCCTGTATGAGTGACTGAGGTTCTAAGAAATGATTCATGTGAGGAAAATCAGTAGACTGTCTTGTCAGAATAGCCATACCACCAATAAAATTCCAGAAAGGCCTTTGCCCTTTCCAAAAATGCAATTATAAAAGTACAATGTTTTGAACTTTCTACATAACAAAACCAAAATGACCATTTATTGAAAAGCAAGAATTTCACATAGGCATTTACATTTTCCACTTCCTCCTCATGTTATGGATTAAAAGTAAATCTTTGCCAAAATAAGACCTTATTTAGAGGCAGACAAGCAGGAAAAGCTGAATACTAAGCATTGCTTAAGGCAGTAAAGAGTTTAATTCAATATATTTTACCCTAAATTTAACTACAGAGTTCAGCATTTAAATGTATTGAGAGATTCAGAATCTAATCTTAGGCAAAGTTTTCAAAAATCTACCAAAGCTTTTGTGTGTATGTGGTTTTTCTCTCATTTCGTTTCAATATAACTTTTTTTTTTGTCTTTTCCCTTTGACGATGAGAATTAACTTGCAAAGAAATTTAAATCAACATCAAAGTGAGAAGAGAGAGGAAGAATTTATGAGCTGAGATTAGCACTCCAAAGAAAGAAAACTGAAAATGCAGCAATAAGATAACACTCTTGGTAGGCTGTAAACACTCCTCTGCTTTTAAAATTCCCTAACAAGGTGAGTGAAAACCATTCCGAGAACACTATTGTCAAGAGACACCTTTGAACTGATCTATCCTGAAGAATAACCCCCAGAAAGGTAGAAAAAAAAAATAACTTTCATATGTTTGTGGCCACACAGTGCAGCTCTGACTTCTGAACATTTTTCCCCAATTATTTTGTAAAGTATTGATCGCAATTTAATTTTGCAGTCCCAACATGAGAGGCGCTTCATGCTGAAATGTCTCACAGGAGATTGTAATCAGGGTCTAGCCTGAAGGTGAAGCGCTGGTACATAGGTTTTACTCTATTCCTCCACTCTTCATCAGCTCGGGGATTGGAGCAGAGGGCATTCTCAGGCAGATTAATTTTTGACGATGGGATCGATGAAAGATGTTTTTTTCCTCCTGACATTGAGTCATCTAATTTGCTGTTTATCTTTGGCTTATTGAGTTTTGAGCATTGTTAAATCATACCTTTCAGCTGTTTAATTTCATATGTGAATTTTGCATTCCCCTCTTGTACTTTGGCATAACTCTTTTACCTAAAATGAGCAGGATGATGGGCCTTTTTTGACACAGGGTTACTGCTTTTGAGTCTGTTAAGTACTCCAAGGTAATGTTATGGTACTTTCTAGCCTTTTTTCCTTTGCTTGTGGCCATAGATCAGTTCACCTCTAGGGAAATCATTACTTGCCATGATTATTATCCCCAGCACCTTCATCTATTCTTCCTTGTTTCCTGACTCCATGGCTTGATGAAGTGCCTAGATGTGCGAACACCTTATCTCAGGTCTCATAATTAACCCCTTCATAACACAGGCTGAGAAGATTATTTTTCCTGAGATATACTCCATCTAGTTCAATATTTGGGACTCTTTATAGTAATCACAGCAGCTTTAACAGTTTCAACTCTGTTTCTGCAGTAAGATGTGAATTTTGTAAGTGTGCTGATGGCTAGAAGAGAAATGCTTTCCTCCTAGAGAAACTTGGCCTTATGTAACCTTTCTTTCTGTTTCCCTTAAAGGTAATCAAGCTGTATCTCAAGACAGTACCTCATCTACACAACTGAAAATTCCCCACAGTGGCAATATAGTATTAAATGTTAGTCCTTCTATCCATTTTTATGAGTATAGTCATAATTATCTAGAAATTAATAAAATATGAAGAGGGCTTTTTTTTTTTTTTTTTTTTTTTT
>NW_016803311.1:4287663-4318953 GCF_001698545.2 Rhinopithecus bieti
TTTTTTTTTTTTTTTTTTTTTTAGTTTGAAAGACATACGACATATTTGCAAATAGACCTGAAAACAAAATAAAAGTAGAGATGTTGACAGAATGTACTTCTAGATTTGAATTTAACATTAAAACAATCTGTCAGTCCCATCAATTCAGTAAACTAGAACCATCCTATTTTATACACCAAACCACTTATGGGTTTGATTGAACAGAGAAGTGTTATTCCTGCTATCATGAAAAGAGCCCTGAACCAAGTCTTAGTAAATCTGATCCTTGCACTGCTAACTAGTTGGATTTTTTTAAGAAAGTCGTAATGTATCTTTGACTCTCAAGTTTTCTCATTAGTAAAACTAGGGAGTTTAAAAGACAGGATTTTTTCTAGGTGTAAAGTATATTATTTTACTTGTAATGTTATGTACACATTCATCTGTCACCCAAGGCCTCACTCTCCTCCTACCTCCTCCAGGAAACTTTCCAGCCTGTTGCTGCCCACAGTGCAGTCACTGACATACACTCACAGCCATTCACTGGTTGTTTTTATGTTCATTCTGGTGATGCTTTCTGGTACTTAAAAAAAAATACTTCACTGTATGTTACAAGAAGGACTTATGATTCTGTTTTACATGTTATTCCAATATCTCTAAAAAATGACTATTGATTATTTGAGGCTACATTTTATTTTTGGAAAAAGCCCAAATTTATCTGTAGGCATTCTTGTAAAGAAGGTGAATAATCAAGACTGGAAGCTTAGTTTTCAAGTGAATCTGTATATTGTTCAAATTTCTTAATTGAAACTGACCATGAACCCACAACTCCAAGAGAAGAGATCTCAGAATGCATTGCCTTATGTCAGCCTTGTTAGAATAAGCATTTTGTCCAGTGAAGTAACTACTTTGGAAAAACAGTTTCTAGTTTGATGCAATTTAATTTAATTGTTTTGTTAATTAGTTTTGTGCCCTTACAGCCACACATTATATGTCTTGTCCAACTAAGTTACCATTTCTTCCCAGGAAAGAAAATGGTGTTAATTTGTATACATTTGCCTTGTAAACATTTCAATTCTTTCCTCAGTTCAGACTTCAAGTTGCTATTAAAGAATCAATCAACTAAATTTGTCAGAGCGTGTTTGTATTTTATTAGCTGGTATCAGAGATGAGAATGAGCCAGCATTTTTAAAAAGGAGGAAGTAAACTTTCTGTGCCACAGGAGAATATATGAAATGTAAATAAAAAATTACAGATTAATATTCATATCTATAAACATTAGTGTAGGTTAATGTCTTTATGAATCACATTAAAATACTTTGGCTCAGAACTTTTTTGTTAACTTGTTAGCACGAAAAAAAAAATACTTCCAAACCTGTTTGTGAAAAGAAAGAGCTAGAAATACTCTATTTCTCCAATGTGTGCCTTTCTTGAGATCTGAATAAATTGTGGAGGTTCAAGGAAAATATTGGGCTTAGCAATGTTAGAGGCCAAACAACCATATCCACCAATTATATCTATAAAGAGAAGTTCCCTGGTAGTGCTGACCGCATCAGTTTATCAAGTCCAAATCCAATCAGACACACACACACACACAAGCAAGATTAGAGGGAACACCAAACCTGTTAGACTTGTTTGGCTGTTGTTGCATATTCATAAAATAGTAATGGTCACTTTGTTCAATCTATGCTTCAAAGATACTTTAACTCCAATGTTCTGGTCTTCATTTTCAGTATATTTTGTACCTATTGTACGAACTCATCTATTATATACAGAGCTTACGTATTTATGCTGTCTAAGGTAACTATGACTATGTGGCATATTCTTACTGTAATCACATATTAGTCTTGAAATAAATAGCTAGGATACCTAATGAAATAATTATTGTAGAAGTCATTAATTTATGGAGCTTCTGTTAACATCCTTACAATAAACTCTGTGTTGAATATCATCTAATCCCCATTGCAACCCTATAGATGGCCACCATTATTGCCTTTATCTTATGGATGAGAAAATGTATTAAGAAGGGACCTTAAGAATCATGGAACCCATTTTTTAAGTAATAAGGCTAAGTCCCAGGGAGCTAAGTGGCCCACATAAAGCTACATGGTCAAAACTCAGGTTAAAACAAAGCTCTGCAGACCCCATTGGAATGTTCTTACTACTCTACCTTCCAGACTCCTAGTGTAGTATGTTGCTGGAGAGATATAAACTTTCATTTGTGATCATCTTATCTTACCGAAAGAAATCAAACTACATAAGAAATTTCCTGCAGAATATTGTTAAGATTTTTTTCCTTTGGAAAAAAAATAAAATTCATATAAATGTGTTAAGGTTTTGACACTAAGCATATTTTTGTTACCAAGTTCTTGCCATAAAGGAACTTTGAGTCATAAGTATGAATTCATTCTATCACCATAAATTAAGTAAAGTATTTATAATACAAACCAGGTCTTGGGATGTAAGTCTGAAAGAGATAAATCCTAAAGCTGGTTTTAAAGAGGCTGTGAAAAGTGAGCCAGGAAGGGAGAAGCCCTGTTTTGAATGCCAAAATCTGGAAAAAGTGAGTCATGATGACTGTAATCCTGGGTCAGAGTCAGGGCTGCAGTAGTTGGTGTATTATTATAAAATCATGTTTTACTGTTGCTCCAAAACTCCCCCTCCTCCTGTGGACAAGAACTTAGGAACCAAAAGAGCTGAATCATGATCTATGATAAGCTATTTCTGCTGTATCTAGCATCATCTACATCTATCCTGAGCAGAAGAATTCCTAGGCTGTGGCACCACTTAGCTCTAGGTTAGAGATGGGGGGAACAAACGGTGGCACTTCATGTTTTAGTTAATTGCCCATCAATACAAATACCCACTTTGACCCATCTTAAGTGTCTAGTGTTATTTGTTTCAGCCATTCTGCAGCATGAATTTCTTCCACTATCATATATCCGGTTTCTTTGCATGTATTAAATAATAATAATATTTTCAAAAGTACACCAGAAAAGAAAAAGAATAAATTGTAAAGCTCTAGACAATGCACAATTTCACAATGAGCTCTTTAATTATTTAGAGGTGATTTAGGATTCTGTAATTAATCTCAAATCATATTAACTTAATAGCCATTATGCCTTACATTAACATCATATTTTCAAAAAATCTTTGCAACTCTGATAGCATATAGGTATGTTGCGTTAAAATTTCTAATAAGGCTAATAAATCGCACATGGAATTAGTAGATTGTGGAATTATGGAGCAGGCAGGAGATTATAAAACAAGTTGTTAAATTTGGGTAATTTGGCCGTACATAACCATTTCCCATCACTCCATTTCCTAGCCTAAAATGGTATAAAAGGTATGTCTTATAAAAGGAGTTTGAGGTTCTGGAGTCTTCTGGCTTGGTCAGTGCTTTTACTCTATTAGGTTGCTAAGACTACCAAACTTCAAGTGTACATCATGGGGAATAATAATAATAAGTCATCAGGAAGCCATATCCCATTCTATCTTCAGATATTTTTCATCTTACACACCTTGCATGGAATCTTTGTTGTGGTTGCTAATCCTGGAAACTGAAGTAGCCTTTGTTGTCTGGCCCAGAACAATCAGCACATATGCCCCTTATTTAATTTTCTAAGCACTGTACAAAGTAGTCAGAGAAGGTGCTATTATCATCAACCTATAGAAAAAAAGAATATAAGGCTTAAGGAGATATTTACCAAGTTTGCAGAGGCAATATGTGAAAATATGTTTAAATCCAGATCTGTTGATTCTAATTCCTCTGTTCTGCTACTGAGCCTGTGAAAAAAGGTTGACAGAGGCGCGTACTTTAGAATGGGCAGGTGGTGTAGACCTAGCTAGATGATGAATTAACAAAATAATTAATTCCAAATCATTTTGGCTTGTTTTCGTCAGGCGAAACAATGTCCTCCTTTTTCATTTTGTGGGGATAACCCATACATTTTTACTGACTGCATTGCCTGTTTCAGTGCCTGCTTTCCATAGTCAAACACACAGATATCATCACAGGCTAAACATAACTCAAGATATGGTACTCTGGGGAGGATTTGGCGAGGGGAACATATATAAAGAGTTAATTTATAGAGTGCAAGGACATTAAGAATGAATATAAAAACAAACATTGGTTCAAATAAGTTCAAAACAAGACCTGTGCTCCTAAGAATATTATTATACAAGCAAGAGAAATATCCAATATTTATGAAGCATTGTTTTATTTTTCTTAATGCCATGTATCTAGGCAGTCAGATGTATGTCTGTTCTCCCAAGAGTATTATCAATTAAAGGTGGCATAATAGTCACACATGATGAATTTTACTTTATAATCATGTTGTCTTTGATAAGTGGCAAAGCCTAATGTGAAGTGCGCTAGGTAAAAGGATGGTAGAGAGTATACAGTTTAGTGCTTGCACTATATTCCAGTCAACAATAACAATGAGGCCTACTAGTGAATCTACTCATCACTTAGCCTGGGAAGACTTCTATGCTTGAACAAATGCAGTAGTTTACCATAAAACACGTAAGTGTGAAGCACCCAAGAAGAGTCCGTGTGGATTGGGGATGCAGTGAGCCTGGCTAGAAAGGTGAATGACATTTTACTTTAACATCTATCTGACAATGGGCCAATCTGAGAACTAATCAACTACTTGGCTAGGTCCTTGGGAATAATTAGGCTTACTTTGTTAGAAGATGAAAGTCAGTGAGAGCTCTTAGCCTTGATTCAGGGAGAGGAGAAGGGGCTTAAGTTGATTTGAATCCTAAACCATTCATTAATCCACTTAACCTCATTCATTTTAGATATGACTACTAATTTCAGGGCACTCTTGGCTTTTCTCTAGCTTTTTTCTCCGTTAGTGCTTTTTTTATAAACAATTCCTTTCTTAGTTTTTCATTTTGTTTCTCTCTTGCTCACTCTTTCATTCTTGGGAAATGACTTTCTTCTTTCCTAGGATACCCAGACCATTGTAACTATGATGATTTGTTTCATTTCTGAGATTACCCAGTATGCTTTACAATTCCCTGGTATATTCATTATCCACCCAATGATAGTCTGTGAATTTAAGCACCAAAAATCATTATTAACTTACTTTGTGCCTTCTCTGTAATCATATGTCAAGATTTGGTGAAAATGTTACATTTCAACAAGGCTGTCCATGATTCTAGTAGCAGAATTAAATACCACACCTTCATCTGGGAGTACCTGGTACACAAGTCTATCAATTATTTCATTGTCTTTTTAAATTTTTAATATGCCTGTCTTTACAAATGAAATGGGAACTTCTTCAGGCAGGGGCCAAACCTTCCTTACTGATATAACCCCATCACCTACCGCTGTCTTCCACTTAAGAGATGGTCAATGAATATTAGTTCGAAGAATTGTTTAAATGTCTTTTGTGAAATGATGAAAAAGGGAGAGCTGGGCCCAGTTATTCTTCTCTAGGCAAAGTGTTAGAGCTTGTGTTATTTGTTAGAACATAAATGAGTTGGCATTTATGCTTATGGAATAAGTTAGAAATCTATAATTGTAAATTCATGCTGATTTTAATGAAATCAAAACTCAAAGTGTGAAACCATCCAAATAAATATAATTTTCTCCAAACTGCTTTGATATGAAAAAGACTCTTTGGCATAGCTCCAATTAACTATCTTAGTCACCCACACAGAATCAAGAAGACTCCTTCCATCTGATTATAAGTTTCTACAAATAGCAAAAACACTCAAAGCATTCCTGGTTGTTCTCTCTGTATGGAAATTTTCACAACCCAGAGCAAATAGAATGGACTGATTCTGTCATTTGTATAGACAGATCTGATCTATGTCTCACTTTTCAAGCTTTGAAAGTGCTACTGAATATGATTTTCGTAGTAAAAAGAAATGATATAAAACATTAATAAAAATGATGTTTTGATACTTCATCTAATATTTTATGGCCAAGGCACATATTCAAAGCTTAATTATAATAGATTAAGTGTTTATCATAATACTATTGGTGTGTTCTAGTCTGCAGTTCTTAAGTGTAGTATTTAACGGTCTTTGTTTTTTGAAAATGTCAAGCTTTTGTTTTATATTCTTCCAACCTTTGCCCACTACTGGTATCTCTGCTTCTGTTAATTGTTCCAAACACCTGCTACAAACTCAGCCCCTGAACAAACAAAAACTACAGGGCACTTGACAGCCAAACAAATAAATACAGATATAGGAGTTTTATAGAACCTGCCCTCTGACTAAATCTGTAAACACTCAGGCTGAAAAACAAGATTGTCTGCAGATGTTTCTGCTGGCAAATGGGGAAGAAGTGAGCCACTGAAGCCAGTTTATGGAGGCGGTGAAGGCATGGTAAACATGTCTGCCTACCCTTTGATAAGTTGTTCCAGATGGTTGCATAGACACAAGACAGACTCAGTGAGCTGGTTCATTTCTACCACGAAGCGAAAGAAAGTAACTCTCCATCATGGGCCAGGGCAGGCTATTTCACTGTCCCTGTGTGATATAACACGCAAGTAGTTTGGAAGGTACCCACCCTTCACTATTTGAATGAAGGAACTTTTCCAGCACTGGGCATATATCACATGTCTCCTGGTAAGATTAGAGCTTCACTAAAAGTAAGAGCATGGTCTTTGCCCATGAGGTAATAAATTTCCTGTGCTAGCAACAGTGAAGACTTGGGAAGTGGTGAACAAAGAAATGTCTTGAAGCATCTCTTAGGCATGTCATGAAAGGGCACATTCAATATAACTCATACGAAAAAGTAATGTCTGATGGTGCTTGGGAAAGAGATGGAGAGAATGGTGGTGCTTTCAGTAGTAATTTAGGAAGAAAGTTGCAGCAGATATGTTCATCACTGAATAGAAGCAAAGGAAATTGTCTTCACTCTACCCCTGACCAAAAAAAAGAAGAAAGAGAAAAAAAAGAAAAGGGAAGGGTAATGGATCATGTGAATGGTAGTGGGGAAGGGTCCTCATGATCGCTTCGTAACTAAAGAAATTCTGACAAAAGAAACAAATTTAAAAAGACACACAGGCTGGGCAATCCTTTTTTATTGAGATTATGTTTATTTCACAAACCAGGAAAAGTTAACATCAGTGTTTTGCTTTCTTTCATCTTTTTGTTCTTTTGTTGTTGCTACACAGTGAAAACTAAAACAAGGGCCCTTTCCTGTATAGAGGTAGAGAGGAGAAAAAATAAAGGTTGAGAAAAAAATAGAGGTGCAAAGAAGAAATGAAATTTCAGAAAGAACATTGAAAAGAACCAGTACTCAGGAGGCTGAGGCAGAAGGATTCCTTGAGTCTAAGAGCTCCAGGCTGCAGTGGGCTGCGGTTGTGCCACTGCACTCCAGCCTGGACGACAGAGTGAGACCCATCTCTAAAAAAAGAACTATTAAATGAAACAAAAGGATTCCTTGAGTTTTTAGGGACTTAAATGTCCGGCAAGATCTTGCGCTCAGAGAGACAGGTTGGTAAAATGTGCTGAAGCCGAGTGTGACTTGGAAGAATGCCAGCGGGAATGCACAGAGGCGCGTCTTTGTGCGGTATTGTTTCTGTGGGTAAATGCCAAGACTGGCCCTGGGCTAATTGAAATGAGCAGCTGCATGGGTCACATCAGTATAAGGAGCAAGTATTAACAGGTGCAGGGGGGGCCACAGGCTTTCCCTTTGTCAATACTGAAGTAAACAGGTAATGCTGTTCATTTGTCTTCTTAAAATGTAAAACTTCAGGCTCAAATTGAAAGCAGCCCTGGGCATCTCCTATGTGTCTGTCAATGAGTCTAGGTGCCTCCAGCTTCCCAAATTCAAAACCAGGCAGTTACTCATGTCCAGGAGGAAACAGAAGTTCAAGGGCTATATCTTCAGGTGTTGATGCTCAGGACAGACTGCAAAATCACAGGAACTTCTAGCAGGTGTCAAGTGTCTTTCTCCCAGATGTTACAGATTGCATCTTAAAGTTGTTTTTCTTCAAGAAGCCTCGTGTGGGGGGAGAAAACCTCTCTCCCATTTCTGATTCCATTCAGGGCCACTATAATCTTATTCTTGTTTGCTTGCTTGGGGCATAGAAAGCACCAAGGCCAGTCCTGCTAAGTTGTTGCCTTCCCTCTGAGTCTCTGTCAAAGAAATTGAACTAAAATGGTTGCTGGGAGTTTAAAAAAATTAACATTGTCACCACAGAAACTTCAGATTGGAGCAAGGAAAGAATCTGTGAGCGGGGCTTAATGATCCATCAAAGGTATAGGGTTTAATTTTAGACCAGAAATATTTTTCATTTATATTTATTAATGTGACATTTTTCAACAGAGGAGGAAAGGGACCTGCAAGCTATAAAACAGAATCATAAACGGTTGATTTCATCATTAGGGACAATAGCCATTTTAACTACACTGAGTTGGAGTGTTCAGGGGTTCACAAAGCATTCGTCTCTATCCCAGGTTCTTATTCCAAACAATCTGGAATTCTGCCATTTCCAAAAGGCAGACTGGGTAAATGTATTTTCCTTCTCTGCATTGCATACTACCTTAGCATTTTGACAAATCTGCTGTTTGATGTAATGCATTTTTTAAAAATTTTACATTTCTCATACAAAACAATACTGAAAGAACTAAAACATGTCTCTTTTGTCTTAATATTCAGAGTCACTTTTGTACCAAACTTATATAATAATATGTGGCTCATCTAGGACCTGCTCCAAGTGCCAGGAGAGATTACTAATAAAGCTAATAACAAATATCTTTTTGTTGACTCTCAGGTGAAGCTAAGGAAAACATGTGAGCATAGCTTGGGACTCTTCACCTTCACAGAATCTCCCTCTTCCTCCTGCCACTTGAAACCAAAGCTGTTGAGTTGAGCTGGTTATACTTTCTTAACTAGTATTTAAAGAATCAAGGCTGATTTTCTGGTTTTGCTTCATTTTGTTTTGTTTTAATGAAGAAAGTGTTGGCATGTACAAGACAGAGGACTCTCATTTTTGTCCATTTTACTAGAATTATGGATAATCTGGTATTCCACTTTAATATTCACGTGTTGGGGGAAAATGTTAAAGGTGAGGCTGTACACAGCTCAGAGTAGCCTCTGGATGTGTTAAAGAGAGGCTGTACACCTTGATTTGTGGAATCAGCATTGCCTGTAGCCATATCATTTAGGCCAAGCAGCTGGGAGGCTCAGCCAACCATTTGTCTCTCTGGGCTCTCTGGAAACAGGAACATCTGCTTTTCTGAGTTATACTGTAAATTGAGCCTTGCTTTATTCTAGGTTAATTTTTTCCTGTATTTCTTCTTCAATTTTTTCCTGTATTTTCATCAGGCTCTTTGGAACCTTTCTGAATAGTTCAGTCATAAATTACTTATCTGGAGATTCCAGGATTCTGTTCATATTCTAGGATGGTAAACTGCATTGTCCGACTGATTGATTAATCAAGCTTTTGTTAAGCACCCATTATGTGCCAGATATTGTTATAGATCCTAGAGGACTTTTAAGGCACTCACAGTCTAGTGGGGATGCCAAAAAAAAAAAAAAAAAAAAAAAGTTTGTGATCAATTGCTCACAGTAACATGAGTGTGGTGGTAAAGGAACACTGACAAGGGTGTATCTAACTCAGGCTTGCAGATTAGAGAAGTTTTCCCACAGCAATTTCTTTAGAGAAGGTACCTGGCAGGTAAGTTAATGTTTGCAGGAAGAGAAAAGAAACAGTTGGGATATTCCAGTCAGAGGGAACAGCATAGGTAGGAACAGGAGGCATCATAGAACACGGCTATTCAGGGATGAGGGGAAATGCAGTGTGGCTGGAACATATGGTGTATTATGGTGAGGTGGAAGATGAGTCTGGAAAGGTAGATGAAGCCATGTATGTTATTTTGGGATTTGGAAAACCATAGAATCTTTTAACTGAAGGCAGTGGGATATCAATTCAAATTCAGACACTGTTTAGCTTACTGTTCCAAACAATAAAAAGTTATTGATAAAATAAGAGAAAAGAATAACTATAAATGATGCATAAATACAATCAATAACTTTTATGTAGTAAATAAGGTAAGCTGGAGGAAAATACTGCGAAACACATGTATTTAATATGCACATTTGAGATAAAAGATATTTGTTAGACTGTGATCTTTCCTCGCCAAATTCTTTGGCAATACTCCCTTTTCTATAATGGGCATTTTCCTCCTCAACACAGCCACTGATTCAAACAAAACATCTGCAACCACCACTGGCTGGATTCCCACCACTAGGTGTATTTCTAATGTGCTTTTCATTTATCTTTTTATTGTGTATTCTAGGGGGCTGCATATAGTAAGGGATGGCATATGAAACACAGGGCTTAATGTTCCCTTATGTATTGTGTGTAGCAGGGATAAGGATGCCTGTTTAAAGAGCTAGAAAATGATCTTGACATATTTAAGAATATATAATCTGTAATTCTGAATCCCAGAAACAGACTTGCAGGGCAATAAAAGGGCTTTGGGTTTTATTTTCCTAGGCAATAACCTTTTAAAAAAATTTGAGATAGTGCTAGATTTGGTAGAAGAATGGGTCATGATAATGATTCTCAACTTGAACTTTCTTTTTAATTTGATCCTATAATAACATGCTAGGCGATCAATTGGGAAATGCATTTGTACCATCCAGGATTGATCTATTCTCCCAGGCCTCGTAAGCCAGGCTGCCATATCCTGAACACTGCCAAATCTGATCGGAAAGGTAAGTCTAAACTACGTGCAGGAGGGATGGTTCTCGGGTGCTCCTCTTCACCCATTTACCTTCATGTATTTTTGTTGTCCTTCCTTTGAAAACTGGATACCAGCTCATGACGTTGAGTGCAGTGCCTGCCTCTGGTCTCCTTAGGGTTTGACTCCATTATAGGCTCCATTTCTGGTTCTTTTATTATACAGCATTTTAAAAATTCTGCTTTCATCTTTTACTTTAGTCCCCCAAATGCCTTAATTAACTCCTCCTCTTATTAGCTTCTAGCCACTAGCCCACTCTCCAGTTTTACCAATTGCTCACCGTAGGGTGGGATCCAAAAGGACACAAAACTGAAAATTATACCGAAAGGGTGGTCATCAGTGAGCAAGTGGCCTCCACGAGAGGTAGCTGTGGACTCAATGTATAATACACACAGCTGGCTCACAAAAGAGAGAGCTTGCAAAACAGACCTGGGAAAGGTAGTGATATTTAGCAATTTGGGGGACTTACTAAGAATTATAAAGAGTTTTAGTATAAGTAGAAGATACACTCACAATTATGCTGGATCAAGTTCCAGCGTGACAGATATGGACATTCATGTTTGCTTGTGACAAAAACAGAGACAGTCAAACTACACAAACACCATGGGGACTCCCCAGTTACATGCAGGAAAATACATATGCTCTATAGTGGAACCATGCAAACTGTCAATGAATTAGTAAAGTTGCAGTTTTCATTAGAAAAAAGCATGATATTGATATACATGAAGCGGCAACAATATAAATCGTGGTCCTCATTAGCAATGGTTCTTAATATGTTTCCCACCAGGCAGACTACTCTGCCCACTTCTGAGATCCACAGCCAAAAATATATGTGAAAAGCATCAAAAACGTTCAGAAGAAAGCCTCCAAGATTATGGAAGTTTTGGAAAAGAATACCTTTGAGGAAAGGTCAAAGATTGGGGATTATTCTGGATGAGAAACAATATTGAGATTATCTATGAGTATTTTAAGTTTCTTATTCAGAGAACAGTTGATAAGCATTTTTTTGATCTACCACCACTAAAAGCTAAAAGCGAAACACAAAGGATTTAGGACTGAAAGGAGAAATGCTGGGTGAAGAGGGCCGTCAGCCATTGGAAGGGTTATTTAGTCTCCTCCTAAAGCCTGAGTAGAATTTCAGTAACTTGGTGTGTGTGTGTGTGTATGACGGGGAGGAGGAGTAGGGGGGGTTCTTGTCTAAAGGCTAGGAATACACTAGCTGTTTCTCTTATTAGGAAGCTTCTGAGATATAATTGAAAGAGTTAAAAAGTTATTTTAACCATTTAGGTTTATACACTGACTTTGAAGCGGGACAATAATCTGTAACACTGATACATTACCATCTGTCATTGTATTTCATGTGGTTCACTGTGTGTGAAAAATGGATGCGTGGATAAATGAAATAACGTATTTCAGAATTATCAATTCTGTCTAGCTGTAGCCCCAGTAGTCTTTTTGAAGGACAAGTAGAAGAAATGGTTTTGAGGGAAGTAAAAACAGTAAAGAATAGTACTTGAAATCATTTACAACTGAAAGAAATGTTGGTAATTCTGGTTAGAATTCTGTTTTGGCACTAAGTAAAAAGGCAACCTTCAAATGACAATGTATTTGTCCATTTTCATGCTGCTGATAATGACATACCCAAGACTGGGGGAAGAAGAGGTTTAATTGGACTTACAGTTCCATATGGCTGGGAGGCCTCCAAATCATGGCAGGAGGTGAAAGGCACTTCTTACATGGTGGTGGCAGAGAAAACGAGGAAGATGCAAAAGCAGAAACCCCTAATAAAACCATCAGATCTCAGGAGACTTGTTCATTACCCTGGAACAGTATGGGGGAAACCATGCTCATGATTAAAATTATCTTCTACTGGGTCCCTCCCACAACATGTGGGAATTATGGGAATATAATTCAAGATGAGATTTGGGTGGGGACACAGAGCCAAGCCATATCATTCTACCCCTAGCCCCTCCAAATCTCATGTCCTCACATTTCAAAACCAATCGTGCCTTCCCAACAGTCCCCCAAAGGCTGAACTCATTTTGGCATTAACCCAAAAGTCCGCAGTCCAAAGTCTCATCCGAGACAAGGCAAGTCCCTTCTGTCTATGAGTCTGTAAAATCAAAAGCAAGCTAGTTACTTCCTAGATACAATGGGGATACAGGTATTTGGTAAATACAGCCATTCCAAATGGGAGAAATTGGCCAAAACAAAGGGGTTATAGGGTCCATCCAAGTCTAAAAATCCAGTGGGGCAGTCAAGTTTTAAAGTTCCAAAATTATTTCCTTTGACTCCATGTCTCACAGCCAGGTTACGTTGATGCCAAAGGTAGGTTCCCATAGTCTTGGGCAACTCCCCCACTATGGCTTTGCAGGGTACAGCCCCTCTCCTGGCTGCTTTCATGGGCTGACTTTGAGTATTTGTGGCTTTTCCAGTAGCATGGTGCAAGCTGTAGGTAGGTGGATCTACCATTCTGGGATCTGGAGGATGGTGGCCCTCTTCTCACAGCTCCAGCAGGAGGTGTCCCAGTATGGACTCTGTGTGGGGGCACCAACCCCACGTTTCCCTTCTGCACTGCCCTAGCAGAGATTCTCCATGAGGGCCCCACCTCTGCAGCACACTTTTGCCTGGGCATCCAGGCATTTCCACACATATTCTGAAATCTAGGTGGAGGTTCCCAAACCTCAATTCTTGACTTCTGTGTACCTGCAGACTCAACACCATGTGGAAGGTGCCAAGGTTTGAGGCTTGCATCCTCTGAAACCATGAGCTGAGCTGTACCTTGGCCACTTTTAACAACAGCTGGAGCAGCTGGGACACAGGGTACCAAGTCCGTATGCTGCACATAGGATGGGGATCCTGGGCCCAGCCCAGGAAACCATTTTTTCCTCCTAGGCTTCCAGGTCTGTGATGGGAGGGGCTGCTATGAAGACCTATTACATGCCCTGGGCACATTTTCCCCATTGTCTTGGAGATTAACACGTGGCTCTTTGTTACTTTTGCAAATTTCTGCAGCCAGCTTGAATTTCTTCTCAAAAACATGGGTTGTTCTTTTCTACTGCATCATCAGGCTGCAAATTTTCCAAACTCTTATGCTCTTTTTCCCTTTTAAAATGGAATGCTTTTAACAGCATCCAAGTCACCTCTTGAATCCTTTGCTGCTTAGACATTTTTTCTGCCAGATACCCTAAATTATCTCTCTCAAGTTAAAAGTTTTGCAAATCAGTAGGGCAGGGGCAAAATGCCACCATTCTCTTTGCTAAAACACAGCAAGAGTCACCTTTGCTCCAGTTCCCAAGTTCCTCATCTTCATATGAGACCACCTCAGCCTGGCCCTTATTGTTCACATCACTAGCATCATTTTTGTCAAAGCCATTCAACAAGTCTCTAGGAAGTTCTAAACTTTCCCACATTTTCCTGTCTTCTGAGCCCTCCAAACTCTTCCAACCTCTGCCTGTTACCCAGTTCCAAAGTCACTTCCACATTCTCAGGTATCTTGTCAGGAACGTCCCACTCTACTGGTACCAATTTACTATATTAGTCCATTTTTACACTGCTGATAAGCACACACCTGAGACTAGGAAGAAAAAGACATTTAATTGGACTTACAGTTCCATATGGCTGGGGAGGCTTCAGAATCATGGCGAGCAGTGAAAGGCACTTCTTACATGGCAGTGGCAAGAGAAAATGAGGATGATACAAAAGCAGAAACTCCTGATAAAACCAACAGATCTCATGAGATTTATCACTACCATGAGAACAGTATGGGGGAACAACCCCCATGATTCAAATTATCTCCCATCAGGTCTCTTCCACAACATGTGGGAATTATGGGAGTACAATTCAAGATGATATTTGGGTGGGGACACAGAGCCAAACCATATCAGACAGCTTTATTGAAATCAATATGGTGGGTTAGGGTAACATATACTCTATCACTCTGAACTCCTTAATTTCTTAATCTTTGTTTCCCATCAACTTCAGATTAAATCTAAGATTTTAAATAAGATTTTTACATTTGAGAAAGTAAAATGTACCCTACGATTTTAACAGGTTGTCTGAGTAATACAATTTAAAGAGTAAGAGGGTATTACCTTTACCACCCAGGTACACAGATACTTAATTTCTATGGTATCCTAGTCATAAATTTTCTTTTAAATTATAAATACTTGTAATTCCATGTCCTATTCCAAGACAATTTCAATGCAATGAGTCTAAAACTCATCTTCTTGCCCAACAAACGACCACCTCCTCCCATATTGACTGCCTCGTGTCGTGGAAGTGTTCCTTATCTCTAATTCTACTTCTCTATTTGTTTAAGTATACCTATATTTGTCAATTGTTCAGCTAGTCCCCACCGTATAATGTCTGCTGACTCTAACCCTGCTTTCATAAGGCCACCAGACTGAATTTCCTAAAATGTAAACCTGATCATGCCTTCCCCCGTGTTGAAAGTTTTCACAGGCTCCTCATCTTCTGTGTCAGTGGTCTTCATGTCTAATTGTTTTTCACTTATATGGAGCTCAGGGCATGACAACATACCAACTGAATCAAAATACACCCATACATATATTTTTAAAGATTTGGAGACTACTATTTTATAAAGTAAACAAGGCCCTTCATCACTGGATTTTAATCTGCAACTCTTCTACATACTAGTTTAAGTTCCTTTAACATACAGAAACCTCTCATACTTGGAAGTCTTTGGGTGTGTTTGGAATGACTTTCCTTCCTTTCCCTAACCCACTGGAAGCACCATTTTTTACTGCTCAAGACTCAGCTGCTTTTCTCAGAATATATAGCTGACACTCTTAAAGTTGAGCACGCCCTCCTCCCTGCTCCAGGGTATGCATTCCAGACTTTAACAGCATCACTTTGCAATGGAGCTATTTTGGCTTTACTTTCCCCACAGACTGTGAGCCACTTGATCTTGGAGCCTTGGTATCTCTTTCCGCTTTCTTCTCCACCCTTTTCTTTCCATGCTCCTGGATTTGCGCAGTGATTGGCATAATTTATTTTATTTTTTAGAGCCAGGGTCTTGCTCTGTTACCCAAGCTGGAGTGCAGAGCTGTGATCATGTCTCACTGAAGACTTGACCTCCTGGGCTCAAGCGACCCTCTCACTTCAGCTTCCCGAGTACCTGGGATTTATAGGTGCACACCACTATGACCAGCTGGTGATTGGTGTATAAAAGGAACTGAACATGTGTTCTTAGAAGCATAAGAAAGAAGAAAAGAGGATGAGATGAAATACTCTTGAGATGATGCTTTGGAAGTTTGCGAATTATTAAATTATCTTCTCTATAGACAGAGGAAGCTATAGCACTTGGCACCTGGACAGAGTGACATTTAAGATTGGATTGGCGGTTTGTTATAAAATAAAAAATTTTATTTGAGGCAAGGCATGGTGGCTCATGCCTGTAATGCCAGCACTTTGGGAGCCTGAGGCGAGAGGATCACTTGAGGCCAGGAGTTACAGATCAGCCTGGGAAAATGGTGAAACCCCATCTCTACTAAAGATACAAAAATTAGCTGGGCATGCTGGCACGCACCTGTAATCCCATGAGAATTGCTTGAACCCAGAAGGCGGAGGTTGCGGCAAAGTGAGATTGCGCCACTGCACTCTAGCCTGAGTGACGGAGCAAGACTCTCTCTCAAAAACATACAAATAAAAATAAAGAAATTTTATTTGAGGGGCACAAGGTTAAAACCTGATTTTGGATTCACAACCAATAAAACCAAATTAATTGATTTCACAAATTTGTTATGCTTATTTTAATGCACACATAGATTTAATAGGGAAAAGAATGAAGTGGCAGACTGTTTATTTCTTCATGTAATATTTTAAAACTACACCTATTATTGAAAATCACAATACTTTCATTAAAAGTCTATTTGTATACCAAGACAAACAGGAAAAGTAAATATCAAATTAAGTAACTTTTTTTTTAGTCAATACAGCTGAGTAAAATATATGTAAATATTGTCTTTGTTTTTCTTTTTTTTCCCTGCAAACAGAGGAAAAACTTCATAGATCAGAAATGATCTTCAGATAGGATTTGGAAAATAGACAGAAAGACTTTCAAAACTTCTTTTATATCCAAGGCAAGGATCTGACATTATCTCCTCAAGGTGAAATAACCTTGAATGGCCTGACATTTGCACAATGGCTTTCTTTTTGATCTGTCTGTAGTTCTAACTAATTACTTGAAAATACCTTTGCTATTTCTCTGCATCCTTCTTCCTATATTGTTTTATGACAATCTAATAAGAACTAAGCCTTCCCCACAAACCATACGTAAAATTAGATAAAGTGTAACATTCTAATGGAAATACTAACTTTACGTCAAAAAGGGTAGATAGAGTTTTGGGATTATGCAAGATCAGAGAGAAGCTAAGACACAAACACTAGAAACTATTCTTGAATCTCCTTTTTTCAAGGATTATGGTTTCTCATGTGATGGGAGGGAGTTAAATTGGAAGGAGAAGTGACGAGATCATACTGTGGGCTTTTATAATGGACTCTGCAAAATTTCCCTTCTTCAAATCAAGCTAAGTATGAATATCACAATACAACGTGTCAATAAAAATTCCTAAGTTTCTGTAAGGCAAGTATATCAATAAGGGGTTGCTTTTGACTACGTGTAACAGAAACCCAACCAGAGTAACAAAAGTAAGTCAATCATGGTGACAAGATGCCCAGAGATAGCCTAGACAGCTCAAGTTCAAGTCTGTTGAAGCATGCCCTACTGCAGTGGCCCCCAAATCATCAGTGGACCCTTTGAGTTTGTGATTTCATTCTCTTGGTCATCTGTGCTTTGGAAGGTTGGTCCACCTCTAGCTCCCATTTGCATTTTTCAGGCAAGAGGAAGGAAACAATAGCAAAGAGAGGATAATCCCTACATCCGGAAAGACTCAGAAATCCTCTACTGATTAATTTTCATCATCAAAGTGGTGTGAAATGGCTATTCCTGGATGCAAGAAAGAAAGCTATGAAATAGAAACCCTTTGATTAGGCACAACACTGGTTCATATGCTGTTAGTAAGAATAAAAGAAAGAAAATATATTGAGTGGACAACTAGCAAGTTCTGCCACTCCAATCAAAAGCATTTATTTATGTCATATTTGTCCTTAAAAGCCTAAAGAATTTTTGAAACAGGATACAACTGCATTTTCACTTGATATATGGCATTCTTCATATCCAGGGAGTCATCGAAGAGCATACATTTCTTATTCCCTCTTTTGTAAGTCTGTTTGTTACATTAGCTATAATAATTTAGGGTAAAAATCTCAAATCTCAGAGTCATATCTGACCCTTCTCCATTGTTCCTTTTGGTCAATTACCATTTTTGGTATTTTGGAAACACCATTGCTATTTCAAATTCTTTTCATTCTCTAATGGCTACTATGCAATGTGGATGCTTAACCCTTTCTTTGATTTTTACCAAGCTATCTTGACTAAACTGTCAACATCCTCTCTTGTTTCTCCCCGAGTCCACCCTGTATATTCCCACTGGAGTAAATCTTCTTGAACTTTGGCATTAATTATGCTGTATATCGGTTCAGTATCTGTGATGGCTTTCTCTCTGTCAGGTAGATGAGTCACCATGAAACTAATTGCTAGTAAACTTAGATTAGGGATGGTCTCTGTACAAACACCCACATTCCCTCCATCCTCTGATGGTTCTTCAATACTAAAGGCAAATGTCGATTGTGAAGCCTTTTCTAAATCTTTAAAAATATATGTGTGTATGTATTTTGATTCAGTTGGTATGTTGTCATGCCCTGAGCTCCACATAAGTGAAAAACAATCAGACATGAAGACCACTGACACAGAAGATGAGGAGCCTGGGAAAACTTTCAATACAGGGGAAGGCATGATCAGGTTTACATTTCAGGAAGTTCAGTCTGGTGGCCTTATGAAAGCAGGGGTAGAGTCAGCAAACATTATACAGCGGGGACCAGCTGATACAGTTGAGAAATATGGGCATACTTAAACAAATACAGTAGTAGAATTAGAGATAAGGTACACTTCCACAACACTTAGGAGCACCCTCCTGGGTGCTCCCCCAGTGCTTTGCAGATATCTCTACTTCCTCAGTTATTACCTGTTACCTTCTGTGTTAACAGTTGTTTGCCTGTATTCCTCAAGTGCAGCGACTATTCATTATATTCCTCACAGAACATGGCAGAGAATCTGACATGCAGAAGGTGCCCAATAAATGTCTGTATGACTCACTACATGAATATAGTGATTACTGAGTTCATCTTGCTAAGTATCAGAAGCCGAGACTTCCGTAGTATAAATGCTAGACACATACATGGAACTCAAAACAATTTTTTTTGAGACCACAAGAAGGCAATTAAAAAAATGCCTTACCATCCAATATCTCTGACTATGGCCCGAATCCCCAATTTCCTGTCCTCTTTGAATCTCAGTATTTCACTTAGAAGAAATGTCCTTGTTTGCTTGTTGAGTGCTCATCTGTAATTGTTATTATTTGGCCCACATCTACCTAATGGAACATAAACCATGCCTGATGCTCATCCAACGCAGATTAGCACATAAATGACTCTTAGAGAATTTGAGATAAAAAAAAATAACAGTAGTACTAATAACTTGAACACTATGTATCAGACATTATGTTAAATGCTTGCCTTAGATTGTTTCATTTAATCTGCAATAAAACTCTGTAAAGTAGGTATTGCCTCCGTTTTACAGATGAGAAAACTGTTACTAATATAAAGCTAAGTCATATTTTCAAGATCATTTTCTGCCTGACGGCAAAGCCGATGTTGCTAACCAAGATGTTCATAGTCTCAAACAGTTTCAATGGGAAAAGTGTAAGGGTGAATTGAGACCAAGAAAATTGTGTTTTGAGTTAAACAGTAATCAAGCTAAGCTTAAAAATAATAACTAAAATATGGTCTTGTCAAATATCCTTAATTAAGACTGGGGATAAATTCTTAAGTCATCATCTCAGCTCTTGACTTACTCTTCTATTTCTTCATTGACATCTCAGTGTCCAACTAGTGTAAAACACTGATACTCTTCCTAAGTGTAAGCAGGCGATTTCTTATGCTGCTGTGTTATACACATTTGTTTGGTTGCTGCAGTTTTCAGGTTGAGTATTCCTTTCTGGAACAGTTCACAGCATCTTGCTGTGCTGCACTCTGCGTTTTTCTCATGCCTTTTATTTTTGGATTTCTGGTTTTCTACGGTATTGTCTCTCAAAACAAACTTTTTAAATTGACACCTTAAGTAAGAACTACACACACACACACACACACACACACACACAAACACACAAAACATAACCTACTAGTCAATCTGCCTGCATTGCATCAGGGTCTATAAAAGCTATGGGTTCCCAATTGTATTCAAAAGGGGAAGAGTTAATGTAATGTATGCAAAAGAATTGTCATACAAAAGAGAAAAAGCTAAATACGGTATATGTGGCTTGTTTCTTCTATTGAATGTGTATTTACTTATATAGCATCAATTTGTATTCATCTCTATTTTCTAAGTAGAAAAGATGAAATGTAAATGTAGAGAATTAAGTCAAACCATGCCAAGAACGTAAAGTGCTAATCAATACAATTGGGAATGAATGATAATCAGTTCAGAAGTGGGTCCAATAATTTGTGTGAGAAAAAGAAGTAGCCAAATATCCTAATAGGAAATTTGACTACGTAGGTTCAAGTCCTTATTTCTGAGGGGACAGAAATCTCAAAATAATCCTGTAGCTTATAATGAGACACTAAAATTGCATACATACGATTCCAGTCGATTTGGGGAAAAAGCATTGAGTTATGAAAAATTATAACCTATATGAAAGACTTGGAATTATGAAAGTTCCATTGATGTGATAGGGAGGATGACTATTAAATTATTGGCTAACTTGATATGCACTGGCTGAAGTTTGCATCATTTTGGACAGCGTAGCTAGTTCTTGTGCCCAACCAAGGTTCGTATAGTCAATACCACAGATCCTGTAAGTTTAGTAAACGCAATATTTTTTACATTTTTAAAGGAATTACTATTAATGTAACCTTAGAAAGATATAAAACAAAGTATAGAAATTTTAAATTACATAATATTTCTGTTACAGCTTTAAGTATATTTAAAACAATATGTTTGACCCATGGTGAGAATTTTGTCTGTTTTAAAGTACTTGAAACTTTATTACATGGATTTTATTTAAATGTTTAGAAGAATTTGACTGAGATTCTAATCAATGTTTAAATGGTTGAATCTGATTTCTTTAATTTACAAGTTTTGCTTTATTAGCTGCTTAAATGGTGTTCAAATGTTGGGATAAATTGTATTTATTAGAGTTGTGTGTTTAATAAATTGGGCATTAAACAAAGAATAAGTAGCAGCAAACATTATATTTTATGGCTCTCAGGGAAATGAAAGTTAAAGAAGACTGGTATGCTGCTACACCAGGGTGGGTGCCCAGAGTTCTGACATACCTAGTTTTTCTAGGGCCTTTAATTTTTTTTTTAATCTCATCTTCTGGAAGTTTTAAAATGTCAAAGACAACATACTCATTCTGGAAGTAATACCAAAGACAAATAATATACTTGTTGTATTATCTTCATTCTGAGACTGTAGCCTCACATTATCATGGCATATTTATCCTGATGCTGAAACTTGCAGCTTTTTACCTCAATGTACCCTCACGTTGATGCTGACCACCTCTTGTTTTCATTACTGCTATACGAAGAATCCTCTATTCTTGGTACCCTAGATTTACAGGCTCAAATAAATGCCTGCATGATATGGTTGAAAGAAAGAGCTCCCAAAAAGATTGAATCTAGGAAAATATAATCACCCTCATGCCCAATTTTTATCTTTCAAGATAGTATTAACTCTGATATGTTTGGAACTTTTGCTCAAGCATAAATAACTCCTAGTTCTTGACTATTCCCAGGAGCTAGAAAAAATAATAGTGACAATAATAACGGCAACCCTATAAAAGATGATATGGTAGATTGAAAAGCACTAGACCTAGAAAACTTGTGTTTAAATCTCAGGCCTACTACTTTCTGACTGTATGACCTTGGGCAAGTTAAGTAACCTGTCTGTGCTTTCATTTTAATAGTACCTATGTCACAGGGGTGTTGTGGGAATTACATGGGTGTGCAGAACTACCTGGTACATGGCAATTGTTTGGTAAATATTCACTATTATTACTAAAAGTTATTGAAGATGGGTCATATGAAAATGTTACATGCTTCAAATGAACTGTTTTACTTTAGGTGATTTAAACTCTTCTCCAGGGGCAGGGTGAAAAAAGATTTTGATAACGTATTATCTGAATGTCTTTTGTTCCCATTTTAATTTGTACTGTGTCCACTAAATTTGGCATAGTTAATGCCAACCACTTTGCCCATAAAGCCAAAATATTCTGTAATCATCCCTGTGATACCAATTTCGAGTATTCAGCTTCTGAGTCCAGAATACCAACTGTGTAAAAAGTGCGGATAATTCCAATTCACTTTTGAATGTAATGATCTGAACCAAACACAAACCTAGTTGATCCAAGATGATTTGGTCTTTATAATTTTGTGCATTACGTGATCTGCACACCCAAAACAGGGGTATCTTTGAATTTAACATATTTTCCTTTTCAGAAAACAGAATTGTTTTAATTAAAAACATTTTTAAAAAGTTCAGTGTGTGTAATTGTTAACACCTGCTATGTGTTACCAACAGATGTTTCTTACTTACCTAAGGGAACTGTTATAATTATTCTATAAGCTTATTGGAATGGCATTTACCAAGATAGTCGGGGAAGTTTAGTTGGTGACTTTTTATGTCATGTTTGGTATTTTTTAAAATCCCTTCCCCTACTGCTGTCAACACCCACAAACCTACCCCAACCAAGCCTGCCAAAAGCAAAAATGTCACTTTGGGGTTCCAAAATGCAAAACTGGCAATGATCATGCATATTTTAGTCTTCATGAAAAGTTACTGAAATTAAATCACGTGTACACTAAAGCGTTGTAAAATTTACTCAAATTTACACAGCTATTCTTTGTACTGTTCAACATGGAAGTCTTACATCTTGATGATAAAAGTAAAAATATACCTTTCCAAATGATAATACCCTTCTAATAGCGTGGCCTCAAAGGAAGCTCCAGTAAAAATGAGAGTTTTCTTTATTTTTCTGGCCATTGATAAAGTCTTATAAACCCTAGGCATTCTGAAATCTTCATTTATGATACTAATCACACAATTACCTACAGGCATGTGTTAAATTTGACACCAGTTTCAGCCAAATAATGGACCAACTGCAAACAATGAATAAAGAGAGGCAGCTTCATTTATAACTGCTATTTCCACAGAGCTCTATTGTAATCATAGCAATCTGAGGGTGACTCATTAATTAATTGATGTTCTTTTTTATTATGTGCTATTGAGTTAATGAGTAATTTGTGTGAGATAATTCTCTGAACACATTGATTACTTGAGATATTTTCTGGGGCTTTCATATCAATGACATGCTGGATAGGTAGAAGATGCTATTCGCTTTTGTGTGCTCATTATAAGCAGGTTGAGATGAGCACAAACTAGTGCAAAGACATGTGAAAGTTATTTGATATAGGCCAACCCTAAGTCTGCCCAACGGGAGGCTGAATGCTCAAGGAGAGGCCTGTCACATAGTAGGTGCTCAATAAATGCCAATTGAACTAATGACTATTAAATCTCTGCTTTCTATTACCTTAAATTACATTAAAACCACATCTTAAAAATATCTATAATAATGTTTTAAGAAAAGTAATGATCAAAAGACTTGCTAAAATTGTATTTTGTGCTAATGGCCTATTACAATAAACATACAGATTGTTTTTGCAACTTACTGAAGTGAACACTAAACATGTTTGGCCTACATAATTTCTATGAAATTGTTTAAGTGACGATTCAGAGAGTGGTTTGCCTAAAGTGATAGTTAAAAGGAAAACACTTTTGTATGGCATGTTTTACTACAGATGTAATTTTCAGTGCCCTGTTTCAGTTAGGGTGCAACATCTCTCCTGCAAAAATGTAGAATTGAGTTTCCTGTTTTAATTCAGTATACAGAATAGAAAATTTGAAATTTAATTTGACAATAGCAACAGAGTTGCTTTCAGAAAGATCACTTAAAATTTGTATAAATGCACAAAATTACACCCAGCAATCGCTACCTTCATTTTGAGAGTTTTATTTTCCCCATAAAATAAACAGCAGGAAACAACCTAGCTCAGAGATCCTAAACGTAACATTCAGAGAAACATTTGGGGTGCTTTGTCTATGTTTGTTATGACGTAGCTTTAGAAAGTAAATGTCCTCACACACCTTTTTTTCTTTTCATGGATTTAACATATGCTTTCTAGAGATCACCTTAAATTTTGCCAATTAAGTGCAATCAAATAGTATAACACCCCTTTTATTAAAAACATAAATCCAAATGTAAAAAAGTGAATGGAAGAATCCAGCAGATATTTATTAAGCAAGATGAAAGTGAAATTACAAACACAGGTCAGCTTTAAACTCAGCACTCTGTTGGAGTGGAGGTGCACGGTCCTTCATCATAGGCAGCCTATGCGAGATGCGTCTTAGGAAGGGAGCTTTCGCTGCTCAGAAATCAAAGCTCCATCGAAGGTGTCCTACTGGAGGCATCGGACAACAAGCTAAATGACGTTAGGGCTACACAACACAAAGGGGAAAGTTGACAACAATTCAGGGGCTTTGAGTAGTCAAGACAATTAGCTTAGTACTTCAGGTCAATAAATGCTACAATTTATGGGCAATTAGCTGTAAAACGGCCTACAGCTGACACATTATTCCTGTCTTGTTTCACAATTTCATGGAGATTAAAGATAATCTAAACAGATTAAGGCCTTAATCTTTAATCCAGGTGAGTAATTTTGTTTGTAGTAAAAAGCATAAGAAATATTTCTCAGCATATTATGTGAAAGAAAAAGTGAAAACCTTGTTTGGTCTTCCAATGGCAAGGATAGTTGAACAGCTTCAAGAAGCTGAGAGAAGTTTGTTCCCAATTGACAAGTATTTTGACATATAGATAAACAAAAGCAAAACCAGCTAAATCTTAAAAGATCATCTGAATAAGATACTGACAATTATAATTTTACATCCACATGAATTTCAAGCAATTGTTAATGGGGACCAGCAGGGCTGCATTAAGAAAACCACTTTTCACTTCTCTCTCCCCACACATTTTAATGTGTCTTGTTTTGTTTATTTTGGTTATGCAAGTCCTTTCTCTTCATGAAACAAGTGTAAGGCTCTAAGGCTAAAATAATAGTTATTTTGTGGGCCCCAAATAGCTATTTTGAATTTCTTTCTTTAGCATATCTCAAATCTGGGGAACATGGGACTTGAAGATTCCTAACCATGAAGCATTTGTAAAATACATTTCATTCACTTTTCACAGAACCATTTTCTTAAAATAAGAGGCAATATCCAGATTCACATGCATGTTCATAATAAAGCTTTGTTTTAAAACAAATCCACACCAGCATTATTTTCAGCTTAATATTTTGGCCCCAACCCAAGAATCCAGGTATAACATTTAATTCTCATCTGTAATGCATATATTGTAAGGACAAAATATATATGCAAATAACACTGGAAAATATTGTTTCCTATACAAGTGATCAAGAAAAAACAAAGAAAAAGAAAACCCATAGCACTAAGTTTGCTGTAGTGAAAATATGGTTAATAGTGCCGTGTAGAATTAGATTTGTTGAAAAGTAGTTCTATTACAAGGAGCAAAAGCAAAGAAGCAAGTTTGTGGGCAACCCAGAAGAGGGGATCATATTCTCATTTCCTTAATTGTAATTTAAATAATCATTCTCCATAATTTCTGTTTCTAGAGCTTTCTTCTTTGTATGCTATCATGTAAGGTAGTACTATTTCACCTTAAAAAATGGAGAGACAAATTTCAGCCTAAGAGTGATGTATTCTGAGTTGGTGATTACTTAAAACAGTGAGAGAGTAAAACACATCAAACTTAATGCGTTTACTTTTTGAACATTAAAATAAATGTCAGGTAAATACAAAAAAATATATAATCACTAGCTCTCAGCTTTTTATCAATCCCTTTGTTTCTCTTCTTCTAGAAGATTCTATGAGCATTATGTTGCTCTGATCAAAAGTAACCTCACTACTCAAATACCATCACAGCTTCAATGTGCATTATAGTGATTTCAGTAGATTCACACTCAAATCTTTTCAGTGTCATACATTTATTAAGCCATAAAGTTATTAAACCCTCAGCTCTTGTGGAGAGATCTGGGCAGACTTTATACAACAAGCTTAATTTATCGCTTAAAGATTATCTCATAATTGTGGTAACAGATTTTTAAAGTAACCCTTTGGAAAAAATTTTACATGATACCCAAAGGCACTAGTTCACATAAGGGGTGTGGCTGAAAAAGCAAAGCAAAGCCATTGTGTAGGTAAAGAGCACACCAAAAAAGGATATTAAAAGGAAACCTGTTAAGCTTTAAAGTTATTCTAAAAATGGCACTTTTCACGTTGGTATAAAATGAAAGTGCTTTAAGATGAAATTTTATGTTTTTTTTTAAAGCTTAGTTTTAACCCCTGAAAATAGGGGTTATAACAAGAACACTGATAGACTCTAACTTATAGCGGCAATAAGTAGCTGATGTCACTAAAATGCTCTGTGTGTGTCTTTATTTTTTAGTATTTTTCATGTTGATAGACTTGCTTTATCTATCTGTGTATCATTAGTGAGATTTGCTTTTCAATTCTTTACTAGAAAGTTACAGCTCATTTAAAATAGCCGGTAAATACAGAAAGCATAAATATACAGTAAGTTTAAACACTGATTGTACTAAATGCAACAATACAAAGAAGCAAACGGAACACAAATGGTAACACAATAAAACTGTATTACATTTGTGCTTCAAATATTACAATACATTATATACAATAGTCCAAAATAAACATCTCATGCCAAGTGACACAAAAACGAATAGCAAGCAAAAAAATCCAGCAATATGTACATTACTTTTTTCTTTAATAATAAACATTCAACTCTGAACTGGGGCAATTTCACTACATACAGATGCAGTGCGCCTTTTATTCCATATAACCATCCTGCCTTCCTATATCTACGCTATTCAGTAGGTTCCTGTGTCGATTCTTATATACATGTGGAGCAAAAAAGATAAAAGAATGTAGTGCTTTGTATTCTTAATGGGGTGATGTTGATAGATCAGCGAACCTGGGGTGCATAACCTTCTTTCATTAAACCTTCCTCGTAGTCCGTCTGGCAAAGGATCATGTTATTCTTTAGGAAAAATTTGTCTCCAACACAAAATCTGAAAATATTTTAAACAATAAAATGTGGTTAAGACCATTTCATTTGGATCTATAAATGTGAAGATTTATTTTCCTAATAATAGTTTCGCATGGTAATTCTCTGAATCTGAAAAACTGGCTTAGACAGTTGTCTTCATGATCAGAATGAAACCATTTACAATTTACTTCATTTAATGAAATGTTGCACACATTTGAAATCTTGCCTTTGCAGGCAAAAATTGTAAGGATATTGAGATATATACTTTGAGCACGAAAGATGACTTGCTTTTTTTTTTTCCCACATTGGAAATAAAAAAAAATGAAAGGAACTGATCTGTATTTACACCCATTAAAATAAAAGAAAGAATGGTAATAATATTTCACTGCAGTAATTATGGATGATTTCATCTCTGGCCATTTAGGCACTTAATAAAAAAGGAAAAGGCATTAAAATGAATCAAACAATTAGAAAATAGCCCATTTTAAAGCTTCCCATTTAAAGCTTTCTTTTACTCTGTTATTAAAATGTGATTAAATTTTAGTAATCTAGAAGTAATCATTCTGAAGTGAGAGTTGCTCTAGCATTAGACTCTGATGCTGAGCCATATTCCTTTGTTTGTGGCAAGTTCACTAACATGAAATAGTTGATGTCATTTCTTAGAGCACTTCCAATTTAACCAAAGGGAGTAACTTAAATGAACTACTTAATATTGATGTGATAAATTAAATGAGTTTCTAATAGCTAATTATGCATTTTATTTTATAAAGCATTATTTAATGTGCAAGCCTGTAATGTTTTTAATAAATGTTCTTTTTGTATGATTTCCCCATGGTGACACTTTGGACACAATTAAGGTCAGAAATAAATGCTTTTTCTGTTTCCGGTACATTTAACAATAAAGTAACTCTGCGGAGATCTGTATATATATTTAATTGTAACAATTTAACCTTCAAACAGTGGTGTCTGGTAGAGTTGACCCAGTAAAACTACTTGTAATTATACAAGTTGACCTCTCTGACCTTTGATAGTAGTCTCTCTTTATCAGATAGTCAATTTCAAATGATGTTCCAGCAGAAACCTTAGTGGATAGATTAAATTGTGTAGTGAAAACCACCCTTTAATGTTTTGTGAAGTTGAAGGTTTAAATGAGGAGCAGTTGGACTGATTTACATTTGCAAAGATTGGAATGCTAGACAAACAGTGAACCTATTTTTTTTTCCAACTGGGTAGCTTTGGAAATTTATCCTTATACTAGCTAAGTAGATAGAGGGGAAAATAGTGTAATAAAAAAAAAGTAGATTGAAAAGAATTAGCTTTCCTCTGAAAGGAAAATTGCTCTGTTTATTTGTGGAATTTACTTTTTTTCCCCAGGATTACTACTGCCTGCTGATGGTGTTGATTGAAAGCACAGACTATGCACTGATCTTGAAATCCTAGGGTTGTTTGTGGTCAAAGCTACTGGATACAATAAATAATTCAAGTTTGGGGCTTTAAGTATATTTTCTTTGTATTAGTTGTAACCTGTATCCTTTAAATGTTGCCCTTCAATAATGATGTTTGTACAAACCAGTTTGACAATATCCTGATGACTAGGATATGTTGAATAAAAGAAAATATTTCTCTTGTTGAATAGACCTAAGTAGTCAAATTGACAGCTTATTTTTTATGTGAAATTATATAAAATAGCATGTAGAATATGTTTACTGTTCAAAGTCATAAATTTATATTACTGTTGAAATTAATTTCGACTAATATGCAAATAATAAAATGTCACCAAAAACAAGTAGATTCAATAAAACACTCTTGTGTTGCAGCTGATATTACTGAATCATTTTTACTAAACACAATTTAATCCGGAAATACTCTCTTTTAACTCCATATTGTTTAAAATTTTGCTTTACTTTTTTAGTAAGCCCTAAAATTCTACTAGCCATCAAATAAAAATGTTTTCTTTGTCATGTTACCATGTCATGTCATGCCATTCGTGCCTTTAGAGGCCTTCATGTTTAGAAAATTTATATTTGTAGAATAATAAATTCAAAGTAATTATAGTGAGAAAACACAAAACCAAGAGCCTGGGGATCTGTCTTGAGTCCTGCCTCTCTCACCTACCCATTGCAAGACCTGGGTACAGTTCAGACCATCCCTGTCTCAGTTCCCCATGTGTAAGAGAAAAAGAGCCCTACAACTAGATTATAGAGAAGTTCAAATGAAAAGTGTCTGAAAGGCAGAGAGGTATACTGCAACCCGTAGGGTCCAAACTCTACCTTCCCACTTTCGATAATTGAAACTAAAACTTTGGTTTTTAATACCTGTGACATCAGTCGCCTTTGTAGGCTTGTGGCAAGGAGTAGAAATGAAATATCTAAAATCTTACCTCAATGTTTGGAATATAGGTAAAACAGCCACCTTTTCATACTTACCATGTGCTAAATACTAAGCATGTATGTTCATGATCACATTTATTCCCTACATCCAACCTAGAAAGTAAGCATTATCACGGCTTTTTACAGAGGAAAAACCTAAGATTCCATTCCAGAATTTAAAAACCCTGCCCAAGATTCTATAGTTAGAACATATGTAATAAGGGAAGGAAAATAACCTAAGTCTTTTTGGATTCAAGACTCAAGCTTTTACCTGAGGGCAGTAAAGCATGCAGGCTACAAGAATAATGTGAAGATTAAACGGCAATACAGGGTATAACTGGGTTTTTTTTCTAGGACTATTATTCTTTTGCATAACTTTTCTTTTTTTTTTTTTTAGACGGAGTCCTGCTCTGCCGCCCAGACTGGAGTGCAGTGACGCAATCTCCGCTCACTGTAAGCTCCGCCTCCCGAGTTCACGCCATTCTCCTGCCTCAGCCTCTCTTTTGCGTAACCTTAAAAAAGTCTGCCTACTATTCAATTAGGTGGCATATATACAGCAACAGACGGAGAGAGAGAGAGAGAGAGAGAGAGAGAGAGAGAGAGAGAGAGACAGAGAACTTTTCTAAAATATCCCTGCCTGACACATTTTATTACTAATATGTTATCAACTGGATAAAGTGCATTTTATATGCATTTCAATTTATACTTAAAGGTCAAGATGAAACAGAACATAGATGGGGGATGTCACATTTGCACATGTGACTCAAACAAAACAGCCTTGAAAGCTGTGGTTAAGAGCAGATTATGATTGGTATGCAATTAAGGTTGATATCCTCTTTAAAAAATGCTTCATATATACATATAAAGAAATTTGAGAGAGAGCAATACAGAGAGTACGTATTTAATACATTAAGCTGTAACTGTGATTTTGTAAGAAATGCTCATTTCCAGTGTTATTTAACCAACTTCTTATGAGATTCAGCATTTGCAGGAAAAAAAAAAAAAAAAAAGCATTACGAAAGGAGTGATAGCCAGAGGATACCGCAAGTATATTAACAGGCTACAATTACTAAAAATAAACATAATCTTTCTTGTAATCTGACCCTAATTACTTGTAGTATGCTTAGTTCAATTAGTTTTACCCTCATTTAAAAAAAATTATGGTAAGGAATAAGAAGATGCCCCATTGGATTATTAAACCATTTGATTCTGATGTTTTGGAATTAATATTAGATGTAATTTCTAGATATTTTGAGTGATTCTTCATATAGTCTTAGAGACTTGAGAAGTATATGAAACAAGCACAACTAGTAAATCATCCTTATAAAACATAGTGCTTAATTTTAAGCAGGTTATCAAAAGCCTATGCTAAGAAGCCTCCACTGGTAACATCCCTTTTAAGAAATAAAATGTTAGCCTAGCCATCTTCTTTCCCTAAAGTTAGTGACTGACAATTATGATTAATTTCTATGTTACAACACTTGGGTAACAAGGGAGATCCAATCCATATTTCTAGTGTCTATGCTTTCCTATTCCACATCTTCAGTTAACTGTAAGTTAGAGATTTCTATACTATCCTGTTTTCAGTAAGAGTTCTGGGTTGCGTACTCATTCCACCACTATACACCTGTGAACAAGTTTACTGTCTTTCCCACTGACAGTCTGGTTGTCATTCTACATCTCACCGCTAACAGCCCTTACTGTATCAAATTACGCTACCCACACCCCAAATCTTGCTATACATTATTCAAATTTACCTTACTTTAACTCCACTGTATCTATTCACATTTATATGCTCTTAGTCAGACAATAAAATACCTCTGTTGAAATGAACCTGACTCCAGAGAGGGAGACCAGATTCCTTGGGTTTAAATCTTTTATTTATTTATTTA
>NW_016803311.1:4321645-4329145 GCF_001698545.2 Rhinopithecus bieti
GGAGTGATAGCCAGAGGATACCGCAAGTATATTAACAGGCTACAATTACTAAAAATAAACATAATCTTTCTTCTAATCTGACCCTAATTACTTGTAGTATGCTTAGTTCAATTAGTTTTACCCTCATTTAAAAAAAATTATGGTAAGGAATAAGAAGATGCCCCATTGGATTATTAAACCATTTGATTCTGATGTTTTGGAATTAATATTAGATGTAATTTCTAGATATTTTTGAGTGATTCTTCATATAGTCTTAGAGACTTGAGAAGTATATGAAACAAGCACAACTAGTAAATCATCCTTATAAAACATAGTGCTTAATTTTAAGCAGGTTATCAAAAGCCTATGCTAAGAAGCCTCCACTGGTAACATCCCTTTTAAGAAATAAAAATGTTAGCCTAGCCATCTTCTTTCCCTAAAGTTAGTGACTGACAATTATGATTAATTTCTATGTTACAACACTTGGGTAACAAGGGAGATCCAATCCATATTTCTAGTGTCTATGCTTTCCTATTCCACATCTTCAGTTAACTGTAAGTTAGAGATTTCTATACTATCCTGTTTTCAGTAAGAGTTCTGGGTTGCGTACTCATTCCACCACTATACACCTGTGAACAAGTTTACTGTCTTTCCCACTGACAGTCTGGTTGTCATTCTACATCTCACCGCTAACAGCCCTTACTGTATCAAATTACGCTACCCACACCCCAAATCTTGCTATACATTATTCAAATTTACCTTACTTTAACTCCACTGTATCTATTCACATTTATATGCTCTTAGTCAGACAATAAAATACCTCTGTTGAAATGAACCTGACTCCAGAGAGGGAGACCAGATTCCTTGGGTTTAAATCTTTTTATTTATTTATTTATTTTTTATTTTATTTTTTTTGAGACGGAGTCTCGCTCTGTCGCCCAGGCTGGAGTGCAGTGGCCGGACCCCAGCTCACTGCAAGCTCCGCCTCCCGGGTTTACGCCATTCTCCTGCCTCAGCCTCCCGAGTAGCTGGGACTACAGGCGCCAGCCACCTCGCCCGGCTAGCTTTTGTATTTTTAGTAGAGACGGGGTTTCACCGTGTTAGCCAGGATGGTCTCGAACTCCTGACCTCGTGATCCGCCCATCTCGGCCTCCCAAAGTGCTGGGATTACAGGCTTGAGCCACCGCGCCCGGCTGGGTTTAAGTCTCGAGTCTACCATTTTCTTCTAACTGTAATCTTGGGCAAGTTACTTACATTTATTATACTTTACTTTCCTCATCTGTCAAGTGAAGCTAATAACTAACTATTTACGGGATATTTTGAGTATTAAATGAGTGAGTACATGTAAAATACTCAGAACAGTGTTGGGTGTTTGGCTAATACTTTATCAGAATTCGCTATCATTCCTATTTGATAATGATAATCTTTTCACCTTTACTTAAGGTGTTCCCTAGCAATAAATACTTCTCCCCTTTTTCTGTCTACTTAAATTCTAACAATCCTTGAGTTCCCATTCGCTCCATCAACATCCTCTGACCATGTAAATTTGCTTATTCTGCTCTTTCCCAAAGCACTTATTTATTGGTGTACTGTTTATTTTGGTGTTTCAAAATTTCTCATGAAAGCGTAACTGGTTTCCCATTATAGTCAGCAGTTCTGCGGTAAACGACCACGAGTTATATTTCTTTTGAACCCTTTGCAGAACCATCATAAACTGTACTACCACTTAAGGTGTGTGGTCAATAAAAATTGGTTAAGGTAGATTTATTCCAGAAACCAATAGCTTTAAATCACAAATGTATTTTAGATGAGTAGTTTAAATTTGTATTCATTTTGACTTTTATTTAATGGCTTTTCAAAGATTAAGTTTACCATTTCATTTCCTCTAGGTGCTTGCTCTCTTTCTACTCCTCCATATGCCTCCCAAACCGCTTCTCTAATCTCTGAACATACTGAGCTGCTTTTCATTTCCTAAACACGTCAAATGCTTTCACATCTGCATGCCTTTGCACGTTGCTCAATTTGCCCGAAAATTCCTTTCCTCACTGCTCCCTGGCTCCCTCATCTTCCCCAGCCCCCAGCAAAAACACACTTCCTATAAGTCAACCAGTTCTAGGGAGTTCTTTTTTTAAGACTCAGCACATCCGGCCTTTGATGCTTCCCTAACACTTCAAGAAGGATGGCTCTCTCTTCCCTCAGTATAGATCTATTTAGCATCGATTACACTCTTCTGTAAGTCTTTGATGTCCTGTGTCTCCCATAGCTGGACACCTCTAAGAAATAAACTAGATTTTATCAACCTCAGCTTCCACAGAGCCTAGCACAGTGCTTTATTCTGAAAAAAAAAAGAAAATTAATTGTTACATAATTGTACTTATTTGGGAAAATTTCATCACAAGCTTTTTTTTTTCCCTTTTCTTACAAAACTGTCATTTAGTTTTACCGAGTTTTCTAAGAAGGGACTGATTCACCTTTAAGAAATTAACCAGTTATATAGAATCTTCCAATTCTGAATGAGATTCAAGATACCATAAAACAAGCTTAAATAACCCTCCTGCGGTACCTTTTAAAATAGAGAAACTAGCAGAATTTTAATGCAGGATTCACATTTCAGCTATACTCCTCTAAAAGGGGCAGAGGAGATCTATATATAAGGAACAATCAATCCTGAAAGGTTATTATTACTGTTACTTTTTGAAATGCTTTGGATCTTAATGATACTTTGATTTAAAAGTTAAGATGAAATGACTGCTGAATACAATTCACAAACCTGTGTAATTCCACAACTTCAGAAGTCAATAAAGTTTGCTTAAGGGAAAATGCCTATGAATTACCTATTTGCCTTGTGTTTCACTTGAAAAAGTGCAATATTGTGACAATGATTTGGCTACTGGAAGTGGGATATGGGTTTCCTAGAGGGGACTGAAGCAAACTTCAGAGTAAAAGGAGAATCTCCTGTATTAAAGCCTTCTGTATCCTGGGTAACAAAATTTGTCTGCTTTGCTTGACTGATGAAGATTAGCTGACTTCTTGCATTAAAGAAGTTTGTCTTGTAAGGGCTGAGGTGACACGACAATAACTAAGTGCTAATTGTGCATAACCAGCACTAAAGATATGCAGTCCCATTATGGCATGTAATAAATGAAGCGAACACAGAAATATATTAGGTACTTTAATAATGATACTAGAATAGTATTTTGCAGCAATAAGAATGTGAACAGTTTTAGAGTCAAAATTTAGGAGTGTTTGTCTTACTTGACTGAGTTCTCCTGAAGAGACAGACTTAATCGTGAATGCAACTTTTTATTTCAATGGTGAAATAAAATTGATATATGATTTGTAAATAACATTAACAACCTACAATTACTTTGCATCATAATAGAATTTAGGCTGGGTTTAGCACTTGAATGATGTTTTTATTTTCTATGTAGAACACGGATAAAAATGTAAGCCTACTTAATAGAAAAAAATGGACAAAGGATATAAACTGCCTACTTCTCTAAAAGAAGGAATACCAAAGGGCCACCAGGAATCAGATAAATGCCAATTGGAAATTATAGTTAGAAATCATCCCTCAAGGTGACAAGGATTTTTTTTAAAAAAACATAATTCCTAGAGTGAATGTGAGGGAATATATAGTTTTATAGATTTCTGCTAGGAGGGTAATTGGTATAACTTTCCTGGAGATCATTTAGCAATGTATAGCATATGCCTTCAAACTGTTATACACCTTGTTTAATAAATTATGCTTCCACGAATTTAACCAGATAGAGATATGAGCATTTGTTTTTTATGCAATCTGAATATCTACATTTAGCAAGAAGCACTACTATGATATAATGTCTTGTGGGAAAATCAAGTTAGTGGAATATTATTTGGTAAATTACAAAAATAATTAATTTTTGAGAAACTGTTGTGTTCCTGACATTTAAATTATTTCATTTAAGTTTCAAACTCTGCAAGAGAGGTATTAGTGTTTCTATTTTATGTGTGTGGGAATCAAATTCAGAGAGATTAAGTAACATACTCAAGATCACACAGCTAATACATCCGTTAATATATGGTGGTGCTGAAATGTGAATCCCGTTCTTACTATAAATGTCACATTCTTTCTACTCTTCTACAGGGTCTCATAAGGTCCATTTTTATATTGATAATACTGATACTATTTACAGCATAAAACTTTTGAAGAAACAGCTTGTGTATCTGATATTAGAAGACAGGTGAAGCTCTGTCCATTAAACTGAACTTCAGGAAAGCTTAAAATATCTTAATAATTTTAATGGCAGGTAAAAGGCGCACAATATAAATTGAGTGAAAAGTCCAAATATCAAACATTAGGATTCTTCCTTGTAACTTTTCTTTCATTTGCTTAAATGTGAGTATAATATTCATACAATGTCATTTGTCCTATATACATAGAAACATGTATAGCTGACTATATATCAAAATATTAAAATGTTTTCTTTTAGAATAGTGAGACATGGGACAATGTTTTGTTTTATCCTCTTCTATTTTCTAAATTTTCTACTATGAATATGTAATCATTTATATGTAGAAAAGCAATCACTTTATGATTCCATAATGGGAATTGCATTTTTTTTTTTTTTTTTTTTTTTTTTTTTTGAGATGGAGTCTCGCTCTGTCGCCCAGGCTGGAGTGCAGTGGCCGGACCCCAGCTCACTGCAAGCTCCGGCCCCCCGGGTTCACGCCCTTCTCCTGGCTCAGCCTCCGAGTAGCTGGGACTACAGTCACCCGCCACCTCGCCCGGCTAGTTTTTTGTATTTCTTAGTAGGGACGGGGTTTCACCGTGTTAGCCAGGATGGTCTCGATCTCCCGACCTCGTGATCCGCCCGTCTCGGCCTCCCAAAGTGCTGGGATTACAGGCGTGAGCCACCGCGCCCAGCCGGGAACTGCATTGTTACTGGCTGCTATTAATTGATCAGCATGACAAGCAAACAAAAGTATTCTAAATTTACTACTCATACACCTTTAAATAAAATGTATAAAATACATATATACATGTACATAAATGTGTCAAATGTGTCAGTACGGATGTGGGAATGTTTGTGTTTGTATATCCTTATCCCTACCAAAAACATGTGCATTTGCCGATTTACTTTTGTCTAAATGTTACCCTAGACTGAATGAACTTGCTTTGATTCTCAGTACTTGTTGGGAAGAGTCAAGACATTGTAAGATAACATCTTGAATGATTGTTTGGGTAACTATTATATTATAAGGTATATTAGGCCACAATCTGAATATCTACATTTAGCAAGAAGCACTATTGTGATATAATGTCTTGTGGGAAAGTCAAGGTAGTGGAATATTACTTGGTAAATTACAAAAATAGCTAACTTCTAAGAGCCTGTTCTGTTCCCGACATTTAATATAAATTATTTCATTTAAGTTTCAAACTCTGCAAGAGAGGTATTAGTGTTTCTATTTTATGGATGTGGGAATCACATTCAGAGAGATTAAGTAACATACTCAAGATCACACAGCTAATACATTCACTAAGATATGGCGGTGCTGAAATGTGAATCCCGTTCTCACTGTAAATGTCACATTCTTTCTACTGTTCTACAGGGTCTCAGGAGAAGATTCTGCATCAAATAGTGCCTTTCAGAGTAAATTACAATAACTGAGAACTTGATGCAACTAATATTTATTGATTCTATACTCCGTCCAGGTGTTCTCACAGAAACTCAGTGATTTCATTTTCATTAAAATCTATCAAGTGTTCTAATTTTGAAATGTTGTATTTTAATATGTACATTTTAATATTCTAAAATCCTCTCAATTTATCACATAAAATAGGTGCCAGTAGTATATAGTTTTCACAGAAATAAAAAAATATAACTTTCAATAAGAAAAAAATGGAATTAAGTGATAATACTTTCGAGCTGAAAGAATTCTCTGAGATGAACTAATTCAGCTTCATATGTTACAAATGAAAAACCTGAGGTCCAGAGAGGGAAAGTTTTGGTTTAAGATCACACAGCTTATTAGTGGCAGAGCCCATATTAGAATTTAGGTCTCCAGATTCCCTGTTCAACACTTTTTCAAATGCTCCTCTCCAATGATGATAATTGTTTAATTATTAGCTATATCTGGCCTGATTCTCAAAGATAACTGAAATAACTGCAAAAGTACATATAGCACAAGGTTAAAATTTAAGGTAAACATCTACAGTGGGTGGGGGTGGAGGCTCATGCCTATAATTCCCACACTTTGGGAGGCTGAGGTGGGAGGACTGCTTGAGGCCAGGAGTTTGAGATCAGCCTGGGTAACATAGTGAGACTCCATCTCCATAAAAAATGAAAAAAAAATAAAAAAAAATTAGCCAGGCATGGTAGTGCACACCTGTACTCCCAAGTACTTGGGAGGCTGAAGCAGGAGGATTGCTTGAGCACAGAAATTGAGGCTGCATGAGCCATGTTAGCGCCACTGCACTCCAGGCTGGGTGACAGAACCAGACCTTGTGTTAAAAAAAACAAAAACAAAAACACGAGAGATAAGGAAATTGAAATATAAACAATAAGAAAAATACAAAATACCTGCAACAAATTCCTGTATATTTGCTTCACTGAGAATTTATTTGCTCACATAAGTCGTACAAAAAAGGAGATATTTAAAAGTACTTTTTAAAAGACAGGAAAATAATAAAAGAAAGGAATGAGTAAAAGAAGTCAAAGTTTACAGAAGTGTTTCCGTTTTCTGTTATGTGCTCTTTATACGATGCTTTTCTTTCAGGTAGAAGTAAGTCTTAAAACCTTTCTTCTCCTTAGTGGTTTGTTTCTGGCATAGGATTAAAGTTTACAGAACAGAAAAATGCTGAGATTAATTGCTTTAAATGTACGAATATAATTTCCACCTATTAAATCAATGGTCAGCACAGAGAGGCTTACCATTTTTTAGAGACCAAAAAGAGATCTGCTTACCTCTGATTACAAAGCTGACATGCAAAGCAGTCCAGGTGGTAAACATTGTCCTTGGCACGCATCACCATCTCAAAGGCAGGGATGAGCTTACTACAGGCAGCACAGTTTCCCGTTACACCGAAGAGCCTAGAATAAGAAACATTTTTTTTTTTAGAAACTCTTACAGAGAAATCTGAGATTGTGAAGAGAGATGATGCTAATATACCCTGTAAAGCTATCAATACACAATGCCTTATGATGTACACAAGTGGGTTTTATCCTAGGTGTATGCATAAATATTCTTCTGCAATATATTCTCCGTTGACCTTCCTTGATGAAAATCACATCTTGTTTGAGAAGAAAAGGAGAAGACAAATACATTAGGAAGCTTACATAACTACACGTCAACAGAAGTCAATGGGGGTGAATTCATAGCAAAAATCTTCTCTGGGTTAGAGTATACAGAAAATATAAAAGCAATGTAACTTTGATCTTAATGTTATATATTAAACATTTTAGTTGGGAAAGGAACCAACTAATGAATGACTCATTATTTTTTGACATTTAGTTACTAAAAGGTTTGCTGTTATTATTA
>NW_016803311.1:4331645-4347411 GCF_001698545.2 Rhinopithecus bieti
ATTTTTTTTCAGACTGTGCCTAAGAAATATTTAAAAACAGTCTCTTAACTATCTAATTCATTTTGAGTACTCATAATCCTGAAAATTCTTGTAACCTCTTCCTCTGCACCCTTTACTCCCACACTCGTTTATAAAGGTATCATAGATCCACTTTTCAATTTAAGCTGGAGATCCCTGTAAATTCTTGTTTGTAGTGCTTATACAGTCTCATCTCCTACATAAGAGGGCCTAAGAGCTCTTAGTCATACACTGAGACAGACAAAGCATTATTTTAAAAAGGAAGTCATTGTGAAATTTTGATCTAAATTAATCACAGCATACCAGCTTATACATTTATGGTAAGGAAAAAAAAAATAAGTTCAATGATCCATTTTGCTCATTTTAAGATGTCTTATAGATTATTAAATCACGGTACATGGTAATTTGCCAATTTATGGGCTAGATTTTTTTCCCTATCATTTATGTTCCTAGTGGGCCTTAAGCAATATGACCTTTATCTTCTTTCTGACACACTTCCAAAAGTAGGCTTATAATGTAAAAGGTGACAAGTACCGGCTTTACAATATCAGTGCATATAACTATTAATATCTGTTGAAATCCCAAAGATGTTTCTGTCCCCTTTCCATTCCATTTTTTTTTTTTTTGCTTTCACTACCTCGTTTTGTCTGTATAAAACAGACATGAATATAAAACCTAACAGACAACTTTCTAACTTTCTTATGGGTAAGAACTCAGCCTACCTGTATGCTGTATTACACCTGCCACACTGTAGTGAGCATGCACAGAGAAATATTTAATAACTTTTGTGTATGGGTGGCATTGCAAGAACTAAGACAAAGCAAGTTTAGATGTTTTTAAAGGCACCAGAACATTTTGCATTTTTACTAAATGTTCAACAGCTTTGGCAACATTGCCATAAATCAAGCAAACTCTTTATGGTTTAGTGTATATCCATTTCTAAAGTTCCTGCGGACTGGGGGTAGGGAAAAACTCAAGACATATAATCATTTAACATAGCAATAATGAATATGGTTTATACAGGCTTCAGGGGGAAATGAGTGTTCATTGTATTAGTGTCTTTTATTTCACGGCACCAGATGTTTCTATAGACTTTTTTAACCAGGTCAGTGGCTCAAGTCACCAAATCAAATTCCTCCAAGCTATGGGAAGCATAGCATTTGACTCAAATTAATTTAATATTTGAGGAAAATGCACAAATATGTCACTGCAGTAAACCTTGATTCTGAATAAAGATCAGATCAGTAGTCAAGCAATCCTCATTTAATGAGATAAATATGCATACATTTGGAAGTTATTTTATTTTATTTTAGATAGAGTCTCACTCTGTCACCTAGGCTGGAATGCAGTGGTGTGAACATGAGTCACTGCAGACTTGACCTCCTAGCTTAAGTGATCTTCCTGCCTCAGCTTCCCAAGTAGCTGGGACCACAGGTGCATACCAACACACTTGGCTAATTTTTTAAAAAAATTTTGTAGAGATGGGGTCTATGTTGCCCAGGCTGAACTCACACTCTTAGGCTGAAGTAATCCTCCCAAGGTGCTCAAATTATAGGTGTGAGCCACTATGCCTGGTCTAATAGTTGTTAAAATATTAAAGATAAGACTAGTTTAGTTATAATCCTATCTGAAAAAAAACTATAGAATAACTACAAATGAACAGAGAAAGGAAAGTCTGGCTTTCAAAGAATATGAAATTGTAATCAATTGGAAAGATTTTTGACTTTTGACTGTTGGATGGAAAAATTTTACTGAATGTGTTTTGCGGGAAGGAATGAACATTTTTACAGATTGAGAAGGACAATTGCTTTTTTGTCTATTACAAACATGCTTCTCATCTACTTTCCTCTTTTTCAACTAAGAAAGGTAGTGATAGAAAATGAAAACACTTCAGGCCGTGCGTGGTGGCTCACGCCTGTAAACCCAGCACTTTGGGAGGCCTAGGCTGGCAGATCACGAGGTCAGGAGATCGAGACCATACTGGCCAACACGGTGAAACTCCGTCTCTACTAAAACAAATAAACAAACAAACAAAAATTAGCCAGGCGTGGTGGCAGGCACCTGTAGTCCCAGCTACTCAGGAGGCTGAGGCAGAAGAACGGCATGAACCCAGGAGGCAGAGGTTGCAGTGAGCCGAGATCACGCCACTGCACTCCAGCCTGGGTGACAGAGCGAGACTCTGTCAAAAGAAAAAAAAAAGAAAGAAAATGAAAACACTTTCAACATTCAATTCTTTTGTTTTGTTTTAAACTTAAAAAATTAACCCATTACAGGCTGTAGAGAGTTGAGTCTATTGTTCTTTCTCTTTTTGGGTTCTCAGCCTGTGCTCCACTGTCATAGAGATAAACGTATTATGACAGTTAAAGAAAAGTAAAAAAGAAAATACTGAACATTTTAGAATGTACAAATACAAATATAAATGTTTAACATTATTTTGAACAATGTTTCTAATTGTTGCAGTTAGGTCTACCACATATTAAATATTTTCATTGATGATTTAGAATTTTCCTGAAGTTAAGATTAAAAGGTTGAAAAAAGGAACACTGATACTGTTGGTGAGATTGCAAATGAGTGCAGCCATTATAGAAAACAGTATGGAGATTCCTCAAATAATTAAAAACAGTACTACCATATGATCCAGCAATCCCACTACTGGATTAAAATGAAATGAAATCAGTATGTTGAAGAGATATCTGCACTCTCATGTTTATTACAGCACTATTTACAGTAGTCAAGCTATGGAATCAACCTACCTGCCCATCAATGGATGAATGGATGAAGAAAATGTGGCGTGTATATATATATATATATATATATATATATATATATGTACATGTACATATATATATGCACCACATTATATGTACATGTATACATATATATACACACAATGGCATATATATATATATAAATTAATACACATAATGGAGTACTATTCAGCCATAAAAAGGAATGAAATCCTGTCATTTGTGACCACCTGGATGAACCTGGGGGGCAACATGTTAAATGAAATAAGCCAGGCATAGATGGAAAAGTGGAAGCTAAAATAAAAAGTCGACATCATAGAAAGAGAAAGTAGCATAGTGGTTACCAGAGACTGGGAGAGGGAGCAGAGAGGAGAAGAGGAAGAGGAGAAATTGGTCAATGGGGCCAAAATGACAGTTAGGAGAAATAAGTTCTGGTGTTCTATTGCACAGTAGGGTGACTATGGTCAACAGTAAAGCACTGTATATTATAAAATAGATAGAAGAGAGGCTTTTGAACATTTTCAACACACAAAAAATATGATAAATAATGTATGATGTGATGGGTATTTGAACTACCCTAATTAGATCATTACACAACATTATATGCATGGAAACACCAAACTATACCCTACAAATACATACCATTATAATGTGCTAATTAAAAAAAGAAATTTTCAAAAAAGCTTAAAAGTTGATCATATATTAAAGAAAAGACATTTTCTATTTTAAAACTTTAGAGATTATTTCATAACTAATTCTATAATATTAATTCTAATTTAGCATATTTAGTTCAGCCTTTTTAAATAATATTTTTTCTTTATTAACATATACAGATCATGCTAAAACAGAAACATAAAAGCCATTTGCTGAAAGTTTAACATATACATATATACATGTATAGTACATATATATATTCATTCTCTCTCCAAACATGCACATACACACATAATAGGTAGGTATTACACTGAATGAAAAGGAAAGAGAAGAAAAATTAAGTTAAACTTACCAATTAAAATTTCAGTAAAAAACGACCAAAAGCCCATGCTACATAGTCATATATATGTTAAAAACTACAACTTGGCACTTGAGGTTAGGAGTTTGGGACCAACCTGGCCAATATGGCAAAACCCCGTCTCTTACTAAAGATACAAAAAATTAGCTGGGCTTGGTGGAGGGTGCCTGTAATTCCAGCTACTCAGGAGGCTGGGCCAGGTGAATCACTTGAACCTGTGAGGTAGAGGTTGCAGTGAGCCAAGATTGTGCCATTGCACTCCAGCCTGGGCAATAAGAGCGAAACTCCGCCTCAAAACAAACAAACAAAAAACTGTAACTTGGTACCTGAAATCCCAGCAATAATTCATGGTACTGAGAGAAAGCTGAGGTTCAATGAACCTTTTTTAATGAAAGTAGATGCCTACTATGTGCTAGGTACTTGGTGGGAAATGTTTAGATGACTATGGGTGTGTGTTGCCAGGCAACCAGTGAGAAGCACAACCCAGGGATAGAATACAAGAAGTGCTCTGCAATAAAGGGGAGGATGGCACATCACTTGGTAGACTTGTGCTGGAGGACCAGGGAAAACAAATCGGTTGAAGCAGGACTTGAATGATAGATGGCATTTCACAAGTAGAGAACTGTGGGGAGCTGGAAGAAGGTCATTGTGGGATGATGTTAGAGGGTGAGCAGAAGCCTCTACATGGTCAAGTTCAGGGTTTATTTAAAGACTATTTTTTAAAATGACCAATATGGTAGTAGTCTGCTTGGCGGAGTTTAGGTGGAGTAGGTAGAGAAACCTACACAGCCTGGATGGGTGATGACAGCTTGGATGATAGAAGCTTCATGTTTGGTGAGTTGGTATTTTAAGAGAATCCTCAGAATATCATACCTCTCCTACACTCAGGCAAAACTCCACACTTCCTTCAATCAGGCAGAACACCACCAGGCAGCAGTGGGTGCTCAAGCCCACTCAGAGGGCTCACTCCTAAGATCTGGCAACCACTAGTTGGACTTACTGAGTAGCGATCATGATCGGACCCATTTAAACAACATGGTGGGGGCAATAAAATTACAGGTAAAAATTATCCCTGAACAGGAGGGAGAAAGAATATTTAACTTCTTGATTTTTTTGGAATTCTTGAGATCTAGACCTAGTACTACACTGACAACAATAGAAAATTAAAAAGGAATACTAAAGGTGAAGAAAGAGATCTTGGTGAAAGTTATTGTCATCTGTTTCTCTGGGTATTGTATGTTAATGGCACCTGATTTCCCATTAGAACTACACGAGACTTGTAAGAACCTAGCATTACAGAAGAATCAAGTCAAGCTCTATGAATAATCTGTATAAAGTACCTGCCATAAACAATTACAGAATCCATTCCAATTTGAAGGTTGTGATTCAAAATAGATTGTTTTAGACTTGAGATACTCAGGGAACCATAGAAAACAGAACGGCGAAAACCTCCATACTCTGGATGTGGGCCTTTCAGTTTCAGCAAACAGCTGGTTTCTCCCCCACCTCCAATCCACTCATAATCCAAGCTAAGTACCCCTTCACTTACTGTCCATTGCTGTGCTGACCGGCATTTTAGCCACTAGCCACATGTGACTATCAACTACTTGACATGTAGTGAGTTTGAATTGAGATGCTCTAAGTGGGGCATATGTACCAGAGTCCAAAGCTTAGCACAAAAAAGAAAAATATTTCATGAATAATTTCTGAAAATACTGATTACACATTGAGATGATAATCTTTGGATACATTGTATTAAATATGTTGTTTAAAAAACTAATTTCACCTTTAAAACACTTTCCTTGGTACTTGGCTACAGAAATATTAAAATTAATATGTGGATCACATTCTATTACTATTGGTCAGTGGTGGTCTATAGCTTCAGCTTTCTTTACATCCCTGGATATATGACAATTATAATTTTCAAACAAATGGAGATCCAAAATTTTCTAACTGAAATCCATCCTAGAAATCTCTCTTGTAATGTTCTGAGCTTAAAGACGAGAAAAAATACAGGCCAGAGACATTTTTTTTTTCTAACTTGAAACTTAAAAATATGTATGCTAATAGTGTGAATCATTATAGCTCACTCATAATCTGAAATAGATGACAATGCCCCACCTATTGTTCCAGTTTCAGGCTTACTCAGTGTTAATTCCTTTCTAAACTTGCCATTTTCTGCTCCGTAAAGACAGCAACAGAACAATATGTAAAGAAAAATGGGTTGATGCTTGGGCTAATTGGTCCTGTCTTAGCTCTGCTATAGAGAGCAGAAAATATCCCATGTCTACACACAAAACCTTACACAATTATTTAGTGTCAGAGCTAGCATGAGAACCTACATCCCTTATCCAAATTTGTTTTTCCTTCTCACTATACTTCTTTGTTTTCCCTGCAAAATGGGGCAAGAAGGGGTTGCTCTGAATAAAAGTCTCTAGGTTTCTGGCCTGACAGAGGGTAATGGCTGATCTACACAGAATCATCATGTCTCTTTCTACACCTGACTCTTAAAAGTTGCAAGTGGTATTTAAACATTATAGTTTCACTTTCAACAAATAATTGTCAATTTCTTCTCATACCCATTTTCCAAAGCCTTACGAGCAGGTGTTACTGCTATTTATGATCAGCACAGCAGCCTACTGGGAGAAGCTATGCAGAGAAAAGTAAAAATAGAATGCTTTTCCCTTAACATTTGATGAGAATAATATTTCCAGGCAAATATGGCAGTTGTACCAACACTTCATAGAATCACAAAATCTTAGATCTGAAAAGAATCTTTTGTTGCTAGAACAAAAGAAATGTGTCAAGCTTGCTATTTATTGTTTTGATATTTAAAAGACAGGATTTTTCAAACTTTTAGACATAGTTGTGGAAAGAACTAGAATATTAAAAGGGAGAAGGGAAAAAGAAACAGTAAAATAAAGGATAACACATATGTACTAAAACAGAAATATTTTAACTAGATTTTTAAAGTAGTAGAAACAGATATTTTATCTAATCACTATTGCTTCTTGTTCTAATTTTAAGGTAAGTTTATAATGAAGGGAAGGCCAATCAGCCACAATTAAATGAACATAAAAATCTACAACTATTTTAGATATCGTGGGCAATTTAGGTACTACACGTCTCTCCCTTGATATAGCTCAGGAAGCTGCTGGTTTCAGCCACAGTACAATTAATGCTAATTGGAATATGCTTTATACAATTTCATAATAAAAGCTTTTAAGAATTTTTTGTGATAGTCTATTCTATAATGAGTTTCAGAAAGCTTTGTCTACTTAAAATTGAATAGGGTTTTCTAGGTGAAACTTTTAAGTAAGTAATACTTTCCTAAAATCAGCATTGAAGTCTTTTGATATCTTTACAGACTTCTTAGAGACTCATAATTACCTTCTTTTTTATCTTTCTTTTTCATCCTTTTCTTTCCATACACTATATATAAAAGTGAACACGAAATTAAGTGGAGAGGTATCTGGTTAGAAAATATTTTTTTTTTACTCATAATTAAGGCACTTCAAATACTGAAATTTTCAACAGAAAAGAAAAATAAAGAAAATGAAAAGAAGCATTACAGGAAAATGATCACAGTCATTTTGTGAACAGTTCAGAAAGAATCCTGGGAAAGACTTTTTCTTAGATCTTTGTCAAATAAGTCATTTAATGTTTTCATGTGTCAATTTCACCATCTCTCCAAGAGTCACTTATTCACTCAGGCACTAACACAGGCTCAGCAAAGCTCCACTGGGAAACATGAACTAGTGACTGGTGTAATCTGGACTGCAATGCAAAACTCACCTGTTCTGATGTAAAGGATATCTTTTATATGCAGAGACTGTGATTTAGTGACAATAGTCACCTGATTATTCATAAAAAGTTAACAAATCACTTACCTTGAATAGGTAAGGCATTATTTAATTCTTGCAGCTAGCCAGTAAAATTTCAGATGATCAAACATTTCTTCTAGGGTTAATTACTGTGACTTACTTCAAAGAAAAAGTGATATGTAGGAGAATAATGACAATCTATGTAAGAATCTATTATCTAGAGTTTAGTTTGAAATTTTATTTAATATTTTATCTTACCTCTTTGAAGAAACAACCTAATTACTAATGTTTTCTTTTAAGGTAAGTAGCAGGGTTTGGGGCATTGTGTCACCTATAAGTTAAATTTTCCAAAGAAAAGGGATGCAAAAAAGTGTTATCATAGATATTCATCCTTGTATTTAACTAAGGATATTACGTTCTGAAGGCATCAGTATTTCATTGTACTGAATTTCTTTGACATAATCACCTAAGATTCATGAAGCATATTCTATTTGGTCACTTTTGTTAAAGTACTTTCTGCAAAGCAAATTTAATACCTAACACCATTTATCTCATTAGTATAAATAGTATAAATATTTGTTTTCAAATTCTTTAAGAAGGTACTCTAAATACAATCATTTGAAAAAAATACATAGATTTAATATCTCTAAAAGCAAGGTTATTCATATGTCACAATTTTTCTAGGACAATCCTGGATATAAACCTGTTGCATAATCTATATACTCATACTATCTTTATCAAAAATGTCCTGGGTTGGGTAGAAAATTATATGGCAACCCTAATAATAGCCAAAGATCAATGAGAACTCAAAGGTTTCAAAATTTCTGTTCTTTGGTTCCTTCATCGACTCAAATATGCAGATTGAATTAAATACCCTTTCAAGATATTTATATAATTATAAAATTCTGTGATTCTTCATTCTAATCAAAGTGTAACTAAATCATTCAGATAAAACTAATTTAGAAAAATCTGACAGTTTTCAGACTGAACTTGTAACATTGTCTTAAAACTCATTGAAAAGGGAAGGTATATAACTTTTATTTAATATAAGCTAGTATTTAAAATACATACACATTTTTTAAATTTGTGAATCCTTAAAAGGATTTTTGCATTGCCTCAAAGTGGGATTTAAGAGAAAAATCCTACGTTATCAAAATAAAGCCAAGAAAGCAATTATTTGTAGGATTAGATGAACTCCTTTTGGAATAAGAAATTAACAAAAGGAAAGAGATTCAAAAGACAAAATGGCTTTCTGGAAGAAAAAGGTACAATTCATTAGTATTAATTTGTTAAAACTTGATGCTTTCCATAATAAATTACCACGACTCTCAATACAGTATTAAGGAGAAATATTAAAGTTGTACTTTTATGTGATAAAGCTCTACAGAAAGAACTAAAATAAAACCTGTAGATTATATATCTATATGTTCACATATAATATTGTTCATAAACATTTTCTATGTTTTCTGCATAGTGATCCAAACTCTTTTTTTTTTGTAAACAGTTGTTTCTACAGTGCTGACTTTAACGATTTTGGAATGTGTAGATATCTTCTTTATTAAAAAAAATAGAGCTACTAAGCTGTTTCCTTTATTGTGTCACCTTTAGGACTTAATATTTGAAGTACTTCTTAGAAGCTGCTATGCCAAAGTGCCTAGAATTTTAACTGTTTCTTAAACAGATCTAAAACTGGATGTCAAATCCTTCATAAATAGAGTATGTATTAGGGTGTGTAACATCTACTTATATCCAACTTCCAACTTATAAAATATACTTAAGTCAGTTACCTCTAGAACCACACATATATTATAAATCATATAATGCTCTGCCCACTGTCAATAAGCTAAATATTTTTGTAAGACACAGAGACCAACCACTTTGGGAAAACCTGTTCATGAAATACAGGTTAAAGTAATTTGCTCTAAGGATACTACATTAACATCACACCTGCTAAGATGCTTTATATGAATTTATTCATCTAATTTTTAACAGTGTGATAACAGCAAGTGGATATAAAATTGATCATCACACTAGAAAATTATAAATATGAAATCCACGATGCTTGAAAATAGAGATTTTTTAAAGTAGTAAAATTCTCAAAATTTTCCTGTTTTATTATGTGTTTCTCTATCCAGATACATTTTATAAAAGGAAAGAAAGATTCCTTTTTTTTTTTCCTATGAAAGTTAGGAATAAGCCACTCAGCCAAATCATAGATAGGAAAAAACATTAAATAAATACATTTCAATGTCTATTCATAAGTGCCCCGGACAAAAACCTCATATTAACATATTATTCATATAAATACTATTTGGGGGTTTAGAGAGAATATCGAATAAGGCAGGTCCAATTTAAAATCATTAGTGAATAAAGTCAGATATAGTTGAAACAAAGATTTTGAACTCAGACATATTGAATATTAAAAGCATGAGGTACTGGAATCATTTGACAGCTGATATTCAGTAGTAACCAGCGGTCCTGAAAAGACAACTTAAAAGATATTTGAACGCGTGTGTGCGTGTCTTTCTATGTGCTTGTGTGTCCACACGTATAAATAAAGTACTAACCTACTAGTTATCTCTTTTTACTCTCAGCCTGTCAAAAAAACCTGTCAGCTGCAAAGGCGATAAGGGGGGCAGTTAAAAGAAGATACTGGAGCCTTAAGCTTCTTAATGTGCCAAGAATCAATCCCATGAAAGCAAGCAACTTGAAAAAGGGTTATATGTATTTAGGAAATCTCTGAGGCTCCCTTCCTGCTCTGCTCGAGCTGGAGCGAGTGCTCAAGTTTTCTCACCCTAATGACCCCTGAAGCAGCCCTGAGGGATTGCAAAACAAGGCCGTTACACAAGGCAGCTTGCTAATTGAGAAGTTGATCGGGGGTAGAGAAATCCTGCTTTACCACGTTAAGTGTCGAAATCAAGCATGACTAGATTGACGTCGCCAAATCACCGTCAGGAGGCCACTCCACGCCAGGAGCAGCAGGGCTTTTCACACCTGATAGGCCCTCACTCTATCTACATCAAGTCACATTAAGAAAGGAACGTATTACGGAACTGGAGTCCGTGCCCCTCAGAGCATTACTCCACTGCCTAATTGCTGCTTCTCCACTTCCCCGAAGTAACAAATGTGTCCACGTGGACCTGCAGCTTACCTGATCCCTTTGGAAAACCAACCTTCCTCCACCTACTCCGCCGATTTGCTCCATTATAAAAATGCAACACCACCAAGACCCAGAGTAAGTTAGAGGAAGACAGTAGGGTTAGAAATGTTGTATTACATATCTCAATCACATTGATTTAAATTACAGGGACCTTGGAACAATGTATAAACGATAGCTTTTTAAACCTTTTATTTTTAAATGAAGTTGCAGATGCAGGATGTCTGATCAATGAAAACGCCTGTCTCTCGGATAGTGATTTAGACACCACACGGTGTGTAGAGAGGAGAGACCTTCTGCTTTTGAACTTTGAGGCCCCAGTCACGGATTTGCTGCTCTCCAACCTAAAATCTCCTGTGACAGATGGCATAATAGATATTCCCAACAGCCCAGACTAGCAGGCTGATATTACTTGGTATTTTTTCCTATACTCTTTCTGACAGATTCAAAGCACTTAACCAATGTTGTGTTTTAGGTAGGGGATAAAGGTGACTTAGGAACTTTGCCCCTATATGTACCACTTTTTAAATTTTAAATCTCAGTTTTCTTACTGACACAATGGAGCTAATTCCTATCTGTCCTCTGTTAACTACAAGGCACATGGAGAAGAAAAATGGCTTGTTTTCAACTGCAAAGGATTTATTTGCCATAAGAAAAGAAAGTCTATAAATCTGTAATAGAAAAATTAATCCTTACCATACATTGTGAGAGGTGGTAGGTGGCATCCATTCTATGAATGGAGAAACAGAAGTATAGAGGTAGCAGTGACATGTCTAAGATCTCATAATCATTAACAGCAGTGATAGAAATCTGGCCAAGTCTATGTGTTCTGATACTTAGAAGGGGGGTCCCTACATAAGGCACCTCCTTTCTTACCCTCAATTGAAGTATGATACATAGTATGACAAACTAGTAACAAAAAGAAACAAACACAAAACACACAAAAGAAAACGTGTTTTTTTGTTTTTTTTTTTTTGTTTTTGTTTTACCTAGCGAAACGTAACAGGGCAATCTACAGTATTATGTAACCTAGTACTGACTTCCAAGTTATAATCTAAACTTAACATTATGATGTCTGTCATGTTTTTATAAAAAGCTCCATATTTTCTTTTGCAGTTCAAAATTCATATATAAGCCCATATGAATAAAACACCACTAAAATGGAAGCTTTGTCTATCTTCAAAAATATAGGCATGAGGTCAATTTCCACACACTAAACGTAATACTGTCTGCGAAGTAATTTTAATGGAAAAAGCAACTAAAAGTCCAAGTCCTCTCTGATAACGATACCTCCGCAAATTAGACAAATTAGTCCAAAGATTTCCCTCTGCTTACATTTTAAAGAAACATCTGAAATCGATATCAATATGAAATTTGGTCAATTATGTAAGGGCTTAGTGTATAAGAGCTAATGTTTATTAAGCCCTGTCTCTGTACCAGACACTGTTTTAAGCATTTCACACGGGTTATCTCATTAATCCTCAGGACAACTGAATGAGGCAGGTGGCAGTTTATTCTTCCATTTTATGGATGAGGAAAATGACGCATGCAGAATTATGTAAACACCCAGAGTCACATAGATAGATAATAGGAGAGCTGGACTCCACACACTGAGCCATTTAGGATTTCCCCTCTTGTCTCAAGAGAACAGAAGGAACTTCAGAGGCTATTCACTACTACTTCTTAAAGATCGCTTTTTCATGTCCTGACCTGTAGGAAGTGCTTATACATAAAGCTAAATTCTTCAGACTTTCTACTCACCAGGACCTTACAGAGTAAGTCTAGTTCTCCCTACACACAACATCCTTCTCTTCTGCAGACTACATTACCCTCCCTCTCCCCATGTTCAAATGCACATAGAAATGAATGTTGGAACATTTGCAAGTCCCTTGAGCCAGGGGTCTTGAACTCACCTTTGAATTTGTCTCCTCTCCTCAGACCCCCAAATCCAGCCCTGCTGCTGTGTTAAAAGGGGATCTGTCCTCTTTTGTCTCAGTAAGCTACTTCTAGGGCACATCATGGCTTCTCCCTTGCACTCATGCTACAACCTCCCAGCTGAACATCTTTCCACCAGCCTGCCCTGCCCTGCTCTCCGCCTTCCACTCTGCAGCCGGTAGCCGTCTTATAACACAGATCCAACTCATTGATCCTGCTTACAACCTTCCATAGCTCCCCCACTGTATGCAGGATAAATGCAGGGAAGCATGAAAGGTCCATGCTGTCTGTCTTCTCTTCTGTCTTCTATCCCACAACTGAGCCTCACCCCCAACGTGCTCTCTCCTCCCTGGACTCAGCATCTACTTTCACACCTGACGTCCTACCACTCCTGCCTGCTAACTTCCTACTAAATCTATTCTTCCTGGAAGACTACTGCTCCTTTTTTTTTCGTATTCAGATCAAATGTCAATGGATCTATGAAGCCTCTCTGATTTCCTTGAGGCAGAATAAATAACGCATTTCTTTAGACATTTAAGCACTTGTTTTCATATACTAATTCATCTTTCAGAATCTCTATCAGTTATGTACCTATTTGTCTCTTTCTCGCTAGATAATAAGCTTCCTGAAAACTTGTGTTCTCCTTTATTCTGCACCTAACACATGTGATGTTCATATGCTCCATAACTGCTGAATTAGAATGTAGGGATATAAATGGAAATTAACATTCTTGCATTGTCCAACTGCATAGACTGCATACAGGGATTTTACTTGTGACCCCTAGAGTAGAACCACCTATTTTTAAATGCCATTTTAAATTCAGTGTACAATGGACATAAGACCTGTAGGTGGAAGTCAAAAATAAATTACTTAAAAGCTGTTACAAAGAAATGATTATACCACCCTCCCCATGTTCTTTCCTGAACTATCTGTTTTAGAAATAACCCAATAAGGGCAAAGCTGTATCAGTAAAACTACACTGGAAGCTTGCTAGGCAACATCAGAATCTACTTGCTGAAACTCAGCACCAATTCCATCTGTCTTTGATCACACTCAAGATGGCTTAGGTGCCAACACATCAGAATTCTATTATTAGCAGTTTGAGAAATCTTGTGACTGGTAACATCTGTATCCATCAAATCTAGTAATATTTCTTTACCATCATTACCCCATTACTCTAAAGAGTTAACAAACAGCATGATGTTATATACCTAACTTAGGCAGGCAGCTCAGAAGGTGCACCAACATCCACCTGAATTCTGTGAGGAAGCAAACTTTCTTCTTTTTAGGATCATCTCCTAAATTTCCTTTCAGCTTCCAGGTCCATGTCTTATCACAATTCTTCTATGAAGGCCTCCTAAATAAGCTCAGTTATTAAAATCACATTTTCCTAAGTAGTAGGCAATTTTTCTTCATTATTTTCATCATAAAGGTTATCATCTTATTGTATTTATTTCAGCATTCCTAAATATATTATTCTACCCCTCTCCCTCCCCCTACCCTCCAGTCAATATTTATTGAGTACCTAGTATCAGCCAGATTGTCTACTAGATGTTGGATATAATAAAACAAATAAGAACTTTCCCTGTTCACAAAACGTTTGTGATATAGTTTTGGAAGATAAAGACAAGTAAGAATAATAACAAACAAACAGAAAGGACATTCTCATCTCCTAACAAATCATTCCACACACATCTAGAAGGAAATTTTTTTCCTTAAGGCACTGATTTCCTCATTTCACTCATCTGTTCAGTAACTTACAATGACTCCATCTCACCAACATAGTAATATTCAGGTTGCCCATGATGGTTCTCTGGATCAGTTTAACAGGGCCACAGTTCTTTCTAACTTTCTTCTAAATGTGCCACCTAATTATGGTTGCCAGATTTAGGATCGCCAAATATTTCATGTGACATTTTTAGACTAAAACAATTATCCATTATTTATCAGAAATTTGAGTTTGCCTGGGTATCCTGTATTTTATCTGGCAACACTACATCTAATTCCACCATCTCATTTGGAATTAGATGTCCAATGGACTCCAGTCCTCAGTAGGCGACTACTTTCATCAGAAATATATTCTCTCCTCATCATGGTAATCTCATCTCCTCCCAAAAGTCTTCCCAGGCAACAGAGACTAAGCTTTTCTTTAAACTCATAGTTTCATGAAACTTAGAAAATGTTAAGTAACTATCTAAAGTGGCAGTACTGAAATTTTCTCAAATTCATGTACAGTGAATGTTTAGGGGAATTCTAAGAGAATTTTTTTCCTCCAAAGCTTGTATAAACTACTCAAGTTTGAGAAAATTGTATTTTACTTAGCTCTTCTGAACAATATAAATTAAAAATAACTTCCTACTTTTAACTTTTAAACATTCATTGTACATGAATTTGAGAAAATTTCAGTACTGTCACTTTAGGTAGTTACTTAACATTTTCTATGTTTCATGAAACTATGAGTTTACATGGAGTGGTGGGAGAAAGGGGAGGGGTCAGGTAGAAAGGATGGAGGAGCAGGGAAGAGAAGAAATAGTTGCGTTCTCTTTGGAGTAGACGGTCTCTGGCTGGCCCATGCTCAGGTCTGACCTTAGGTCTAAAGGTTTCAAAGTGCTAAAATAAAAATCACATTAAGCCAGGCACCGTGGCTCACACCTGTAATCCCAGCACTTTGGGAGGCTGAGGCGGGTGGATCGCTTGAGGTCAGGAGTTCAAGATCAGCCTGGCCAACATGGTGAAACCCCATCTCTACTAAAAATACAAAAATTAGCCAGGAGTAGTAGCATGCACCTGTAATCCCAGTTTCCTGGGAGGTTGAGGCAAGAGAATTCCTTGAACCCAGGAGGCGGAGGTTGCAGTGAGCCGTGATCGAGCCACTGCACTCCAGCCTCGGCAACGAAGCAAGACTCTGTCTCAAACAAAACAAAACAAAACAAAACAAACAAAACAAACAAACAAACAAACAAAATTAATTCCCTAGAAGAATACATTCAGGATAAATAATTCATAGTTATATACTTTACAAAGTCTCACTTGAAATAAAAAGCAAAAGTTTTTTATTTTAATGAAATATACT
>NW_016803311.1:4347645-4375145 GCF_001698545.2 Rhinopithecus bieti
TATTATATTATATATTAAATTATACATATATTCCCTTAGATATACATAATTTAGATATTTAGGGTCACCTTCATTAAACGGTTTGGCTGTTTTCCAGTAGAATTAGGAAACCAAGAACAAGAATTGTCCAAATTTGTTCAGATAATTAAAGAGATCATAAAAGTTTTCCTCTAAAATCTTTCACCTTCTTCATTTGGTTGGTTGCATCCTTGTGGTGTCTTTGCTCTTGTTCCTTCTATTCCTAGTGCTCCCAGTAAAATAGAAGTTGCTTTAAAGCACTGATAAAATTCAGATATTGCCAGAAGCAGTGGCATGCACCTGTAGTCTCAGCTCCTATGGAGCTTGAGATGGGAGGACCACTTGAGCCCAGGAGTTGGAGGCCAGCCTGGACAACATAGAGAGATCCCATCTCCATTAAAAATAACGTAGGTGTATATTTTGTTTTAGAATACATGATAAATGATGTCATATTGTATAATATCAGGAGATGCATAATATCTGTTATATCATTATTTGTGACACTTAAATTGATCATGAGATGATAAACTGAACCCGCTTTTGTACAGTTACACCTTTCTCATTGTGACCAGAAAGTACCCTGTGCAATGTTACTTAAATACCAACAGATGCCTGGTTCTCTGTTGGCAATTAAACCTAGTGGGTATAAATAATAATGGATAATCATTATCTACATCAGTACAGGTTGAAAAATTAGATTATCATGCTATCACTTCTACATTGATTAGCTGGTATTTTTCTGTAAAGTATAGCATTCACTTGGTCACTTGGGATCTCTCTATGTTGCCCAGGCTGGCCTCCAACTCCTAGGCTCGAGTGGTCCTCCCATCTCAATCTCCATAGTAGCTGAGACTACAGGTGCATGCCACTGCATCTGACAATATCAGAATTTTATTAATGCTTTAAAGCAACTTCTGTTTCACTGGGAGCACTAGGAATAGAAGGAACAAGAGCAAAGACGCCACAAGGATGCAACCAACCAAATGAAGAAGGTGAAAGATTTTAGAGGAAAACTTCTATGGTCTCTTTAATAAGTGAATGTCATGAAAAATGACAATGTTCAAGACTAAGAGAAACTTATAAACATAACAATCAGAAGTAAAGTGAAATCTTGGATTGGATCGAGTTGGAAAACCTTTGACGGACTTTTCTGGGGACAACTAGAGAAATCTGAACAAGGATCAGGTAGCAGATTATATAAAATTCACTAGCCTGGAAAAATGTAGATCATAGTCTAAAACATTAGGTTACAAAACAGTATGCAAATACAACCTCAATTTGATAAAAATACATACATGTGCATAAATACAGGTAGAAAAAGATTTGGAATAATGAATAATTAGAGCAAACAGTAGGTTCTGGCAGAATCATGGTGCTTTTGTTACTGCATTTTGCTCATCTCTATTGTTAAATTTTTCACGATGTTCTTATAGTTCTTTTGCAATAAAAACTTTTATTAAATTTAATTATACAAAGAAACAGAATTGACCACCGAGAATTGACCACTGTTAACACTTTGTTTTATTTGTTTTAAATCTATTATGAATAAGTATATTGTGTATTAGACACACTATATACAACACAGACATTCATTCACCCCTCAAGTTTATGTTTGCTGTGCTATAACTAATGTTTTGATGAAATTGTAGCCTCTAACACATTTTTTCTAATCTATAATTAATCAACATTATAAATAGGTACAAGAAAACCATTGGTTATCTGGAGAGAAACAAAGGAAGTTCATCACTGCTTGAGTTTGAATGATTGAAAATTCAATTAGGGATGGCAGGCCCAATTTATGGGGACCTGGGAGTCAGTCCCTGAAGCCATGTCCTCAGTCACTAAACACTAGAGTACGACTTATGAGGATGGTTTCTGGAGTCACACTGTCTGGATTTGAAACCTAGCTCTATCACTTGCACCTTGGAAACTTTGACTAAATGACTGAATTACCTTCAGCCTCAGTGCCTTCTTCTCTAAAATGAGTTTAATAATAGTGTAGTTCCCAAGGGCTAGAGGAGATTACATCTGTACAGCACTTAGCACAGTATATAACTCATTGAGAATACTTGATAAATAGTACTAAAATATAAGATACATAAAGGCAAATATTTCTGTCCATTTTTTAAACTGCTGGAACCTCAGTTCCTATAACACTACCCATTACAGTAATCTTCAAGAAATATTTGCCATGATCTGAGTTTCATTCTGTTGACTTTCTTTCACAATGTTAAAACAAACACTCAAAATTCCACTGCTATTATAACAGGCTTACCCTCAGCCTCATTGAGATTTTTCTGTGATACTTATCTAGTAGGTAAGAACAGAAAAATAGAGGACAGTTTTTTTCAGCAGTCTTCCTTTAAAAGATTTCTTCATATGAATGCTGAACTCTAAAACATATGTATTTTACTAATTGTATGACTACTCTTTACTAATTTCTTTTCTACTTCTAACAAGCTACTTTTGGCATAGAATAAAACTATAAATTTGATTTACTTCTTTATTTAGCTGCTATGCTAAATGTACCTATTTCTTGAGTTTCTCAATTTTCTGCAGATAAAATAATTATCTTTTTTACTATTTATATGGATTTATTTCATTTTCTTACCTTATTACATTGGCTAGACCCTTTAAAACATTAAATATGAGGGACAATCATGAGTATCCCTGGCTTTTTCTTGACTTTAATGGAAATGACTTTAGTATTTAGCTGTTTTATAAATCGACGGTTAGGTTTCAGTAAATTTTCTTAATCATATTTAACTGGTTTCCTTCTGTTTCTCTTTAGTTGGAAGTTTTGAAATGACTGAATTTTGTCAATGACCTTTTTGGTACAGACTGCCATAACCATGATGTTTCTTCCTCCAGTTTGATAATATAATGAATTAGATTGAGATATGTCCTGCTGTTCATTCTCTGCATTCTAGAAAATATCTTACTTGTTCCTATAGTGTTATCCATTTTAGACAGTGACAGACTATTTGCTAATATCTTTCAAGTTTTTATATGTATATTCAAAAATAGCATTAGTTTTTTATATTTTATATTGTCTTTATCAGATCAAGGTACTATATTGAGTTATGTTAGTTTTGTATAAGCTACTTTACGTATTTTGAACTTAAGTTTCCTGTGTAACACCTAATTGTGGATGCTATGGAAGTTGCTAGATACACATTGCTTGAGCTTGTTGGAGAGTAATGGGCTGTGGGTAGAGACTGAGTCATCACAATATGAGGACGGATTGAAACCATGAGGACAAATAACATCTCCTAGGAGAAATAAGTACACTACAACAAGATCACTGTTCCTAGGTATGGTCCTTCACTCTTTTAAGTATCTGATGGGGATGAGATGCCCAGAAAAGAATCAAAACTGGGCTGGGCACGGTGGCCCATGCCTGTAATCCCAGCACTTCAGGAGGCCGAGGTGAGTGGATCACCTGAGGTCAGGAGTTGGAGACCAGCCTGGCCAACATGGCGAAACTGCATCTCCACTAAAATTAAAAAATTAGCCAGGAGTGGTGGCATGCACCTGTAATCCCAGCTACTCGGGAGGCTGAGGCAGGAAAATCTCTTGAAGCTGGGAGGCAGAGGTTACAGTCAGCCGAGATCACACCACTGCACTCCAGCCTGGGTAACAGAGTGAGACTCCGTCTCAAAAAAAAAAAAAAAAAAAGCCAAAAAACCAAAAACAAAAAAACTAAGCTATGTAGGGTCACAGCATCCAAGACAGTAGAGAGCTTTTAAAGAGAAGAAATGATCAACACTATTAAAAGAGAAGAGAGACTGTAAGATGATCCCTGATAAAATGCCCATTGGCTTTAGCAGTTGGATGTCAGTAACAGCAGTATCAGCAGAGTGGTGAGAGACAGAAGCCAGATCACAAGTGGGTAAGGAGCGCAAAGGAGGTTGAGGGAGTACGGATGACAACAACAGACTATTCTTTAAAAAAAAAAAAAAAAAAAAAAAAAATTAGACAATAGAGGAATTGATAACAGTAACATAAATTTGAGGGATAAAGAATATTTTTTCAGAAGAGAAAAATCTTGAATACAGCCATATGTTGACAGTCAAGTAATTGCAGAAAAGAAGATACTAAAGACTGAAGAAAAACAAGATACCTCATAAAACAAACACACACAGAATACTGGAGGGAATGGAGCCAAGGACATAAAATTGGCCTTAGAAGGAATAGGAAGACCTCGTTCACATAGATGGGATAAAAGAAATTAAAAGGAAAAGTAGATAAAATGTAAGAGGCTGATTTATATCAAACCTGATATAAAACATCAGGGAGTATCAATCTGTATGTTATATGCTTGTTTCTAGGAATGTTTAGCCACACTGTAGGAATGGATTAAAAAAGGGTGGCATACCCATGGCAATTTGTTAGACTGGAGCAGAGGTGAAAACTGAGCTAGCACAGGCATGGGAGGAGACACAGAAGATGGAAGTGAAGGGGACTTGCCTGATCGACAGTTGGGTTCATACTGGGCAGGAAAGATAGAAGCCTCAAAGGTTTGACCAAATTAGGAGAAAAAACCTGACAGGAGAGCTGAATGTCTGAAATCAAAGATCAGTGCTATTACAAGTGAAACAGGACTACTGTGTGGAGTTTAAGATTTCTGAGAAGAAATACTTTTCCATAAGGAAAAGACATTGTATATAATTCTGGGATGGTGTGCTGATGTTCAGTAGGGTCAAGGAGGCTCAACAAGTTAGGGCTTGGTTTCAAATGAGTCAGCTCTAAGCCTTTTAGAATCTCCTAGAATTATGGTAAGAGGGAAATGACAGCAGTGAGAAGGGGTAAAATGTAGTATAATTGGATGTATGAGTTTTGTTGGAAGATGCATTTTTTATTAGTGAGTGGGGAGAGTTGTGTGTATCTAAGACTGCCAGTTTCTCCTCTTGGCTTCATGGAATGTGGGATTTACATGAGTATGTAGTATCTTACCCCTGTTGACAGCTGACAGAAAAGTTGCCTCCTTAAAGGAGAGGCAAGTTTCAGGTAAGGTAACAGATGAAATTCAGTTAAAACAATATTTTGATGGGAAAAGCATCTGGTCAAAAGATTGTGGACATAGCAAAAGTTACTGACAAGGACATGATGTTTCTGCAGGACCCAGTGGAAAAGTGTTGAGTGAAGGTAATAGCAGAAATATACAGAGAATGAGGAAAGGAATGGAAACAAGAGAAGTTTTAGATTAACATTGGTGAGTGGAGGAGTGGTGGGGGTGGATCTGCCTTGCATTCAGGAATGAAAATGTATCAGGTTAAGAGGCCTGTTTAGAGGTGGATGGCCCCAAATGTCTTAGCTCTGGCATAGTGAGGGTCCCAGAAAACATCCCACTTAAGTCCAAACAAATTGTAATGGCTGCCATGAAGTTCATGAAACTGCAAGAGATTTCTTTTCTCAGGACGGGCAGCTTCTCGCTTCACAAAGCAGTGCCAAGGCTCCTTGTTAGGCTGAAAGCTCCCAGGAGATTTCTGAAGCAGGAGTATAACTGGTATACATTGGATGAAGGGCTAGGATCCCCTCTTCAAGAATTCAGGATGCGAGGAAACATTTTCAAACACCTTAGCAAACTGTACATATTAAAGGGCCTAATCAGTTATCTGAAATTAGAATTTTATAATTCTGACCAAAAAGTTACATAGTAGTAGCTGTGTACCACATTAGAATTAGTTGCCAATGTCTTATATACAAGAGATTTTACTGAAATATCTAGAAAAAAAAATCTGGTTTATCCAGAAAAATCAGCAACATTAGGCCCACATTCGTACAGTGTGCTAGAATTAAGTCATGGCTTCCCCCTTTGGGTGGGGCATGTAAGCACCAGTTCGCAACATTATTTTTCCTGCCAGACCCTGGAACCTGGAGGCATTTGAGTTTGTAATTCCTGTCTTAGCCCTTGGCAAGATAAATAATTTAACCTGTTTTATTTACATTCAAGTATCATGGTAGAAAACAAGTTATTGATTACTGCTTCAAGAAAAAGGATTTGCATATTTGTGTATATGTTTTTAAAAAGTGGATTAACTTTATGCTAAACAATCACTTGGTCACAAAGATTAATATTAACCTATACTAAAGGTTATATTTGCTACTATCTTCATCCTACATAGTAAGCATAAATGTTGTTTCAAATATTGTTCCCAAATATTATTCAAATTCACCTAATTTTACATATAATTGCAGATTAGAAAACTAATTTCATCACAATCTCCCGTTTCACTCAGCTATCTGAGCAGCTCTCATGCATAAGGCCCTACGTTCCCACCTGTATTTTCTTTCCGTTGAAGTCCACCCATTCCAATTATTTAAGTGATTTCATTTGAATGATGCCAAAAATAATCCTCAGGTGACGTAAACAGCTCCAAATATAATAATAAAAAGGAAAATATGGGTGAGAAATTACAAGTCTGGAGAATCAATTAACATATACACTTCTAAACAATTGTTAGAAAATAAGTTTGACCTGGGCTTCCCAGGAAACAAAGAAAAGAGGGAAAATGTAAAGAAGTAGATGATTCACAGGCCCAAGAAAAACATCATTTAATCATTTATAGTCTCAGAAATCTTGCTTATTCTAAGATCTGGGTGAAATTTCACCAGTGAGGCAGGAGGACATTGTGTAATACAGTAAACAAAGTCCCCGGTGGCATCCTTAGGACACTGATGTTTTTGCAGCTGTTAATGAAAATCTTCAACCCAGGAAAACAACAAAACCTTGATGTATAATTCCGTAAAAATTTTTGAGGGGCCAAAACAATAAGGGTCAAGATCAAAGACACAGGGAAGGATAAATTAAAACTATCAGAAGGAATAGTTTAACATCCAGTTTTTCAGGTAATCTGCCATAAATACTATTTCCTTCAGATGACTCCTTAAAAAGTTAGAATGGAAAAGCAGCATTTGAAGTTGTAATCTCTGGCAAGAACACATGGAGTGCTAAGATGTCATGATACGATGAATGCCACATACGGAACAACTAATAAACAACTAAGACACATGCATGAATGGAGAACCAGTGCATGGCTGTGGTAAGGAGAGTGGAGGATCCTAATCTTCCACAGCAAGCCTTTCTGGGTGTCCTCCAACACACAGCTGAATCACGGAGGCCCTGGACAATGTGTCTGGACAAATCTCACACTAAGCATTATCTTCTACATCCACAGAAAAAAATCTGTTGTAAAATATTGTCAGATTCAGGCCAACTGAATTCTGGAGGACGTCTGCAAAGACACTGCATTTCATCTTTGGACGTCCTTTCTTGGCAGGACCACTTGCCTCCCAAAGCCTGTCCTAGGATGTGGCAAAAAGGCTATACCGTTGGGGTAGAGAATTCAAGATACACATCTTTTGACCCCCCATCGCAGAAGATGGCATTTTCCATTTCTCTGGTACTCGAGCTAAGCTCCTGTGGCTCAGATTATTTATTACATTACTTTTGTAACCTTTCTCCCGAAGGAACATGTAAGCCATACACAGTTGGCATCAAATATTACCAGATGACATATTTGTTTTTAAAATGTAAAATTAGACAATACATCTCATCTAAATTCATGGAATTCTCCCCTCTAATAATAGAGTCATGTGATAGCTTAAAAACACATGCTTTATCATCATTCAGTAGCAGTTTATTCATTAGAACACTCTGTACTCCTCTAAAAATCCAACATATCTCCTCACATCTCATATTTGGTTATTTTCCTTCTCAAAAGGTCTTGTTAAAAATCTAAAGCATTTAACGACCAAACTATGCCCACAAGGGTACTTGGACAATGGCTTACATCTTAAATTACAGCAATCTCAATATATTGCTGCTGACCTGTCAATCTCAAATATATTCATAAGCTACACACACAAAAATGAAATGAACAAAGTGATTCAGATTAAACAGCTCTGACTACCCATTTTAAGAAAATCACTGGGTGTGCCTAGGATCCAATGCTAACAATTTGTTACGCACTGCAGTGTTACAGCTTTCTAAATGGTAAGTAACTGTTTAAAAATTCCAAGGCATTCTTAAAATGTTTCACTTAAACATTTCTGCAATAAAATCTTATTGAACTGTTGCTTTCATTAATTTTCTACAGACTGGAGAGCAAGAAAGTCGAGTTTGATTTTTTTTTTCTTTTAACTTTGCCTACTACTAGCAAATAAACTGTGCCTCTTTTTTAAAATAAACCCCTGGCCTTGAGTTTTGGCCCCTTAATAGTAGCCTACATGGTTGACTACCCTTGGTGTTAAATTTTCTTAAATTGTATTTCTGTCAGTGTATCATTTTTTTAAGCGATGGACCCTATAATAGCAAGCACTGGTCTGTCAGGAGTGCATTTTAACAGCACGACACAAGTATTTTTCACTACAGGAGACAAACAATGATATGTATTACATGCAGTAAACACTGCCTTTGGTACACAGGGTTCTCTTAGCATTTATCTGTCTAAAATCTCACTGTGTCCTGAATGGGGGGTTTCAGGGAGAGGGAGAGGAACCTTGTCTCATATTAATGTTGCCAGTAGCTATGGTATAGCATTAGAAAAAGTCCACAAGCATTGCTACATTTCTCCTGAAAGAAAACCTTGATTTAATTTTAAATGAACAAAACAAGGAATATTAATTCATGCTTAAAAGGTCCCTTTCTTTCAGATAATTACCCCCTCTTTCTCTTACGAATTCTTTCCTAAGCTTTGGCATTTTCCCCTTTTATTCACAAGTATCATTACCAAACAACTTTCAATTAAACATAAAAAGCTGCTAAGACAGGCCTGGCACGGTGGCTCACGCCTGTAATCCCAGCACTTTGGGAGGCCGAGGCGGGTGGATCACCTGAGGTCGGGAGTTCAAGACCAGCCTGACCAACAAGGAGAAACCCCGTCTCTACTAAAAATACAAAATTAGCCAGGCATGGTGGCGCATGCCTGTAATACCAGCTACTCGAGAGGCTGAGGCAGGAGAATCGCGTGAACCCAGAAGGCGGAGGTTGCAGTGAGCCGAGGTCGTGCCATTGCATTCCAGCCTGGGCAAAAAGAGCGAAATTCCGTCACAAAAACAAACAAACAAACAAACAAACAAAAAGCTACTAAGACATAGTGCTCTCCAAATTTAAGGTGCAATACTCCAAGAAATGCTTAAAAAATTATTAGCATTTTCATGCATTTTCTACTTTTTCCTTTAAACATTGTTTTCATTTTAAAATGTATAATGAAGTATTTACAATTTATAAATATATACAAATTGAAGGTGTGCACTTAAATTTCTTTAAGAATAAAGATATATATAATCAAATTGTTTAGAGAACACTGTGAAAAATAATATGAGTAAAAAAAGTTGGTATTCAATTTCCTTGCCACCTGAGAAAAAGATGCAAAATCAACACTATAAAGAAAACCTAAAACAACCTAAAATTTTATAATATAATTCTACTCTATGGAATATTAAATATAATGCTTTACAAGGCCATAGAACTTTTACAAGCTAAAATAGGGAGAGCATGGGCATATAAGATATTTTAGAAAAATCACCTCAGTTACAAAGGAAATAGAATTTTCAGTAATTCTCCCAAAGATCCAAATTCATCCTAATTTACATAAAGCACACTACAATCTTAATTTAACAATCCATTCCAAATTCCAATAATCTCTAGTGTTGAGAATTTTTTTCCGTACAGTCTAAAGTGCATGTATTTAGACATTTCTCCACCCATCTCCTTTGTACATGAAAAGTTGGTAAACTATCTTATTATAGTAGTAGCCTTTCATATTCTTCATTATTAATCACTCTTAAACCTCATCTAAATCTGTTTCTTTAATCTTCTCCTCATGTTTAATTTCTCCCTTAGCTTATCTTCGTAACTCAGTGCCATTCTCCCTTCATAACAACAGAAGCTGACATCAGAGGAGTATCAGGCAATGTGTACCGCTCTTTCCCTACTGTGTTCCACTGTCACCCCTCACTATTTTATGCATAGGACTCCTGTTTCTAGAGAAGAAAACTGAGACTCAGAGAGGTTGAGTAAGTTGCCTAGGAACGTGAAGCTGGAGTGTAGCAGAAGGGGGCCGATGTCAGATCTGGATACTTTGCCATGGTGCTACCTGACATGCCTCTAAGATCCAGGCATTAGATGTAACCTCACCCTGTTTGGAAGATTTTAGGGAAGTGACAAGAACTCATGTAACTTTTTATTTTTTTAATGAAGTGATATTCACAGAAGACTAAAACAACAGTAGATGAATGCATCCTAATAGGAATACATGAGTTATCTGCCACTGACGATCACTGAGGGAGGAGGGGCAATACCTAATGTAGTAGAATAATGAGAAACACATGGTGAGACATTTAAAATATACTGCACATACTACTATGAGTGCAGTATAAGCTTGTGGCTTTGCTTTTACTTATGACTTCACAGTAAAAAATTAGGTTGTAGTGCAGATGAAAGGCTCCATATAAATTAGGAAGGAAAAATTTAAGAATAATTAATTTAAAATCTTCAGAAAAATTATATCTTTTTTAGGTTGCTGCAGAAATCAAGAGCTAACCAAGAAGACAAAGCATGTAACATATTTAATCAAATAAGCACATGATCTCTATCATAAAGAGAGTGGTTTGTTTAATAACTATCACTGACAAGATTATTTCAAATTATTTAAACACCCAGCAAACTATCAGGTCAAGATCAAGCAACTTTTCTTTAAGATCAAACTCCAATTGATCTGCCTTGGAAGACAAGGATCACAAAGTGCTTAGGAATATAGGTTCCTCAACTCAATCTGGACAAGAAAAGCATCTGCCAGGAAGAACAGGGGGACTGTTAGAAATTGTAACAGAAAAAAGCCCCCAAGAGGCAGACCACAGTAGGAATTAAGCCTTGTAAAAAGCTCTTTGGCTACTATCTCTGTCTAGCTTTCTAGAAAGTATGTGTTGGATTTTTTGTGTATGAAGTATAAATGCCACCGTTTCTGAAAGCCCACCCATTCATCCTGTACCTCCTTGTAAGATTCAAAGAACATTTGCATAGCTTCTTAGCCAAGTACCCATGAAGACATCCCAGCCCATTTTATAAATATAAATATAAGCTCAAGAACTTTGATTTGTACCCAAAGTTTAAACTTAAACATTTTTAAGAGACACTTTGTACATACAAATCCCACTGTTATAAATAGAAATTAATACTAAACTTCTGGCTTTGAGGATTATGCTTAGCTCTTCTTGAAGTGAAACTAACATTAGTGAGCTAGGATTAAGGTTAGTGGGTTACGTTAGTGGTGAGAAATATAAGCATAAACAAACTTTCATGTAACATTTGTCTCATCAAGAATGTAATTCACTAAATTGTTTTAAATAATAATATGTCTTTAATGTATCTTCTTTAAGTGCTGGATTTAGAAACGTTTATCATAACTAGAGCAAATATGTTATTTTAAATGTTTTATAACTAGAAGATAATTAAATAGGGCTTGAGTTGACTTTTAAAAAGTGAAAAAAAGACAAGAAAATCACCCCTCAGACCTAGAATAGCTGACTTCAAGAGTAGAAAATTAATGGCCTTTGAAAAAATCCACATCTTTGCAATTTGTATTACCTAAGAATTAAAAAAAAAAATCAGTATCATTGTGATCAGGACAGTTTGATAACATCTTTGGCCAAGAAGTTACTCTCATAAATGCTGCGTTGGCAGTCCTAGCTCATCAATATAGGCATTTCCTTGTATTTCACATTGAAATACTATGATGTATAGATATTCCACACTTGTCGTATTAATAGATGAATGTAGATGCATCACTTTAAAATCAAACATGCGACTATATCATCCCCCTTAGATTGGCAACAGATTGTCAGGTGACCAAATCCAAAGGCCTATTTTCAAATTCATATTTCACAACTATCACTTAATCACACAGGGTCATCAATGGGCCCAAATAAAAAGACATCCAAAAAAACTTCCAGTAAATAATAAATGAAAAATAATCTCATTCAATTCAGCAGATGAGTTCTATAATCCCAAATGAAATTGATTTCACAACTGCCTCACTGAATTAGCTGGGTTTTTTTGTGTGTGTGTGTGTGTTTTTTTTTTTTTTTTTTTTTTTTTTTTTTTTTTTTTGAATGGAGTCTCGCTGTCACCCAGGCTGGGAGTGCAATGTGGCTGGATCTCAGCTCACTGCAACTCTGCCTCCTGGGTTTACGCCATTCTCCTGCCTCCAGCCGTCCTCGAGTAGCTGGGACTACAGGCACCCGCACGTCGCCCGGCTAGTTTTTTGTATTTTTTTAGTAAGACGGGTTTCACCGTTTAGCCAGGAGGTCTCAATCTCCTGACCTCGTGATCCGCCCGTCTCGGCCTCCCAAAGTGCTGGGATTCCAGGCTTGAGCCACCGCGCCCGGCCTACGATGGTTTTCAAATGGAAGTATTATCACTTTTCTAGGGGGCATTTAGAAATGTATATGGGGCATTCTTGGTTGCAAGAGTGATAGGTGATACCATAGACCTACACAGTGGCTACCCCTCATTCTCGCCCCTCCTGCTCTCACACACCCCAGCTGCACTAGTATCTGTGATGTCCTTCAAATGTACGAGAAAAACTCCCACCTCAGGGCCTTTGTACTGGATGTTCCTGAACCCAGAATGTCCTTCCCATACATGACCATGGCTAGCTCTTTCACTTTCATCAGGTCATTACTCAAGCCACCAACTCAGTGAGGCTGTCTGCACCCCCTCCACACAAACCAAAATTCTACAAACCTCTTGTACTGCTTCATTTTCTCCTCATTGTGTTTATCATCTCCTCATGCCTTATACTTCTCTTGTTGATTATCTATTTCCCCTAAGTAGAATATAAATTCTACAAGGGGAGCAGGTATTTTTGTGTTTTATTTAGTGCTGTATGTCAAGGCATTTGACAGTGTCTAGAATATACAGAATAATCACATTTCTTGAATGAAAAAATGGGAATGGGGATGATTCAGTGTTTTGCAAGAGGTATCCATTGTACAAGGAATGATAAGCATTTTGCAAGGGGTGTCAATTATTGATAACTTACTGATATCTGTGATAAGAGATGGAACAATGCAAATAGCAGAAAGTTACAAGCTAAGTCTGTCTTGCTCTGCACCCAAAATATAACCCACAAAGCTCAAAGCTCAGCTTTTATAAGAGGACCACTGGCTTACCAAATAATTTTTACGAAGTCCAGATATAACTTCCCTTCTTCAGAAGTTTTTCTAATCTCTCCTGATCATACCTCTTGTCATTCTCTATATTGGTTCCATGGGACTTAATTGGAGTGAAACTCTTTATACATTCTACTTAGTTATTTGACAATAATAGTGACTATGTTTATCGGGTGTAGAAAATTTGAAAAATAACTTGCTCTTAAGTTCTTTCCAATTTTCCCAGACTGGATAGCTCATTCTTCACAAAAGAAAATATTTATAACTTTGTACTTTGTATATTATATAAAATTAATTAGAAATATAGTATTTCACATTCATTATTTATAAGAATGAAGTATTGGCACTGAAATATTTGTCAAGTGACTAAAGGTTTCATTGTAAAACTGTTAAAGAGATAGCAAAGAAAGCAATCATACACATAAACCCCAGGACTGCCTCTCAGCAAGGGTGCACTGTGAAAGAAGAGATTCTTCTAGCTCAGAACCTTTCTGATATTTTTCCTAATAAATAGTCACAGAAAATACTGGTTTATAAATTTGAAGGCAATGCAATTACTTATAATTTCTTTGTATCTCCCAAAGTGCAAATGCTCCTTAGTGGATATTCACATGCAATATTTATGGACTCTAAAATTACATTCACAGTATAAGTGAGCATCTCACCTGTAAAATGCAAATAATCTGCTCATTGAAACTAATACTTGCATGAAGTTATGACTGCTTTTTCCATTCACTTCCCTTACTCCTATCCACCCAGGTAAAGGAACAGGTACTAAACCACTCACATTATCATCTTTATACATAGATATTGGTAAGAATATATTTTTATTGAGCAGTTGACAAACAAAAAATAAGTGGTATGCTCCATGTTGTAAGGTATTTTAAAATGTAATAGTCTTGGTTCTTCTAGTTTTTGGTGAAATGTGAGCAGTATGTCAAAAAACATTATCCTAGAGATGGAAAATTTAAAAAAAATTAAAAATAATTACTAAAGAGATTTCAGAATCTTTTAAAACAAAAGAATAAACTAATTTCAAAACAGGTAAATATGCATCTCTGTTAGAACTGCTAAAATAAAAACATGACATTGTTCTGAAAGTTTTAGAAACTAGGAGTAAACTAATGACGTCTAAAATTAGCTTTTCTCTCTTGTTGCTTGTTGGGATCCCACAGCATAAATGAGACGGGAATTAATTTTTTCTCTGTGGTATCTGGATTACTGGTAAACATTAGGATTAGCGCATTTTATGAAGTTCCATGCCTGCTTACTAGTCCTTGTCATATTTGATATTTATATTTACTAAAATTGATTTTCTCTTTTTATTAATAGGATGGGTTTAATGTGGACGATGCTTCGCTGCATTAGTAATAACAATTTTACTTAAATTATTGCTTTGGTGTGCTCTTCTGCAAATACTCTTTCCATTCCTAAGAGTCTTTTATTTTCCCAGTAGCCCAGTTGGAGAGTTTTTAATATTAAATTGAATCATAACAACACATGCTGATTAGAGTCTAACTTAATACATGCAGCTTAATGTTAATTTTCCAACTTCAAATCAGGGATCTGACTATTCCAAGATGATTATTCATCTCAAGTGTGATTTCATTTTAAACTTGTAAAGCCCACAACTAGAGATTTTTGCATCAGAAAACACTAATATGATAGCGCAAAGGAATTCGGCAAAAAGAGAATCATTACATAACTACAAAATACTGTGGAGAAGAAAAGGTTTATCAAGAAGATTTCATAATACAGCGCAGAAGCAAAAAATGGCACAAGCAAATGCACAGTTGGCTGATGTAGTTTGTGAAGATAGGAAACATGTTTGATTACTATAATAAGAGGATATGCTTAGGTCCTAATTCCTTTAGAGAAAAGTTACCCATTAATACTGATAATAAAGGGGGGAAATTGTTTTAAAGTTAGAAATGAAAATCTAAATGCCACATTTCTTGCTTCACAGTATAAACTTCTACTTCCAAATAAGCTTCTTTTAAGCACCTTGAAAAGGGAAATACATGGTTAATCATCAAAACAAGTACATTATGATAGTAAAAACAGAACTAGAACAGGCAGTATCCAACTCCATCAGAGCTAAGAAAAACAGAATTAGATCATTAAAATCACAAGGAAATAAATTTAGGCATTCTGGAGTTTTACAAAAGTTATCTTACATCTTAGACTGATTAATATCCTATAAGAATAGATGAGTGCTATAGTTTGCAATACTAATGAATTAGCTGGTGTCAAGTGTTTGAATTTTACAAGTTTTAAAGCTTACCAAGCTATGGTGATTTGTTGGCTAAAGTCAATGATGACAAAAGGTAATGGCCATTCTAAGGTTACTTAGATTCCAATCTCTGTATGTGCAGCATATACATATATATATATAGATCCACATCTCTTCAGATGCTTAACAAGAGGAAGTGCCATGTATCAGCAGAAGTAATCATATACATAAGCCAATTTTATAAGCCAATTAAACAAAAAATAAAAAAGAAAGAAAAGGGCATTTATAGAGACATGGCGAATACAAATGCAGTTTTATAAAAATACCTAGCAAATGGAACAAAGTGTTGCTATGTTTATTTTTATTCCCTTTGTTTTCCAGATCTTGTCCAGCATTTATACTTCGTATATTGTATTTTTTATTGATAAAGTGAGAAACATTGGCTATGTTTTTCAGAAGATGGGATGAGGATGCAGTACATGACTTTGAATAATAGAAGACATTCTAATATGAATTGGAAAAATGTTTTCAAACCAAACACCAAAATAAGACTTCAATGGCTCACAGTGTAATGAAGGGAAATACAGTGGTCATTTAGGTTGCTGCAATTCTTTTTTTAGGCTCTTTCATTTTCATGTGAGGCAGAAAACGGAACTACATAATACATTTCTACAATTTATATATTCATCAAAACCATTTACAAAATTACCACTTTCAGCATATTTTAAAAATGAGATTCCTTAACAAATTATGTTTATGCAGTCAAAACACACCATTAAAATTTATTATTAGTCACTTAATGGAAGTTAATGGTGAGTTTATAAATGAAGCGCTGGCTTACTTTGATATAGTCTAAGAGTAACCAAAATAGAAATTATTTCCCAGAATTCTATGTATTTATAAAGTGCAAAATAAGCAATTTTAGCAATTCTCAAATGTAGGTTTTTCCAGATGCATTTAATCCTAAATATACTTGTAGAAACAGAATATTTTTCTGCTAAATCAGGTATGTCTAACTTATCCATCTTATGTGTAAAAACTATCCTGACTGAAATATTTCATACTTATTAAAAGATAAAAAACTGTAAAGATATAGAAACATTATCAAATATTTTTAATACTCTGGGGGGTGGTGAAATTTCCAGTGAAAATAGCTCAGGTCTACAAAACAAACTAAAACAAAAAGCCATATAACTAATTATATTAGTAAATACTCATTTACTGAAAATGAATGCATTATAGAATTAAGGATAGAAAGATATTGTAGATAAATTTACCAATGAGAAGAAATTCTGTATGTGCAGTAAATATTTTTAATAGAAGTTGTTTGGGGGCAGTTGTTGCTCAGGAAGTCTACTGTGGATCCACCTAATATTTTCCAGAGTGAGGGGCACTGTTCTGAAGTATTATAAAAAAAAAAAATTATCACTCCTGATTTGTGTTGGTTCAGGAGTAGTATAAACACTAAACTGTTTAAAACAGAATTCTATAATGCTCTTCTACAATAAAGGGAAAAATGAACTTAAAATTGTAACTTTTTATAAAGCTGCAAATAAGTTAAGATAATTTATAAGCAATATAACAGTATTTTTTGTAACAGATATGGAGTTCAATATGCTTATATGTCAAAATATTTCATAATACTAAAATTAACTTAGACATTTAAATATGATAAAAATTATGACAATAATATAGTGTTTAAAAGCTCAAATGAAGCTTATAGAAATGAAACTTATTTGTAGAGTTCCATTTCATATAAAGGCTTATGCTTTCAGAATTTAGAACAGTAAAAGTGATTTTCAAATAATAAGAATACATTGCTTTCCTACAAAATACTTCCAAACGATTAACATTAAAAAGATGACAATGAAAGAAAAAAGAATGCATATTGTTTCCAACATTAAAAAAGCATCTGTGTTATAAATTGCCAGATAAAACAATATTAACAACATATTCCTATTTGCCTTTACACTTATAATTATGTACCAATTTAAAGTTGACCTTACATAAAAATTTAGAAGCACCAGGTTTGATCAGTGTGAGATAAAGTTACAGCTAGATTTACGCTCTATGTGGCATTTTATTTTTATTTTCTCTTTTAGAGTTATTATATTATCATATTAAAGCATATAAAATTTGTAGTCAGCATAGCAAGCTTCAAATCATTTTAGTTAATTAGCAACTACGGTGAAGCATGAAGCATCACTCTTTCCCAGTAGTTTCATTTTAAACAAATCATCCTCACATATAAAAATAGCAAATTGCATTAAATTTTATATAAGACATTTTACAGCTTCTTATATAGGAAACGCTATAAGCAGCTTCCATGGCACATACCACAGCAAACAGCTTTGAATAAACTCTGGCAAGATATCATTCATAGAGATACAAGATACATACAGCCTACATCAACTTAATGCTTAAAGTATGTCACAAAAAGTTGCAGGTTCAAAGAAAGAACAACAAAAAATTGCCCAGAAGTTGAATTCTGGTTATACTCGCACATCCTTTATTGCCTTCAAGTTGAAAAAGAAAGTATTTTGGTATTTATCCTAGTTCTATTTAATGCTTGCTGCAAAACATTAAATAAAAGCATGTAGAATTCCTAATTCTAAAATGCTGATTATGCATTGGCTGGCTACTTTATTCCTACTTTTCAAACTGAAATAAGGCTGATAGATTGCAGTGATAATGGTCCCTTAAACATCATCACTAAAACTTTGCTATTTTTACACAGTCATTTTTAATCTACTTTCGACAGTATCAATTTTAAGCTCCAACTTAAAGTACAAAGACACTTCCATATCTAATTTGTCATAAGTTAATCTTTAAAAAATAAAATAATTATAAATGCATTGGATAGATTTTAACAGATACATTTCTTGTTCTGCCTGGCATATAAATATTGACTGGGTAGACTTCATAATTCCAGTCAGAAACATGTTAGAGGAAGTTTTAAAAAGTCAGTCCTTCTCTTTCTTTAGCTAATGAGTTTCCAAAGGAGGAAAGCAATCCCACAAATGGGCAAATTCTGCCTCATCAGATATGTACATTTTCTGTTCCACAGCTAAATGAATGATATGCCAGTCCAGTTCTGGAAAGTGAAAAAAATTCCACTGTTAAGATTTGATACTTAGTGTACAAACCGTGGAAGATTTTCTTTCTTTTCTCTTAAATATAGCTACTAGTGCCATAAAGGAGACATAAATGGAAAGACATCAAATTTTCCATAATAATAGTTTCTATAACCCTTAAGAAAATATCTTACAGTCTAAATTATTATATTTTCATATTATTTAATATCTCAAATCATCATTCAGAGAACTTACAAATCACATCATCATTATCACTACTCCAAGTAACACAAATAAAACACAGATCTTTAAGACTCTCTGCTCATAATTAGAAGTGTTTCTTTCTGTTTATGGAGGGAGAAGTGTATTAAGAAGCTAGATGTAATTGGCAAAAATATTTTACTTTTCACTGTATGTAAAAAATTATCTGGCCCAGGACAATACTTGTAACCAACAATTTATGTGGACAGGCAAATTACTATTTTATTACTTTCCTTATTCTTACTTATGTTCTTAATAATTTAGACATGAAATATAAATACGTAAGTTATTTATGTTCAGTTCGGTGCCTCAGAGAAATTACATAATATCCAAGGGTCAAAAATAAAACAACCTTTAAAATAGAATTAAAGTATGCTGAATTTGGAGGAAAATGAGAAAAATTACTTTTAAAGCTCAGGAAAATAACCACAGAATATTACTTGTTCACTGATTATATTACAGATTCCATGTAATTAAATAAATAATTAGATAGTAAAATTTTAGGTGTACCTCCCTTTTCCTTTAGCTAATTTCACCCATTGCCTGAAATCATGCCTCTCACACAGTAAGCATTTAATAAACATTTTTGAACAACTATTTATACATAATCAAAGAAATTAATTTGTAAATAAAATCTGCTTGACTGTATTTGTTGATTTAACATACAGAATCAGACTATTTTAATTTGCCAGTCAGAGACATATGCTGTTGAACATCTACACAATTTCACTGAGACACATGCTTTCCACATAAAACTAAATACCACATCTGCGGCATAATCGTAACACAGTGTTTTACACACACCAATTCTCCGTTTCACTTCTGCAATTTTAAGTGTTGATGAAGTTGCCAAATAAGTCACATTATATACAACAAACCTTCAGTTTAAATAAGGGATAACATTGCTGTTAACAACTTAGTTTGAAATGTTAACAACCCTTAGGCTGTTAACATAACAACTGGCCATTAATGTGGTAATGACCAATTTAAGAGGAAATTGTACTCTGAGAAATGAATGTATTGGCAATCAGGACCAGAGTTTATATTTGAAATAATATTATATATGTTTAATAAGTTAACTAGCATTAAAAGTTTGAGCCTATCAGGAGGTAACTAAAAGTTATTCTACAAAAAGCCACATACACTCTTATAGAGATATAAAATTTCTGATATGAAAACTATTTTGATAAATGCATTTTAGCAAAACACTTGAGACTATCAAATACCAGTTTAAAATCATATATTTTACTACCACAAGGAAAATAAAACAAAACAAGTCTAAGATTACTGTCTCTGCTTGATACTATGCTGACAGCTACAAAGCATGTTATACTCACAATATAGGTATTTCCTTGGCAAATTTTATTTTGGTTTTCAAAACCCGAGATATTTCAGTTGACATTCTTTCCAGTTTACTTAATTTTGTCCTTTGGTTTATTAAAAAACCTTAACATTGCCTGGGCTATATAAATTCCTTATTTGAAATGGTAACAAATCCACTTGAGATACTGAAATTACAAACAAATGTAAAAGTCAAAAGGAGTCAAAAAGCTATGACTATTGGTTAGTACCGATGAAGCAAACTAAAAAGCAGTATTAAATCACTAAAAGCAAATACAAATGCTTTATGTGGAAATGAGGCTCTAATTCACAACGAGCAGAAGAGAAATTTTTATTTCAAAGAGAAGAGTTCAAAGACTGGAGAGTTCTAAAAGAATGAACATTATACATTAATTTTGATTAGTTGTGCCAACACAATGAGGGAAATCCTGGCTGGAGAGAGTGACTTCTCATTGTTGGCAACTTGCATGTGTTTTACGCACTTGGAACACAGAGAAGTAGTAACAAGTGGTCATAATAAGTCAGGAGGCTGTCAGATGAGGCCGTCCTAAGAGCGAGAAAGAGTAGAATCTGATAAACAGTCCTGCTTTCACCCTCTTGTAACTACCATTAATCAAATGATATATTTTTATATCTAAAGATTGGATCTGACTGAAAATAGCTGAATTACATACTAAGAAGGACCAGATTCCCTAGAAAACACCTCACCAAAAGACCAAGGTACTAAAGGAGTTACCGTTGATTGATACATTTTGTCATAAGGGAAAAATTCCAAATAAATCGCTTAATGTCAAACCAGAAAAATGATAAATTGTATTAAATATGAAAACCCCAGTGATGCCATATATAATTTCTCTAATTTGATAGATCCTACTTTATTAATATAAGTAATTTTCAGCTGAAGTAAGTGGCAAAGTTGTCTGAAAAGCAAAATAATTTTTCCTCAGCAGAAGTTCTGTGTTGAGTACTTAATGCTAGAAAACAAAAACTTTAGTCGGCTTCATAGCTTCATAACCAAGAACACCTGCCTTGTCCTGAAAGCTTTCAGACGTTTACAGGTTGGAGAGTGGCTGTCATTTTCCCATAATGATGGAGGTCTTTACTTTGTTATTATCCATAAAACTACTGGCAAGTCTGAGGCAGTTCAATTGCTTAGTTGTATTTTTGAGATTACCGTTTAGAATGTCATGGGGTGGGGTGGGGGGAAGATGTATCTACACTTGGGGAAAGTTTTCAAAACTCTACAATAAATGCATTAATAAATATTAGTCAAGGATGTACACCTGACTTCCTCTGACAAACCTGAAACAGAAAAGAGAGCTGAATAACTTTAGAAGAATAAATTCAGGTCCAACTAAGAGGCATCAACTAAACTCTCACATAGTCCATTTTTTTTTTCAAGTTGAACTTTTTAAAAATAAAGAGTTAAGATATTTTGCCAAATGGCTGATTAATGTCTTTGTGCTATGCTCAGCACCATTCCTCCTTAAGCTCCAAAAAAAAAAAAAAAAAAGGCAAAAATAAATAAATCAACCTGAATGCTGATTTCTACCAAATACATCCTTGACATTAACTGGCAGTTTCAATATAGGCAGTGCCATAACCAATTGCCTGAGTGTGCAGGCAAGCCAAATTGAAATACTTTAAATATTGTGGTTTGTTGGCTGTTCCTTAAGCATTAATTTGAGTAACACACACAGGGCAACGCTTTGAAGGCTGACAGGTCAACTTCTTTTAGGAATATAAGCCGGCAGTAAGGAAATGAACAAGCAAACAAAAAATACACTTACAAAAGTACTTTAAAAGGCATCCAGTCACCACTGGTGTGCAAGGATAATTCCTACCTCAGATAGTCTCTGCGACAAAGGATAAGATTAGCTTTAGTGTACAGGGTGGAGCCCACCTCTCCCAAGCGACAGTCACAGCAGGCACACTTCAGGCAGTCTTCATGCCAGTATTTGTCCAGTGCCTTTAGAAGATACCGGTCCTTGATCTTTCGGTTGCAGCCAGCACAACCTTTCGGCTTGGTGTCTGGCTGGACTGAGAGCATTTGTATACCTGAAGGACGACAAAAGCAAAAAAGAGAGCTGAGACTACTAGACGAATAAAAAGATGTCAAAAGACCTCAAACAAGTTAAATATTTAATATTTTCTTATTCTAGGAGTGTTAGCTTTTCTTGTTTAGGGCTATACTGAAATCAAACTAAATTTTGGAAGCAAAAAGTCTCAAACTTTATCAAGTGCTTATTAAATCATTCATAAAGTTATGCATGCCAAGTGGTAATAATAAATTCATGTTGACCATGGTAAATTGACATTATAAATATGAAGTTCAATAACATTAAATAATTTTATGGTATCTTCATTCTCCCCATAGAGCAGTTCCTTTAGAAAGAAAATTTGAGTAAATGACGACCTGAAAGAAAGTTATTTAACAAATTAATCTATGCACAGTCCATAGAAGTAAAAAAATGAGTTTTGCTTAACTGTTTAAAAATTTCACTTAATACGTGCTTGATGGTGGAAGGAGAGTGCACCTGGTATGGGATTACACTAACCTTATTCAGCAGTAGAGGTGTTTATAGTTAAGTACACAGAACAGCTACCCGAAAAGCTCACCAATCCTGTATTGCTTGCTTGCTTCCAAATACTTCCTTCTATGTCCGTGATATATCAAAGTATTCATTGTGCTCAAATATAATATTTATACTCATAAGCATCAGTCAGCACCTATATTAATGGCAGATTACTTAACTATATACTATATGGTTTTATGTAAACCTAAAATATATGATTATACCATTTATTACCATAAACATACAAAATTATTTGTTTTATAAAGGAAAGAAAAAACAATAGATGGCCAGATCTAAATATATATACAATTATACAAACATATATAAATATATACATATTGTATATATACAATGCTAAACATAGGCACATTTATATATTTTAAAGATATAAATCTATCATAAATAAGGAATCCAGCTGGATTCTATGGGTTTTACAGTTTGATTGAAATCTTTTGAATGAATGGATATTCACCTTGAGTGTCTTCTTATTTCCTAGGTATTAAACACCCAGCTTTAGCAAGAAGCTAGACCAACTATCCAGTGCCTCATATTTATCAAATAACTCATTTTAAGCACTATAAAGTACTGCAGACATCATCAATTCCAAATTCCCTCATTTTACAAATTATGTTACAGAGGCCCAAGAGAGGTTCAGATACTTGCTCAAAGCAGAAAGACAGTTACGCTATAGTCTCTGGCCAAACGGCCTTCTTACAGTCCAGAGTACCCCTCTGCTGAATTATGTTTGCTCTCCTAGGCATAAAGTTTTAAACTTGCATTTAGAAGGATACAAAACACCAGATGTGCATGCGTTATAGGAAAAGAAATGCCAAGCTCGAATCTGCATTTTTGTGCATTTTCCTTCTCCAAAACAGCTAAACCTCCTCCAGGTTCCTCTGATACCTTATGATGAAGTCTTCACCCCCCTTACAACCTTCACAACCTTTTTTTAAAAAAAATAATCGCACTGGTGAGAGACATCAAGGCATCCGCAGAGCAGAATAACTTTTCTAACTACAAATAATACATGAGTTGCACAAAATATTGTTAGGATGTTGAACTTTCATTAGAAAATAACTTGTCTGGTAGAGTTGTGTAGGGAATGGGAGGATATAAAGCAGAGTAGCTGTTCTTTCTTTCTGCATCATAAGCATAGCTGTAGTCACCGGAGCTGCAGACTAACAGCTGGATTTGTAAGAAGAGCAGGTGGTATCCCTATAGCCTGCTTTCTGTTCCTTTCCTTTGAAGGAGCTAAGGGCCTAGTGTAGATTAATCATAACCCTTGATAGCTCTGCTAAATCTCACTCTCTAGAACTTCTAACAAATGAAGTTTCTTTGATCAGAACTAGTTATCCTCTTCTAGAAAGGTTCCACAAGGAATGAATCACATTAATTACAGTGAACAACAGACCCAAGTGCCTGTTAACCATATATCTGCGGGGAGGGGGAAGTTTTGATTTACTCAGTGAAATTCTGGATGGTGTTACTGAAAACATCTAGATAATAAACATTAAGAGAAGCCATTCTAATTAAGCCATCCTAATTAATGGTCATTCTATTAAATTTATAAGGCTATTATTTTTATTTATCACAAGTCTCAAAGATGAAAAANAAAAAAAAACAAAACCCAGCAAAACCTTCTTAGTAGCAGCTAAGCTATATTTCCCATAGTTGTGTTTCTACCATCAAGCATAGAAGGTCAGCTATTTTATTCAAAATGCTTTGCAACCAAGACAGGGGATAACAACATTTGGCACAAGTAACACTACCCTACTTGTCTTCACAAAATGTTTTTGTTGTGTTGACATTTTAATTTAGCACTCAGAGGCCAATTAATATTTGAAACTCTTACATTCTGTTTGGCCTTAGGCATAAAAGGAGTTTGATATTTTACACTCCATCCTGGTACCTTCTTTTAGAGAACATCATGGCATTTCTCTTGAAAATGGAATCCCTTGAATTCCATGCAAGTTAACAATTGTAGCAAAAGAACTATTTTGTAGTCACCATGTTACCGTGTACTTAAAAGGCATAAAGCAGTCAGCAGCCTCCCCTCTTCCTCCAGAAGAACATGTCTGGGTAGAGTTATGTGTTCGTAGCTAAGAAACATTTCACAAGTTGCTCATAGCACATCAGAACTCATAACTAGTTTTAGATTGGCATGTAAATTGTTCTGAGGGAAATTCTTATTGCCTCTGAGACCCTGCCATTCTGAGTTATTTGACAGTTTAAGGGAAATCATAATTAAAAAAAAGACATAAATAATAGCCTGTGCAGTGTGGTGTGCAGAAATAAGTAGAACCATTTCATTTAAACTCTGGTGAGCTTTTAATTGCCTGGATTGCATTGTGAGGCGGCCTAACGGTTGATTGCCTCCATTATGTTCCCTTGTTCTGTGCCATTCATCCGCACAGTCTCAGCTTCAGTAGTTAACACAACAAAGTAACCACAACTCCACAACACATAGGGGTTTAAAAAATAATAATAATAATAATGAAAGATTTGCAGCACTTAGACACAGTCTTACATTTTTGGACTAACTACACAGAGTGAATAGAAAACATTTTGTCCCTGTCGGGAAATTCACAGAGAACAATTTGGGAGAGGAAAGAGGAAGAGGGAATACATAAAGGGGGTTGGAAGAGATGAGGTGCTTCAGAAGGATGCTAAAATGGGAATGCAGGTTCTGCAGCTGGGAGCATTGACACAGATTAAAAGAATTTGGCCAACATGGCCATTCGATTGCCAAGAGGCAACAGACAAAAGATTTTCCTCCTGCCCATCTTCATCCTCTTCCCAGCCCCCAACCCAGGTTGGAAAACTGGATTGGGCCTAAAAGCTTGTTTCTCTCTGTTCACTGGCCCAGAGCATCCCTACAGGCTGCAGCCCCCTAAGGGACAACAATGCAAATAGATGTCCCCAGATCTCAGGCACTGGAGCTGCTTAACTCTGCTCTGCCCCTTCAACTCCCAGCCCCCCTCCCTACCCTTCACCCCCCCTCCCCTTTTTGAGCAATGGAGCTGGGAACCAATTTGATTCCCTTTTTCTCCAATGCAGCTGCAAGGCTCAGAGATACTGACATTTTTCCACTCTTATCAGTTTAATTACAGTTACCATGGCAGCAAAGTGCTAGTGCTTGGCAAAGGCCAACAAGAGATTTGCAAGACTGAGTTCAATTTTGATGCAGCTCACATGCAAAATAAAAAAAAAAAAATAAGAAACATACATACACTCTAACAAAGAATCCCTTGCGGAGTTTATGCTCCAGCCTTTTGTGGTTGTGTCTTTGCAGCCACACAGGGATGGTTTGCAAAGAATGTAGCAGTATTTGTTGCATCTAGCAAGATTAATTGGTTTAAGCAGCAGTCTTTCAAAGCAGTTACAACAATAATATTTCGGTTCTTTCAGAAAGACACAAAAGCAGCGGAAGAGCAGAAAGGCTTTTGAGCAGCCAAGAGTGCAGAGCGCCGGCAAAGTGCATCTATGATAGATTGTAACCTTACCAAAACTTTTCTCCTTTTTCTGCATGAGTTGACTTAGGCGTGCCTGAGTTGCAGCAGCTTCGCATTGAGCACCAAGCCCAAAGGTAGAAGTAGAAGGGGGTCTCCTTGATTTCGCTTAAGTGTGGACCTGGTGCGCAGCCTACACCGCCGAGGACCGACTATTGTGAAGCCACTTTGGGAGCGGGTCGGATTGGCGGCAGGGGGTGGGGGAAGGGATGGGGACGGCCAGACAAGACAGGGCGCACACACGGAGCCCCTCAGAGTGTGCAAAATGATGGCGAATGACAAAGCCACATGCTTCCCTAACTCTGCCCGTAATCCTAAAATCCCAGCGGCCCCTTTTAGCTTCCTGGTAACAAATGGATTTGATTAAACTGTCACATGCAGCGTTAGCATAGCATATCATGTTCAATATGAAAAAGATCATAAATCTGACTTGTATTTCATAACAGCAATCTGGGTAGTCCCCGTAAAAAATGTGCTGCATCAGTTTGAATCTCAACCTATTAGGACATAGGCACCTTGGTCCAGGGACCTTCCCTGTTCAGGCCACTTCTGCCCCTACCCTGACCCGCCCCCGCCCCCCGCCGCCCCCCATCCCCCAAACACAGCCACTTTTCCATGCGCAAAGGAACAACATTTTGTTATTATGACTGCGTGGAGAGAGGCAGAAGTGTCAACAAGGACCAAAAGATTGTAATTTCAACTCTTTATGAAGTGGGGGGTCATGAATTCCAGCAAGTAAGGGGGAGGGGTCCGGAAACCCACCCAGGACTGAATTCTTTTCCTATGGACTGGGAGCAAACACTTCCTAATTCCAAACTCTCCCTGCCCCTCTCTCCCCGGGAGTCAGGGGTGTGGAAATACTGCAGTTCATGGTGAACTTTGACTATTATCCACTCGAGTCGTACTTGAGACGTTCCGCGCCGCAGCCGCTCTCCCTCCTTCCATCAACATCTTCCGCCTGCATCTATTTCATGTCTCATCATAAAAATAATGAAGCCTCACATGATTTAAACAAAACCGTCTCGGTAGAGCTGCAGCCCGAGTGAAAGTTGCAGTGCGGAGCTGGGTTGCAGCTCCAGTTTATGCCTCATTAGCAGAGGCTGGGGAAGAAAAAAATACCCACATCCGCACACGCACGCGCGCACCCGCAGACACACACACCACAAATAAGCCGACGCGTGTGTACATAGTTGCTGCACTTACCTTCTCAATTAAGCGATACAGGGGGAGGCCGTTCAGTAAGCACAGTGGCTGCTTTGTAGCGCTTCTCCTTGGGAAAGGTCAAAAAGCATTGTTTGAAAAAAAAAAA